>NC_090265.1:1652450028-1652769195 GCF_040414725.1 Anabrus simplex
CAAGATGTTCAAATTTTCACTTTTTACCCCCAAAGATGTCGAAATATGGAGACAATTTTAATGACTGTGCAGACATTCCTTTTGAGCTATTTGTTGGCTAAACGGTAAGTCGTATCACAAAACGGATGGCACAATCTCCTTCAATTCGGAGTGATCTACAACATTGGTCCCATGTTATTTTGTCGTATCTCTCTCCCTTATACGTTAGATTTGGCCGTATTTCTGGTTTGTTCGTAAATTTGGTGAATTTTACAGGTATATTTCATTGTTAGGATCATCAAATTCTACTCGAATATTGGCCCACCAAGTAGCCGTATTTGTGCCAATTTGTATGTTTTAGGCTGTTACATATCTGAAAAGTACTTCTATTTGTGAAGATCTTACACCAATTTCACCCTATTCAATTTTTCTAAAACAATCTTACCTTTAAATAGATGAGATAATTGAACATATCATAGGACCACACAGTTCGCTAAATGTGGCGAGAAAGTTGCGTCTTATTGTACAATCCGTTTTTCGATTTGACGTGCCGTTTAGCAGCAGTTATTCCGTAAATGAAGGCAAACATCCATATACTTCCGTATGACGACTATATTCTTTCATTGACGTCGATATGTGGCTATCTAGAAAGGGTTTGTCTGCCATTGTTATTAAATACTTTGCAAATCGATAGTGACTGTCAGAAGGAGGGCGTCTGCTATTGTAATCCCTCCTCCCCACATCGACTTTGACAGGCAATATGAATTGGGTCGTACTCCATCTCCTATGCACTATTTTAATGCATAATTTCCTTCTCGATTCGACTAGCAGAAGACAAGGGAGCGTGCAATTTTGTTCAAACCTCTTTTACCTGATCCTGTTTGTCAGTAGGTAAGGGTGTCTTCCATTATAAACAAATTTACCCATCTAAAATGTGACTGACGTTAGGCATAGTGGCCTGATGTTATAATGGAAACTCACCAACTCAGTGTGACTGGAAGTAAGCTGACTGGCATTGGAAAATGCATCTGCCATTATAATGATAAGAACGCAACTCACATTTGACTGGCAGTAAGGAAGGTCCTTGCAAATATAATAAAAGTTCCTCAACTGTAATCTATCTGAAAGTAGGAAATGGGGTCTGCCATTGTAATGAAACCTCCCCAAATTGATTTTGGCGACGAACTAGGCAATGGGGCCTGCCGTTAAATGAAAATTACCAACTTCTTTGTGAATTGCAGTAGACAAGTGGACTTGCCGTTATCATCGCAATTCCGCAAATCACACTTACATTGGAAACAACGTCTGTGGATTTTACAATGCTGTTTCTCGGATAAAGCCAAGACACAACCAATTTAAAAATCTTATTCATTTCATGTGCAGTAATTTAATTCGATATCCGCATACAATGTGGAGTACCGTAGAGAAGCACGGGTACATTTGCTAGTTGAGTATAAATACAAAAACGAAAATACAAGATATGTACAAAAATAAAATTAACAAAATGGATAACAATTGGTAAATACATCCAAATTAGTTAATCCGCTACGTAACAATAACAAACTAAAACAATGAACACAGTTAAAAGAAAAATATAAGCACAAAAACAGACATGGAATACTTGACCTAATTAATTACCTCTAATAAATGCACACAAGATTTTAAGAAATAAGATTTTTTTATCTTTAAATAAATCAATATTGCCAGGAAGTGTATTATACAGTGACATCATTTTATATAGAGGTGAATTTAAATGTTTGTTTGTTTGTATTAGCACTTGGCAAGAAAAATAAGTTCCTAAATTTACCTGTCGGTTTTCTAGGTGCATGTAATAGAAGTTGACAAGACGGTTCCATATCATCTACATTATTATTAACAAGCTTATAGGGAAAAATCATCAACTGATATTTCCTTCTGGTATGTAGCCTTTCAAACCCAATTGTTCAATCATGTTGTAATAAGATAAATATTTGGGACATTCTCCGGTTTGTCTAAATTATATGTATTTCTAGAACTTTTCTTGATCCTTTCAAACAAACCTCCGTGTAACTTTATTCCTGGATTCCAAATAATAGAGGTTTATACTAAATTTGATCTAACTAATGCGAAATACAAACGAAATAAAGACATTGCTTAAACCATACCAAGTTATAATTGAAAATTAGTTCTAATTCAAAGGTTCCTCTATGCTTTATTCACAATATTTTCTATGTAAGAAATGAAATGTAAATCACTAGTTAATATTATTCCTAAACCATTAACTTCATTTCCTTGTTCTTCTTGAGTACCATTGATTTAAATACGAAATACATACATATAATCTCTTTGGAAAGACCTGGAGATGGTCTAGTCACGGGATCTTCAACATTCTGCGATACACATATATTGGTGTTTGTATGGACATCACTTCATGCGTAATTTTCAGAATCATTTCTTATGGTATGAGAAATTGTCGCACTTCCACTACTTATGTATCTCCCAGGGAGAGATCACTGTAAACAATCTTCAGGGCTGACGTCAATGGTGTTGGAACGAACTACCTCGGGAATGCAAACTCACAGCTTCGTGACCCTAACAGTACTGCCAGCTCGCTTTGTTGACGGGACTCGAACCGGACAACCACGTTGTCAGACTTAGAGATTTCCACCTTAACGATCATGGCCACCAGACGGGTGCCTATATGGAAATTCAAGTATTATAAAAAGAGAAGGTGTGTTTAAACATGGTGTTATGTTTTATGAGCTGATGATTTCATCTACATAGACAGCCGTGTGGAAAGTTGGACATCGCATGTAATGTATTTGGGCCCTGATATCCGACAGTCACGCGCACCAACCACAGAGAAAGACGGAGCTAATACATTATTGAGGAGTTATTGCGAATGTCACGCTAGTCCGCGGCTCCTGTACTCACCATGAGGTTATCGCAGCGGGACTTCAGATACTTACATAGCACGCTACACCCGATTTCAAAGGTGAGGAAACTTTTTCCTCACATCATATTGAAGGAAGAAACTGGAACTTAATTTTGAAGTGTGATCTGAAAATCATGATAGCACGTTAGTTACTGTATAATTAATTAATTATAATTCAAGTGTACACAAGTCCAGATTGTCACACGATTAACAATTCATAGAGGCATCCAATTAGGAGCTAAAATTATATTTAAAAAATACGTAAACATTTTAAAATATTATTAAATAGCAATAGTTTTCCGGCTCCTTGGCCATCTTGGAGAGGGCTCAACAGTCGACCAGAATAGCCCAATTACGTAAGCAGGACAGATCATCCGTATAAAGTAAACTGTAGGTCGCAGAAAAATAACTATGGTAAATATTCGTTTGCAAATCTGGGAATTGATGATTGGAATGAATTACCTGCAGCTATATTATAGCCTTTTCCTGAAAGTGTCAGGTGCGTCAAGAAAAGACTCCAGCATTCTGTAAATTGTGTGTGAATTTCTATGTGATGGTGTCATATTTAAATGCAACTCCCAACCCACTGTAAATTTTAGTATTAAGGCATCTGAATTATTTAAGGTATGTGTAAATTTGTATGAAAGTGCTGTATTGCCAATGCTAAGATAATAGTTAGTAATTGGACAGCTCAATCTGCTGCAAGTCATAGTGTAAAAGTATGAAACACTTATGGTACGTGTGAATTTGTATATGATGGTGTTGTAATGTTAAACTAGTAGTAAGCTCAGCCTGTAGTATTGTAAGCCGCAGTGTTAAGCACTGGAAATATTTAAGTTGTGTGTGAATTTGTGTATTATGATGATGGATTTAAAATTTTAAAGTAGTAGTATTTCTTTTAATATTTTATTTCCATGGAATCGCTTGTTCTACTCTTCTTGTTGTGCGGTAATTCTACATAACTTTACTTTATTATCACACTACTGCAAGTGACCACTGTCACCGGGATATTTCCCAATTACGATGTATTTGTTAATAATAATAGTATGGTAAACCTCGTGGCCTTCTGTTCAGAGGTTCCCGCATTCGATTCTTGACCAGGTCGGGGATTTTCGACACGTCTGTTTAATTCCTCTAGCTCCGGAATAGGTGTTCATTTTTGTGGTTGTTTCAATACTGATCCTGTACGACTCTTTGGTTGAATGGTCAGCGTACTGGCCTTCGGTTCAGAGGGTCCCGGGTTCGATTCCCGACTGGGTCGGGGATTTTAACCTTCATTGGTTAATTCCAGTGGCCCGGGAACTGGGTGTTTGTGCTGTCCCCAATATCCTTGCAACTCACACACCACACATAATACTATCCTCCACCACAATAACACGCAGTTACCTACACATGGCAGATGCCGCCCACCCTCATCGGAGGGTCTGCCTTACAAAGGCTGCACTCGGCTAGAAATAGCCACACGAAATTATTAATACTGATCCTCTGATTCATACACAGCGCACTCCATTGTTAAACTTCACAGACACATGCAATAGTGAACAGAACTCTCCCCATGGGTTTGATGTCAGGCAAGACATTCGGTCGTAACTCTGGCCGAAATTATTAATACTGATCCTCTGATTCATACACAGCGCACTCCATTGTTAAACTTCACAGACACATGCAATAGTGAACAGAACTCTCCCCATGGGTTTGATGTCAGGCAAGACATTCGGTCGTAACTCTGGCCGAAGTGAACACGTACGGCACACCTGGCACCCGTGACCACACGAGGGTAAGGAACTAAAACCTAGTGAAACACGGTTAACCCGGGTATTTAGTATTTGAAATATAAGGGTTACCCAAATAAAAGTGACAAATTTGTTAGTTTCTGTAATGATTTGTTGTTTAGATTACGCGAACATTCAGGAAGTAACATGTGAAGTGCTCGTGATATATCTGCCTGAATATAGTCATCTTGTTGGTTCGACCAAGTGTCCCAGCGATCCACTTCATGTCGGACACATCGAGCAAACAACGTCTGTGGCTGGGGGTGGAACCAACGGCGTCAATAGCGTCTCGGACTCACTACTGCTCGCCAAACGAATTTTTCTTGTGTAATTTTACTTTCAATTTCCCACCTGGCTGTCTAATGCCTCATTGTTCCCTGGTGTGCCATACATTGTTTTGGCTTGTCCTTACTTGTCATTGATGAAGCGCTTTAGAACGTTACACACCCAGGATCCCACGCATATCGTTCATATGACGGTCAATGTCCCCCATGCTAACACTATTTTCCGCCATAAACGGAATAACCGACGTTGAGCAATTATGGATTGATTCGTGGCACGAGCGAACCTACAGTAGCTGGTTTGCTTTCGCATGTACAAAGAATGATGTAGAATTTTTTCATGCTACCACATTTCTTCAAATTTACATGTAGCCATCTACCGGTGCATGTGCAGTGTTGCATTTCTTCATATAAAGATGCTTCTCAGTTTATTTAGAGCAACACTTATAACACAAGGGTACACTGCATAAGATTTAGGGAGGCTCTAAATTCGACGAAGTGTGTAAATGAACGCGACAAATTATACAAATCTACAACACACGAAAAATTAAATAATAAATTAATCAACTGTGGAAAATTGCAATTCACTATATTATACGTTCATCTTACTGTCAACTATAAGGACAGACTGAATGCTTAGGAGTATATGTGAAAGTGATTGGCTTGGACCACAGAACATGCTGAAAATGGAGTAGATGTATTGTTCTGTATCACTGACTCAAGAGAGTATTTGTCATCGTTCAATAACATAGTCCGGACATTGTGTTTATTTATACTCTCTACTATGTAAATACAGCATGTAGTGCATTCATTCACACATGTAATGCATGCTGTTCAAACCAGTTTAAATACACATAACTCTTATTGATATTCAACATCAAATGCAAACGTTTGAGTTGATCATAGCATCGAATATCGGAAAGATAAGTATTTTAAACGTGAGACCATGCACGCCAAGTCATTTAGAACTATTTTGACATGCATGGACAGTTCTGAGAAGTTTAACTTGCAAATTTAAAGAAATAAGTTTAAGGGAAAAGTATTGAAGGTGTGCCTGAAGTAATTCATTCATCACCGGGCGAGTTGGCCGTGCGGTTAGGAGTGCTCAGCTGTGAGCTTGCATCTACGAGATAGTGGGTTTGAACCCCACAGTCGGTAGTCATGAAGTTGGTTTTTCGTGTTTGCCCATTTTCATACCAGGCATACTGTACCTTAATTAGGGCTACGGCCGCTTCCTTCCCACTACTAGGCCTTTCGTATCCCATCGTCGCCATAAGACCTATCTGTGTCGGTGTGACTTAAATCAAATTTAAAAAGAATTAATTCATCGTTCTATCAAAGCAAGCATGGCAAACTGAACTACACGTGGCACAAGCTACAACTGTGGCCACAGTGCTCTACCGTGGCTGGTTTGATAGGCAGTTCTGCAGTAGGCTGCACAGCACAGTGAGAAAAGCTTTTCCATTACGAATGAAGTAGCGAGACGTCACTGATAAAAACTTAAGGAGAAACCTTATAATTCGTATTTCCTTCAACATACTGTAAAACCAAATATTAAAAAGTTGGAGTATAATAATAATAATAATAATAATAATAATAATAATAATAATAATAATAATAATAATAGTAATAATAATAATAATAATAATAATAATAATAATAATAATAATAATAATAATATACCTGCATTGATAGAACGATGCATTTAAGTAACTTAAGTACATATTCCTTCTTTTTTTCTTCCGTGAAATACGTTCCTTAAATCTGTAAGATCAACATTTCAGAACTCTATTCATCTCATAGCAGTACATTATTATTATTATTATTATTATTATTATTATTATTATTATTATTATTATTATTATTGTTACCGCCTTTTGGTGGATCAGCAGAGGTGAAAGAAGGTGCGGGTCGTAATGGGTCTAACTACAAATCCAAAAAATTGATTTTAAAACTTTAACTAGGTTATATTTTCTTTTCAAAATCAACAAGTAACAGAATAACAGGTACCAAGTAGCCGAGAAACAAGTTAAAGAAGTACAATTCTAGTACAACTTACAGTTCTTGGGCTTCGAGCCCTTCACTTTACATATCCTGAGCTCCTAGCTCAAATTTAGAAGTGAAAACTTTACATAAGGGCAGAAATCCCCTAATACATGGAGCACTTGCTCCTACCTAGCACTGTCAGACCTCCTAGAGGCACACATCAAAATACAAGAAAGAGCCGTCCCGCTCTCAATTTTACAAGCCTATCAAAGGCCACAACAAACTTTACTTCTAACTGCCCTCAAGGCACACTTACAAGGAAACAAGGGTATCTTGTACCCAACCTACAGGGCCTTACAAGAAAAATATGTGATTAATTATCAATGGCCCAAAAACAAGGTGAAGGGAGGCGAGACTTGCACTCCTACATGAACGCTTGTAAAATACCTAAGTGGCGCTAGGCCAATTGCACAGGGGCTAATCCCAAGCTAGGGAGGTGACTCGTATAGGAAAAACTTTAACATTTTAAGGAAGAGTAGAAACTCGGTTATGAAAACGTAGTCACTTCAACTTCAAAATGAAGGGGAGCTCGAGAGTGTAAACCACTCTCTATCCCCAATTTACAGTTAAAGAAATTTGTAGTTTTTACATAGACTGAAATAGGATTTACATATTAAAAAGGTTGGTTACATATTAAAGGTTTCGAACCTTCCCCGCGAGTTAAACTGCTGAGCTGGCAAGAAAAGATGTTAAATGGCCATTACCTTGTTGAAGATCTGTTGCCCGAAGAAAGAGGCGCTTCCCGTCCCCTGCTACATATCCACACGCAAAGCTAGATGTTATTGAAGTGGCCCGGAGACAAGAAAATCAGCAGTTTTTATACCCTCGCGGAAAATTCGAGACCTTTCATGAATGATTAAGACCCGCCCACAAACGTTTATTGGTTAACAGCGAAAGTTACACACAAATCGACGAAGAAACACCTTATTGGTGGAAAATTAATTACAGAAATTTAGGATTGGTTAAATTCAAAACAGGCGGAAAGAAAGCTTAATATTGCCAACCCCCAAATGAAAGAACAAAATTTAGTAAAGACAAAACTTATGAATACGAAATTTCTCCAAGAAAGTTCATTCCTTCGCACCAGAGTGCATTATCATAGTTTTTTTTAGTAGAGACATCTGTTAGGGAATGTCCACACTTCTTGATCAACAAAAGCAAATCAAAAACACCCAGTGACATCTTCTGATAAACAGGAGAGTTGATTCAGTTGTTACAGTTCAGGGTTTCTCCTGTAGAAGGGTTTCAATTGGCGCAAGATTTGAACTTGCGTCGTAGAGGTGTACCGCCCGGTACAATTATTATTATTATTATTATTATTATTATTATTATTATTATTATTATTATTATTATTATTATTATTATTTGATCGTTAGGGTCTATTATGGACCACATTAAAGATGATAGATTGATCCCTAACGGTACAAAATAAGACGAAATGAAATGACAAATTAAAAGTCCAAAATCCATCATTGGCCAGAATTCCAAGCATGAGGACGAAGAATGTATGGATGGATGGAGATGTATTTAAAACGATCAGTGGATCCGACCCACAGTGCCTCACATGCACAGAAGCTGGCACAAAACAATAGTATTACTGACCAAGGGACCGCTTCTATAGCATGATGCTGAATCGATTATGCTTATAGCCGAAACGGGTCCAAAAACCAGGTCATCGGCCCCTCATAATGTTGCAGTACTAATCAAGAGTAGCGTAGACTCGCGGTATTCCACACATTATGGTACTATTCACAGGTAGTGTAATGCGCACATGTAACACAGACCTAGGGTGTTTCGCACATTGCGGCGTTATTTACAGGCAACGCAAACCTACAAAGGCAACGCAAACCTATGGCGTTTCGCACATAAGTGGACTAACCACAGGGACTCGCACTATCCCGTGGTATTCTTAACATAGTGGGAACTGAGCATGGGTAAGGCAGAACCATGGTGTTGCTAATCCCATGGTGTAGGTTATATAGGGGTACGAATCACAGGTACTGTAGGACCCACATCCCGATTCACACACTGTCGTTACTAATCACAAACCGATTGCATACTTAACATAGTGGTACTACGTACAAGTAAATGCGACCCGTGGTGTTCCCTACGTGATGGTATTAATTACAAATAGTCTCGTGGTTCTAATTTTATCATCCCTTGGTCGCCCCTTTTAGTCGCCTCTTACGACAGGTAGGAGATACCGTGGGTGGACCACATTAAACATCAGTCATATCTACAGAAGTTCTTCTTCTTTTGACTATTCCCGTATTTATTCACATTTTCGGAATGGGCTTCTTTAGAAGCTTGCGACCGGGTGATCGTGGTTGATCTTTTGACCTCGGAATTCCTTATTTTTTATGGTAATCTTATATTAATTTCTAATACAGGGTGAACGGGAAATATACCGACAAAAATATTCTGGGATGACCTTCGTTTAATATAAGAACGATAGTGCAAACGGATTCTTTTCCAGAAAATGGTTACTTCCGGCGCGCGATTCAAATTGTCGAACCCGCCGCATTTGCTATCCCAAAACACAAGCCGCTGCCGTGGTTCAGGGAAGAGCAGGAGAGGGAGTGGAAGTCGGGTTTATGATAGAGATAGAAATAATTATCCGCGCGTATGCACAAGTTTCCTCGTTCGAGTAGCACAGGATTGTCCTTGACAATTTCGTTTATTAAACAGCCATAACTGCACAGACAGTACAAGAACACACTGTGATTAAGACACATTTGTCAGTCAAGGAATGCACCAGATCGTTTCTCCTCTCATCTGTCAGTCACAGTAACGTTATTTAATATTGAACATGCTCAAAGATGTAACGCTGCCCCCCAACGATAACAATCAATACCCTGTGCATTTAGGGCAGTCGCCCAGGTGGCAGATTCCCTATCTGTTGCTTTCCTAGCCTTTTCCGAAATGATTTCAAAGAAATTGGAAATTTATTGAACATCTCCCATGGTAAGTTATTCCAATCCCTAACTCCCCTTCCTATAAATGAATATTTGTCCCAGTTTGTCCTCCTGAATTCCAACTTTATCTTCATATTGTGATCTTTCCTACTTTTATAAACGCCATTCAAACTTATTCGTCTACTAATGTCATTCCACGCCATCTCTCCGCTGACAGCTCGGAACATACCACTTAGTCGAGCAGCTCTTCTTCTTTCTCTCAATTCTTCCCAACCCAAACATTGCAACATTTTTTTAACGCTACTCTTTTGTCGGAAATCACTCAGAACAAATCGAGCTGCTTTTCTTTGGATTTTTTTCCAGTTCTTGAATCAGGTAATCCTGGTGAGGGTCCCATACACTGGCACCATACTCTAGTTGGGGTCTTACCAGAGACATATGCACTCTCCTTTACATCCTTACTACAACCCCTAAACACCCTCATAACCATGTGCAGAGATCGGTACCCTTTATTTACAATCATATTTATATGATTATTCCAATTATGATCTTTCCTTATATTTATACCTAGGTATTTACAATGATCCCCAAAAGCAACTTTCACCCCATCAACGCAGTAATTAAAACTGAGAGGACTTTTCCTATTTGTGAAACTCACAACCTGACTTTTAACCCCATTTATCAACATACCATTGCCTGCTGTCCTTCACTGAAAACATTGTAAATGAAACGAAGGATACAAAACACTCTATGGTTTGATTACGGTAGTAGTTCAATATGCCCCCCTCCTACTTGGATGTACAGTCCACAGCGGTGTAGTAGTGACTTTTGGACTCTGTTCAAGATGTGTGGTGTGTCGCGAAAGACCTGGAAGGCTGTATGTATTCTTGGTACAAATTCATATTCTCTTTCTACGAGGTTCACATAGTAGTCAATCTATGCAGAACAAACTGTACACTGCCTGCTGGGGCTGAGAAGTGACTATGCGAAACGAACGAGAAACTTCTGCATTCGCACAGAGCATTACCTCGGTCTCCCACTCCCCCTTCCTCCTCTGACGCACAGCAACAGGCAGCGGGTGACTCCCAGGCAGGGAAAATACGGCAACTTCGTCAATTTGAATCGCGCGCCCGAAAGTAAAGGTGTAACTTCATTTTCTCGAAAAGAAAAATGTTCTCTGCCAATCCGATTGCACCATCGTCCTTGACGTTACACGAAGAGCATCTCTGACTTTTTGTCGGTATAGTTCTGATACATCCTATATGTCCGACTCGTTGGCTGAATGGTCAGCGTACTGGCCTTCGGTTCAGATGGTCCCGCGTTCGACTCCCGGCCGGGTCGGGGAGTTTAACCTTCATTGGTTAATTCCAATGGCCCGGGGGCTGGGTGTTTATGCTGTCCCCAACATCCCTGCAACTCACACACCACACATAACATTATCCTCCAGCACAATAATACGCAGTGACCTAACATTGCAGATGCCGCCCATCCTCATCGGAGGGTCTGCCTTACAAGGGCTGCACTCGGCTAGAAATAGCCACACGAAATTATTAAATTATTATTACATCCTGTATATCCGTCAATCTTTTCCTCGATATTCTCCCTGACTCCTTTAAGCCAGTTAATTTGTGTCCTTTTTGCTGTTCATTTTGTAATTATCTTAGTTGTTGTGTCTGGTGACATTCTTTTGGTCTGTCCATAAAAACAAAATCTTCTTCTTTTAAATGATGAAGTGATTTTTCTCTGTCTGCCGCAGCTCTTGTACGCAGACCCCCCACCCCCCTCCAATGTGTGCGGGTGCATGTACTGCGTTTGGAGAACTGTGTGTAAGAGTGCTGGATAGCTAGAGTTTTGTGTGCTGTGTGAGTTGAACGAATATTGAAGTCGGTGCCAACATGCAGTCCGCAAACCAAATAAATTGAGTGTAATCATAATCAACGCTAGGGAAGAATTTGTTCCGTACATTCTCGTAAATTTCGCGTAGTTTATAATTGCAAACAGTAAGATAATAATGGATGTTTCACGTTTTACATTATGTATTTTACAACAATTAGAACATTATTTCTTTTGTTCACGAGTCATTGCATTTACGTAAGACAAGGTAGAAATATGAATTCGGTCACTGATATGTAATGCCGTTAAAATAACGAATATTTTTTTCGCGTTGCTTCGTGCAAGGCGTGGTGTATGATCTGAAGCAAACAGGTCGGAAAGCAGCTGAGCTTACGTGAGAAGCAAGTCAATTCAGATAAAAAGAAAGGAACATATATTTTACACATTTTACTCTAATTTCAAAGCAGATTTGAAATTGTTTCAGAATCAATACTATGTGAATTGTTTTCCTAATTCTAACAGTACTCACAGAAAAAAAGGAATGTGAGAAAAATTACCATATCGTCCCTACTCTGGCAAACTAACGAATCTGCAAATTGTCAAAAGTTTAGGAGAGCTAAAAGAAGTTGTGATTGCTCATGTCAGATGAATGTTTATATTTAATGATTGGTTTTATGTGTTAGGCATACAGAGCGAGCTGCAGATATGAGACTTTGACAGAGGGTAGACAATATATAAATAATAAAATATAGACCAAAACTTGAGAACTACAGATTCCCTAGTTTGTCACTTTCGCTAGTTTCCCAGAGTGGGGACGATATAATAATATTTTATTTTTCGTGCATTGCGGGACCTATATTTCATTATTTATCCTTAGAAGTAGAAAATCGAATTATGCTTTACTTCCACAAGAACAATACAAAGGGTATAGGTGTTTAAATGATATGTAACTAATTTGTGTTGTTAACGATATTATTGGGATATTGATTAAATGTTCATTTTATTTTTATTCCTCGCCGCAAAAATTATATTATTACATCAAAGCTTTTAGTTTTGACAGTTTAATAAATGTACGTTGTCAAATTTATGGGCGGTGAATGATATACAAACAAAAGTTAATTAAAAATGCATTATTATTGTGGGGTTGAGCTCCCACAAGAATCCCCTAGGTACATAGCAAGTGGACGCAGTGCAACGCGCGTTCAACTCAGGTGCGAAGATAGCAGTTCATGTATGGTTACTTAAATTTAGGTACGAGTTAAAAAATCTGAATAAACAAACCCCCTTGATACAAATACGGGAAGAACCTAAAAGTTATCTGAATGGCAGCCCGTCGTCTGCTTTCCACAGGAAATCATAGTGACTTCCATAACATCTTTTAACACGGAAAATTCAGTCAAATGAATAATATATTTATTTTTCAGGAAATGGTAATAAATTTCTCATTCCATTCATAAGACATGTATTACCGTATTCTGCATATATTACTATATCTCTAACCGTAACATAATGAAGGTCCTGTCTTTGATAGTTCGTTCGTAGGCTAATATTCCAGTAAACCTTTAAGTATCAGAAAAAAACACTATATTCAGAACTGAATATAATTAATACCGTTGAACAGAGAAAGGCGAACAAATGAGAAATATTCGGCATCCCACGGTTTGGTCTTGTATCTCATCAATTTTAGAAAATAAGAAACTGGAAGTCTATGAAGAGGTACATTGTTTTGTGGATAATGGCAATAAATGAGTGAATATCATAATTTTTAACAGGTCTCTAGAAAAAGCTGTGATTCATGACCAAACCATTCGATTTGAAGATAACATTCAGCAGGCTGTACAGTGATGATGATGATGATGATGATGATGATGATGATGCTTGTTGTTTAAAGGAGCCTAACATCGAGATCATTGGCCCCTAATTGTACGAAATGAGACGGAATGGAATGACAAAATTCTCCACTGACCAGAATTCAAAACGTGAGGACGAAGAGTGAATGGATGGATATGAATTTAAAACAATCAGTGGATGCGACCCGGGTTGCCTTATATTCACATAAACTGAAGGAAAACAATAGGATTACTGACCAAGGGACTGCTGCTATAGCATAACACTGAATCGATGATGCTTTCAGTCTAAAGGGGTTCCAAAATCCAAGTTATCGGCCCCTCATAACGGTACTTATCGCTAGGAAAGTAGAACCAAGTTATCTGTCATGTTGCGGTACTAATCAAAAGTAGCAGTGACTCGCGGTATTCCACACATTATGGTACTACGCACAGGTTATGAAATTTGACATATAATACAGACCTATGGTATTTCTCACATTGCGGCGCCATTTACAGGCAACGCAACCCTATGGTGTTCATCACATAAGAGTACTAACCGCAGCGACCTGCACTATCCCGTGGTGTTCCTCGTATAGTGGGTACTAATCATAGACAAGGCAGAACCATGGTACCTATCATCCCATGGTCCTGCTCATATGGTGGTACTAATCACAGGTACTGCTAAAAGCCGACCGCACAGTGCTCCTGTGTGCTACTAATCACAAAACTATTTGGTACCTAATATAGTGGTACTACGCGCAAGTAAAAGCTACCCATGATGCTCTCCACGTGGTGGTAATTATCACAAGTAGTTTCATGGTTCCAAGACAATCATCCCTTGGTCACCCCTTATAGTCGACTCATACGACAGGCATGGGATACCGCGGGTGTATTTTACATGTGCGTCCCCCACTACGAGGGGGAAGGCTGTACAGTAGAGATATGACGCAATTCATTATACATGCAAGTAATGGGTCCCCTTTTCGTTACTCGTGGGGCATTTTTTCTGTGGAACAGGACGATTCAAATTCGGCTGGGATTGAGTAACCTGGAATAGAAGAGCATTTCTAGAGGAATATTGAAGGATTCTGTTCACATATCATTTCTTTAAAAATAGAAGAGTTCTTTATGTGCCTTATATTTGGATAAACGCTGTTTCATAAGTTATAAACTATATTTTGCTTTATTATTCTAGATCTTCATGGTTCACCTTGTAGGCTCTGTAAGGCAGGCGTCGATTCTTCTCGAATGAATATGTGCAAAATTGAATATCACCGATCACTTTATCTCCCTATATAAAAGGCGAAGTCCGACTGACTGTAATCAATGCCGGGACAAAACTACTGGAAATAAAGAAATGAAATGTTGGGAATACATTTGTATTACAGTGTAGGTGCTACTAACGGAGGATTCTTGGATATTCCGTTGTAAATTATTTAAATGAGTTCATCTATATCTCAAGAACTGAACTGTTTACAGACGTAAAAATTGGTATTTGGAATCTACTTGAAAATAAAGAAACAGCTAATTGTTTGTTTTGGAAATTTTCCCTTGGGGGGGGGGGTTGAATACCTTTTATGAGGATACTTATAAAAAAACTGTAGATGTTACAGACATAAAAGTTTGTATTTGGAACCTTCTTTAAAATAAAGAAACACGTACTTTTCTCGGGAAATTCACTTAAGTGGGGGGGGGGGGGTGAAATTAAGTGAAGAAGGAGTTGAATTCCTTGTATGAAGATACCGATATCTCAAAAACTAAAGATGTTACAGCCTTGAAAATTGGTATTTGGAGCCTCCTCTAAAAGTAAAGACACGTATTTTTTGGAGGGAATGAACATCGGGCGGGGAATGCCGGGGCGTGAAAAATGAGTTGCATTATTTGTATGAGGATACTTATGCCCCTAATCTGAATATGTTACAGTCGTGAAAATTGGAATTTGAAGTCTCTTTTATAAAATAAAGGTGCGCGTTTTATTGTTTTCGGTAAATCCATTTAATAAATAAATAAATAAATAAATAAATAAATAAATAAATAAATAAATAAATAAATAAATAAATAAATAAATAAATAATATTTTATGGTGTGAGTTACTGTAGTCACGTCTTAGTTCATGATCCATGGGCAACGGCTGAGTGGCCTAGTACGTGGTCACGAAAGTCGGGATACCAGTTGCTGTGGAAAGGATGTGGACATCTCGGACATATTCTGAGTCATGGCCCTCCTTGTGCTCAGGCGGCTAGGACTCTACAATCCACCAAATGGCCCTAATCCATTAGAGGAGAGATCCTAACTTGGACTATGTGTAAGTAGGGTAGCATCCTGCTTCCGGAATTTACCGAGCTCAGAATACTTTAAGCAAGCCTCGAACTTACGGGAGTAACGGAGTCTCACTCCCATTTGACAAGCGAGGGACTCCTTGGAAACAACTTGGGGAACGAAATGGAATTCGATGGGGCGCTATCAATATTAATGGGCTTTTGGAAGAAAGAAAGTAGAACTGGCTGAGTGAGCAAAGAGGATGCATCTGCATGTGCTAGGAGTAAAGGCTATTCGGGCGAGAGGAGATAATGAGGAAGAGAGAGGAGACTATAAAGTGTACTTGACGGATGTTAAAAAAAGGGAAGGGTAGAGTGTGGGGTAGGGCTGCTCATCAGGAATACTATTGCAAGCAACATCGTTTCTATTAGGCACGTAAATGAGCGAATGATGTGGGTAGATTTGGCAGTTGGAGGAATTAGGACGAGAATTGTCTCAATGTATTCAACCTGTGAGGGTGCAGATGAGGATGAAAATGACAAGTTTTATGAAGCATTGAGTGGCATCGTAGTCGGGGTCAACAGAAAGAATAGGACAGTGGTAATGGGCGATTTTAATGCGAGAGTTGGTAATAGAATTGATGGATACGAAAGGGTGATTGGTAAATTTGGGAAGATACGGAAGCTAATAGGATAGTGAAGCGTTTGCTGGGCTTCGGTGCTAGTATGGGTTTAGCAGTTAAAAATACATTATTCGAGCATAAGGCTATTCACCACTACACATGGGAGGGTAGGGGTACAAGATCCATAATAGACTATATCTTAACCGATTTTGAATTAACGAAATCTGTTAGACATGTACGGGTTTTTCAGGGGATTTTTTGATGATACAGAACACTATCTGATGTGTAATGAACTAAGGACAGAGAAAGTGAAATCTGTCTGTGAACGAATAAGGATAAAAAATCTCCAGGACGAGGAAATTAGATGTGCATGGATAGGATTAGTGAGATTTCCGAACATTGGACAGTAAGCATATTCAAGATATAGAAAGAGAATGGGTAGCACGCAGGGATGCTGTAGAAGAAAGTGCAAGGGAATACCTAGGAATAACTATGTGCAAGGATGGGAAAAAACGAACATGTTGGTAGAATGAAGTGAGAGCAGCTTGTAAACGCAAAAAAGGAAGGCTTACCAGAAATGGTTCCAAACAAGGGCTGATGCAGGCAGGAAATTGTACGTAGATGAATGAAACAGTGTGAAACAAATTGTTGCTGAATCCAAAAAGAAGTTGTGGGAAGATTTTGGTAATAACCTGGAAAGGCTAAGTCAAGCAGCACGGAAACCTTTCTGGACCGTAAGAGAGAATCTTAGAAAGAGAAGTAAAAAGGAAATGAACAGTGCGTTTGGTAAATCAGGTGAACTCGTAATAGATCTTAGGGTATCAATGGACAGGTGGAGGGAATATTTCGTAAATCTTCTCAACGCAAAAGGAAATATTCCTGGTGGTGTCGTGAAGAACCGAGTTCATGGGGAAGTGGAAAATGATGTGGATGAAATTACGCTTGAAGAAGTGGAAAATGTAGTAAATAAAGTCCGTTGTCATAAAGCAGCAGGAATAGATGAAATATGACCTAAAATTGTGAAGTATAGTGGAAATGTAGGGATGAAATGGCTTTATAGAGTATTAATATAAGTATGGAGTGTTGGGAAGGTACCTTCAGATTGTACAAAAGCAGTAATTTCTCCTATCTATAAGCAAGAGAACAGGAAGAATTGCAAAAACTATCGATGCATCTCATAGTATACCGGGCAAAGTATTCACTGGCATCTTGGAAGGGTGGGTGCGATCAGTCGGTGAGAGGAAGTTGGATGAAAACCAGTGTGGTTTCAGACCACAGAGGGGCTGTCAGGGTCAGATTTTCAGTATGCGCCAGGTAATTGAAAATGCGAGAGGAATAGACATCTGTTGTCATGTTTCGTCGATCTAAAGAAAGCATATGACAGGTTACCAAGGGAAAGGATGTTCACTATACTTGGGGAATATGGGATTAAGTGTAGATTATTAAAATCAATCAAAGGAATTTATGTTGACAATTGGGCTGCAGTGTGAATTGAGGTTGCATGAATTCTTTGTTCAGTGTACTTACAGGAGTTAGACACGGCTGTAGTCTTTAATCTTTGTTGTTCGTAGTTTACATGGATCAGCTGCTGAAAAGTATAATGTGGCAAGGAGAGATTCACTTGGGTGGAAATGTAGTAAGGAGTCTGGACTATGCTGACCACTTGGTCCTAATGGCAGATTGTGCCGTAAGCCTGCATTCTAATATCTTGCACTTGAAAATAATTGCAATGAGTATGGTATGATAATTAGCCTTTCGAAGACTAGAATGACGTCGGTAGGTATGAAATCCATGAGAACTGAATGTCATATTGGTGATACAAAGCTGGAACCTGTAGATAATTTCAAGTATTTACGATGTGTGTTCTCCCTGGATGGTAATATTGTAAGTGAGATTAAAATAATAAAGGTGCAGTTAAGCTAATGCAATGAGCTCGCAGTTGCGATCAACAATTTTCAGTAAGAAGGAAGTCAGATCCCGAACAGAGTTATCCTTACATAGGTCTGTTTTCAGACCAACTTTGCCTTACGGGATCGAAAACTGGGTGGACTCAGGATATCTTATTCATAATTTAGAAATAACAGACATGAAAGTATAGAGAATGATTGCTGGTACAAATAGGTGGGAACAATGACAGGAGGGTACTAGGAATGAGGAGATAAAGGCTAAATTAGGAATGAACTAAATGGATGAAGATGTACGCATAAACCGGCTTCAGTGGTGGGGTCATATCATGCTAGTGGAGGAGGATAGATTACCTAGGAGAATAATGGACTCTGTTATGGAGGCTAAGAGAAATAGAAGGAGACGGAGACGACGATAGTTAGACTCAGTTACTAACGATTTAAAGATACGGGTTATAGAACTAAATGGGGCCACAGCACTAGTCGCAAATATAAGATTTCGGCAACGTTTAGTAATTCATAGAGGTTTGCAGACTGAACACTGAAAGGCATAACGGTCTATAATGATGATGTATGTAATAAATAAATAAATCTATATAAATAAAATTGTTTCTGTTTGTCTGTTTGTCTGTCTGTTTGTCTGTTCCACCATCACGTCGAAACGGCTGGATAGATCTCAACCAAACTTCATATTTAGAGTATACTGACCCCGGGGAAGGTTTCGATATGCATATCATTTTAAAATCTTTGAAAAGACGGGGGTTTTATAGGAAAAACGGTTTTCCTCCATTTTCTCTTATACTATTATAGGCAAAATATCGAATTTGTCGTATAAGGACGAGACAAAGCTCAATTTAATCCTCTTGACGCAAAGAACAAAACTCGGTAAGCCCTACGGGCCCGAAAACCATGTTTTAAGGCCCTAAAACCAACCGTTACGGAGATATTGGCACCACACTACCCCTGCTCTAGGAATCGGATAAAGAAATGAACTGCCGTAACCATGGCAACGTCAGCTCCAGTATTCTAGAGCAGTGAGATTATGCATGTACGTTTGGGCATAGCTGTCAACCAAAATAGGTACAAATAAGACTTAATATCTGGGAAAAAAAATATACTGTTGTGTAAGGCACTCATAGGACTCCTTTGGGCGGGGATGGAAAGGAAATCTTACTATATATAGAAATGGAAGTGTGTGTGTAAATGACACATCTCCAACTAAACCACTGGAGCAATTTCAACCAAACTTGGTACACGAATCACTTACTATCGGGAGACGATCACTGTGGGGGGTAAGCCATCCCTAGCGCCCTTAAGGGAGAGGGTCAGGGGGGTGGTAGTTACAATAATAATCGAGAATAGTGTCGAATTCATAGTTTTCGGGGTCGCTGAGTTGAAAAGTGATACTCTAGAATTTTTTTAAAATCCAGCCCCCTTTTAGGTTGGGAGCAAAGGGTGGGGGGGGGGGTGGGGTGAGATATAGAAATAATTAAAAACAGTTTCGAATCCATAGATTTCAGGGTCTCTGAGATGAATAGTATTACTCCGGATTTTTTGCAAATCCAAATGGGGAGCGAAGGGGGTGAGATATAAAATTAATCGAAAAACTACATACAAAATATTATCTTCTTCTTCTTACTATATATAAAAATTGATGTATGTGTGTGCGTGGGTGTGTGGGTGTGGGTGTGTATATGACACATCTCCTCCTAAACCACTGGAGCAATTTCACCAAACGTGGTACACTTATCAATTAGTATCAGGAGACAAACCGCGTGAGGGTAAGACACCCCTAGCACCCTTTTGGCAGGGGGCGAGGGGAGTGGTATAAAAATAATCTTATAAATAAAGTTGTTCGTTTCTGTTTGTCTGTTTGTCTGTTTGTCTGTTTGTCTGTTTGTCTGTTCCACCATCACGTCGAAACGGCTGGATAGATCTCAACCAAACTTCATATTTAGAGTATACTCATCCCGGGGAAGGTTTAGATACGCATATCATTTTAAAATCTTTGAATACACGGGGGGTTTATAAGAAAACCAGAATGGTTTTTCCACCATCACGTCGAAACGGCTGGATAGATCTCAAGCAAACTTCATATTTAGAGTATACTCCACCCGGGGAAGGTTTCGATATGCATATCATTTTAAAATCTTTGAATACACGGGGGGTTTATAGGAAAACCAGAATGGTTTTTCCACCATCACGTCGAAACGGCTGGATAGATCTCAACCAAACTTCATACTTAGAGTATACTCCTCCCGGGGAAGGATTAGATATGCATATCATTTTAAAATCTTTGAATACACGGGGGGGGGGGGTTATAGGAAAACCAGAATGGTTTTTCCACCATCACGTCGAAACGGCTGGATAGATCTCAACCAAATTTCATATTTAGAGTATACTCATCCCGGGGAAGGTTTCGATATGCATATCATTTTAAAATCATTGAATACACGGGGGTTTATAGGAAAATCAGAACGGTTTTTCCACCATCACGTCGAAACGACTGGATAGATCTCAACCAAACTCCATATTTAGAGTATACTCATCCCGGGGAAGGTTTCGATATGCATATTATTTTAAAATCTTTGAATACACGGGGGGTTTATAGGAAAACCAGAATGGTTTTTCCACCATCACGTCGAAGCGGCTGGGTAGATCTCAACCAAACTTCATATTTAGAGTATACTCCTCCCGGGGAAGGTTTCGATACGCATATCATTTTAAAATCATTGAATACACGGGGGGTTTATAGGAAAACCAGAATGGTTTTTCCACCATCACGTCGAAACGGCTGGATAGATCTCAACAAAATTTCATATTTAGAGTATACTCATCCCGGGGAAGGTTTCGATATGCATATCATTTTAAAATCTTTGATTACACGGGGGTTGATAAGAAAACCAGAATGGTTTTTCCACCATCACGTCGAAACAGCTGGATAGATCTCAACCAAACTTCATATTTAGAGTATACTCCTCCCGGGGAAGGTTTCGATATGCATATCATTTTAAAATCTTTGAATACACGGGGGTTTATAGGAAAACCAGAATAGTTTATCCACCATCACGTCGAAACGGCTGGATAGATCTCAACCAAACTTCATATGTAGAGTATACTCCTCCCGGGGAAAGTTTTGATATGCATATCATTTTAAAATCTTTGAATACACGGGGGGTTTATAGGAAAACCAGAATGGTTTTTCCACCATCACGTCGAAACGGCTGGATGGATCTCAACAAAATTTTATTTAGAGTATACTCATCCCGGGGAAGGTTTCGATATGCATATCATTTTAAAATCTTTGATTACACGGAGGTTTATAAGAAAACCAGTATGGTTTTTCTACCATCACGTCGAAACAGCTGGATAGATCTCAACCAAACTTAATATTTAGAGCATACTCCTCCCGGGGAAGATTTCGATATGCATATCATTTTAAAATCCTTGAATACACGGGGGTTTATAGGAAAACCAGAATGGTTTTTCCACCATCACGTCGAAACGGCGGGATAGATCTCAACCAAATTTCATATTTAGAGTATACTCATCCCGGGGAAGGTTTCGATATGCATATCATTTTATAATCTTTGAATACACGGGGGTTTATAGGAAAACCAGAATAGTTTATCCACCATCACGTCGAAACGGCTGGATAGATTTCAACCAAATTTCATATTTAGAGTATACTCCTCCCGGGGAAGGTTTCGATATGCATATTATTTTAAAATCTTTGAATACACGGGGCGTTTATAGGAAAACCAGAATGGTTTTTCCACCATCACGTCGAAACGGCTGGATATATCTCAACCAAACTTCATATTTAGAGTATACTCATCCCGGGGAAGGTTTCGATATGCATATCATTTTAAAATCCTTGAATACACGGGGGGTTTATAGGAAAACCAGAATGGTTTTTCCACCATCACGTCGAAACGGCTGGATGGATCTCAACCAAATTTCATTTTTAGAGTATACTCATCCCGGGGAAGGTTTCGATATGCATATCATTTTAAAATCTTTAATACACGGGGGGGTTTATAGGAAAACCAGAATGGTTTTTCCACTATCACGTCGAAACGGCTGGATAGATCTCAACCAAACTTCACATTTAGAGCATACTCCTCCCGGGGAAGGTTTCGATATGCATATCATTTTAAAATCTTTGAATAGACGGGGTGTTTATTGGAAAACCAGAATGGTTTTCCTCCATTTTCTCTTATACTATTGATTTTCTGTAAACTTCGTTTACCGTACGTGAAACGTCTCTTCATTATAAACAACTTTCGTTATGTTTATAATTTACCTTACTCTTTACATGACGGAGAAATTTACAATTTTCTGCTGGTACCATGCTCTGCATTGAGTGACCGACAGACCGACAACGAACCTACAGCTTACCATGGCAACGTCTCTGACTGCATGCCAGCAGGGAAGTAACGTATTGCCATTTTCCTCATTATGCTTTTAAATTCTTGGTTGTTCCTTGGGTAGAATGCAAGAAAGGCGTCAATCGGCCTATCTGCGGGATATTGGCGGAATATCGTTGGATGTTATAACCGCCTTCGAATAGATTAAATAATAACACCATTAGTCATCTTCTTATTATTTGTTTACCTAGGAATCAATGGACCTAAATTGCTCCTCTGTTACCGTTTTATTATATCCATAACTCACACTAGCATAATTTATGGAGGGGCATTTGTTTTTCCAATACATTAACTTGGCATTTACATATTTGTCGTTTTCCGGCTGTCCTCAGTTATAATCCATTTTCTATTACTTTCAACTATCTTAACTGTATTATTTTCTTCCTTAATTACGCCGTATGTACGCGAGTGCTACAAACTACTGGATGTATTTCCACCAATACTCATATTTAGAATACACCTGTCCTTGATAGATTTTAGGGCAAATATTGTTTCTAAATCCCTGAACTGACTGGGGGTTTATACGAAACCGAAACAGTGATTTTGCACTTCCACAAAATATACACAACCAACGTTAATTTAAATCTACCTGCCTTGGTAGAAATTAATTTCTAAACCTTTTTTCTCATGTGCATCATTTCGATACGAGGATTAATAAGGGAGATATCATTAACGGACCGTTTTTTTGTACAAGTCCCATCGGACTTAACTCACGAGCGGGTGCGTGTAAAGCGTATTCCTTACAACTTGAAAACTACTGAAGACATTCGAACCAAAATTCATATTTAGCATCCACCTGTCCAAAGGTAGGTTTTAAACGTAAATAACATTTCATATTCCGGAATGGACTGGAGGTTTATAGGGAACCGAAATGGTGATTTTACTCTTGCACAATATATAGAGAACAAGACCAACCTGACTGGAAATCGACCAAACGTGATTGAATTCCACCTCTAAACCTGTTTTTCATGTGCATTTTTTCGTCAGGAGGATTAATAAGGGAGATATCATGAATGGTCAGTTTTGCAGGTTAAGTCCAGCGGCCATAACCAAAAAGGTGTTTTACATGGAGCAGATTCCTTATCTATATAAATCAAATCGTAACGACTGTGTGCCTCGACACTGACTATTTTGGCGAAATTTTCGTACAGCTTTCCGTTTAAGGGATAATAATGACCATCTGCATAATTTTTGGTTTAGTTTCTGAAAGTCCTAATTTTTACCCGCCTCGCCGAAAATCCAGATTGCGGCATAATCTGCCAGAAGAAAAAGAAGATAATTGAAACTTGACAAAATTATACGTTTTAGCCTGTAACGAACGGAAAACATCCAAGATCATTAAATTCTTCACTTTTTATCCCCGAAGAATATCGAAATATGCAGGCAATTTTAATAATGGTGCAGACCTTCTGAAATTCCTATCGCATAACAGATTGCACAATCTCCGTTCAATTTGGAATGATCTACAACCTTGGTCTTATTACTCTTTGCCGTATCTGTATCAATTTTACGTTTGATTTTTCTCTATTAATGGATGTTAAGTCAATTTGGAATTTTCACATGCATAATTTACACCTTCGATTACTTATATGAAATACAGAATCATCAAACTCTTCACGAAAATTGGCCCACCCAGTGGCCATATATGAGCCAAATGCTATGTATATAGCTGTCACATAATTATCCGAAAAGTAATGTAATGTGAGATAATCTTACAAGAACGTTACCCTGTTCCACGTTTCTAACTCAATCTGACCCAAGAATAGATTACATATCATAGGACCAGCCATTTAGGCCACTAAATCCGGCGTGTCTTATGGTATAATCCTTTGTCGATATGACGTACGTTTAGTAGCAGTTAATCTGTAAATGAAGGTCTTCAGTATTTTAAACACGCATATAGTTTCGTATGTCGATCTATATATATTCACTGATGTCGATTTGTAGCGATCGAGAAAGGGTGGGTCTGCTATTGTAATCAGTTCTCCCCACACCGACTTTGACTGGCAGTATGAAAGGGTTCCTTCTCCAACTCCTGTGTAACTGTCATTAGTAAGGAAGGTCTACAATTGTAATGAATAGTTCACTTCTCGATTTGACTTGCAGAAGGCAAGTGAGCATGCAGTTTTGTTTAAAACTCCCCTACCCGATTGTGTTTGGCAGTAGGCAAGGGTGCCCGCCATTATAAAGAAATGTCCTCATCTAAAATGTGACTGGCATTAGGCATAGTGGCCTGCTATTTTGATGGAAACTCACCAACTTGGTGTGACTGGCAGTAAGCTGGCTGAAAGTAGGAAAATGGGCCTGACATTATAATGATAACTGCACAACTTAATTTCGAGTGGTAGTAGGGTAATTGCATGCCATTATAATAAAAACTCTAATCTGTCTGGAAGTAGGAAAGGGGGGCTGCCATTTTAACGAAAACTCCCCAAATCGATTCTGTCCGCATAGTAGGCAATGGGGCCTGCAATTATAACGTAAACTTCCCAACTCGATTGTGAATGGCAGTAGGCAGTGAGCCTGCCGTTATATCACAAATCCATAACAAACACTTTACATTGGAAACAACGTACGGGGACCTCCCCATGCTCTTTCTCGGATAACGCTAAGAGACATGCAATTTTAAAACAATCTTATTTACTGCATGCACACTATTTACTTCGATATTCGAATACAATGTAGAATACCGTAGCGAAGCACGGGTACATTCGCTAGTAAATAAATAAATAAATAAATAAATAAATAAATAAATAAATAAAATCGTAACGATCATGTGTCTGTACATTGACTCTTTTGGTGAAATTTTCGTAGTTATGCGTTTCAGGTGTAATAATTACCATCTACATATTTTTTTGCTTTAGTTTAGTGAAAGTCCTAATTTTAACCCCTCCCCAAATCAAGATAGCTGCGCAATCTGCTAGACGACCTGGAAAATTGATATTTTGCAAAATTATTTGTTCTAGCCTGTAACCGATGAAAAATTCCAGGATGTTTAATTTTTTCACTTTTAACCCACAGAAAATGTCGAAATATGAAGGCAATTTTAATGAAGGGTGAGACCTTTGTTTCGAGGTATGTTTTGGCTAAAGGGTAAGTCGTACTACAAAACGGTGGCACAATGTCTGTTCAATTTGGGATGTTTTACAACTTTCGTCCTATGATGTTTTTCGTAACTCTCTCTCCCTTATACGTTAGATTTGGCTGTATTTCTCGATTGTACTATGTTTTGTACTTTTTACACGATTATTTCATAGTGTGACACTCTTATAGGAAAGATAGAATCATCAAATTTGGCACGCACATTAACACGACAGATGTCCATATATGAACCAAATTCTATTTTTCTTGCTGTCACATAAGTTCCCAGAAAATAATGGAGTATGTGAAAACCCTACCCCAATTTCGCCCTATTCAAAGTTTCTAGCTCAATCTAACCCATAAATAGAGGAGATATGAGAAAATGTCATACGAGGATGAATCATTTAGGCCGATAAAAGTGGCGTCTTATGCTGCAATCTGTTTGTCGATATAATGTACCGTTTAGCAGCAGTTAATCTGTAAATGAAGGTCTGCAATATTGTAAACATTCATATACTTTCGTATGCCTATCTATATATATTCATTGAAGGTGATTTGTAGTGATCTAGAAAGGGTGTGTCTGCCTTTATAATTAATGCTTTACAAATGGATGTTGACTGTCAGCAGAAGGGTGTCTGCTATTTTAGTCAATACTCCCCACATCGACTTTGACTGGCAGCAGGAATGGCGACCTTCTCCAATTCCTGTGTAGCTGGAATTAGTAAGGAGGGCCTACCATTGTAATGAATAATTCCCTGCCCGATTTGACTGGCAGAAGGCAAGGGAGCATGCAATTTTCTTCAAAACTCCCCTTCCCGATTGTGTCTGGAAGTAGGAAAGGAGGCCTGCCATTGTAATGAAACTTCCCAACTCGATTGTGGATGGCAGTAGGCAAGTGAGCCTGCCGTTACAATCACAACTCCTTAACTCGCAGTTCACATTGGAAACAACGTATAGGGACCTCCCCATGCTGTTTCTCGAATAACGCTAAGATACATTGAAAGGATTCTTATTATCTGCGTGTACAGTAATTTAGCCGCATACGATGAAGAATGCCGCAGCGAAGCACCAGTACATTTGCTAATTTTATATAAGTAATGTAATGTAATTTAATGTAATGAACGAATATTGAGCGTAATGAATCGTTGTTTTGGAACGTTAACACAGTTTCAATCACAGTCTTTTGTAACAGGAACGTGAATTTACAGGTACATTTTACTTTGTATTGCTCTATTTGTAAACTGACCTTATAGTACATGGACGTGAGTTATAATGGGATATTTTCCCCGCGTTCATTTCTCACTCAGCAATTCGAAAAAAATCAAAAGTTATATTTTTATTCCGGAGAGGCATATGACCCTTAGGTGTAGTTAGTCTAAATCACTGTAAGTGGGACGTAAAGCAAATAACATTCAAATCAGAGTAATAAGGACAAAGGTGATCTATTAGACTTAGTGCCGAAGGTGTGGATAGTGGAAGTATTTACTTTTCAAACCTGCAGAGATCTTCAAGGACTGTATGGAGGGATCTTTGTTAAATGTTAGAGGAGAATTAACTGTTGCTAGTCCTACTTCGTATGTTAAGCCACGGGTGTCTTCTGGAAAACGAAGATTCCTTTGCACCTAGTATACGGTATACTACACTGTCATCAATTGAATAGTACTATAGAGAGGACGTTGGCATGAGCATGTACTTGGTGTGATGCAAACGGTGATGTGTTGATACTCGCTAGGAGTCGGGCGGCTAGATCATGATGAAAACATTTTTAAACAATTCCTTAAAATCGCCCTGATACCGGCCAAAATGAATTACCACAGATGATGTAGAATCCATTGTAAAACGGGACACTTGAGTATATATCTGACGGAGAGTGACCGAAAGGTTGATCAGATCCTAACTGCCTGCGGGAGGAAATGCGTTAATCAAACCTCCGACCCGCCGATACTGCACAGTTGGTGAAGTAGAGGATAAGACACAAAAGATCGAATACTACAACCTGAAGGGAAGAACTCCAAGGAAGGGGAAGAAAAAAGTCTTCATAGGATAAGTTAAATTTCAAAGTAAGGGCTTCGAGTAGAATTATAACGAAAGCTTCATCTGATCATTAAGTTTTGGGTCTCGTGAAAGGCGTCTCCCCTGGAGATTGCTTCTTTTCTTTACTTACTCACTCCTGAAGCTACAGTCCTGTGAGAATCTTGGTTTCCATTATCAGTGATATCCACCCGCCCCTAACTTCTACATGTCTTTACAACAATAGCTCGCTGGTCTGACTCAACGTACTCTAGTCACCTCGTACGAGAGCAGTCTCTCACTCTTCTTTTCAACCTCGATATTCTGTCAAAATCCTTCTTCAAATTTTTCATATTCTCCGTCCTATGAACATGCCCCAGTCATCTCAAAATTGCCATCCTAACGGTTGAAACAAATTCTGTTTTTTTTTTTCAAATGTACAAGGTATTAACATTTTCATCACTGGGTTGAAAATACTTCTTAACACTTTTCTTTCAACACATAGCACTTCTTTCGTTCAATAACGGTAAAAATATTGTCCTGCCAACAACATTTATGGTTGTTTGCGATGCTAGGTTGGTGGAAAAGTTTCCCAAAGTACCCTTTGACCGCCTACTGCCATTTCTTAATATAAGCAGTTTTTTTTCATCTGCCTCTTGGCAGAGGCCAGGGAAGAATGTAACTTCCACCGAAGGCCCAGTCTCATCCACGGCTGTGGCAATATGGAAGCTGCTGGGGTAATGGTGTAGCTGAATAATGACATTCAGAGCATCTCCAGTGCATCTGATTGTTACGAAATGTGTTGCTTGATAGGGTCAGTCGTGCTGCAAGAGCACTTTCTGGTCCAGTGAGGAAAGCAATGGCAAACTACCTCACTCCTCATCTTCCCAATAAGCCTAATTTTGGCGCCGCCATCTGTTTTTGCAGTCTCCCCATAACAGAATAATCTTTCGTACTGCCATTTGAAGATCTAACCAGCCTCTGAGCTGATGACCTGACAGACAGACTGTCACGAGACTTGCAGATTTGAGCTCCTTGAAACATCACCAGTCTGAACTGGGGTCCAAACGTTAAGATTGGTCTGGCGCTCCATCATTCATCATCATCTTCATCTTCTTCTTCTTCTTCTTCTTCTTCTTCTTCTTGCGTTCCGGCCTTCTAAGGACCACGTTACAATTTCAATTCTTCCTCCTTAGTTATTTCCTTTTCTTCCAGTATTCTTTCATTATATCACTGTGCTTTTTTTTCCTGTCTTCAGTCCACCTTGTACCTGTTTTCTTTTCCTTCCTCCCTTGGAATCCTTCCATTTTTAAGAATTTATTCCTTAAAATCTTTCTTTCCAATAATTCTTCTCCTCGTATGCTGTTCCTTCCCTTGTCTTTCTTGACTTCTTGTATCCAGGTGGTAGTTGATTTCTTTTCCCAAAGGTATTTGAAGATTCGTTTAGTTAGTCTATTGCCATCCATTCTGTAAATGTGTCCAAGAACTAGCAATCTCCTTTTTCTTCATTCATCATTATTTTATGAACAAATTAAATGATATCACTCCATCCATAGAGAACGATATTTTACAACCATTATCCCTATCCTCCCTGCTTTACGATGAACTCTGGGCCACATTCACAACACAAACAAGAGCCACTAAAATAAACTTCGCGGAGAGATCTCTCCAGTTCCATAACACAAGAAATATCATCTCATATTTTCCAGCCGAAATCTTAACGCTCCTTTAAACACGCATTGAAATATATTGACTGAAGTTGACTAGACAGGTAAAGTGAATGTCATAGGCGCGTACACGCACGAGTGCGTGAGAGAACAATATTGCACAGAGAGGGAGAGAGTTGTTCGTATCAGGTAGTGCGTGGCAGCTTACGACTTCGGAGCTACTCTACGCTTGCCACTCAAGCTCACCCATGTGTTCAACAGTGTCAAAACTTCCTTCTGTAATTTATACATTCACATCTTAAGGGAGAGTTCTCCAAGCTAGTGAAAGATACACAAACAATTACAGTACGCTTCACGCGCTTCTGAGAAGTACAACTCCAGCTATTCGTCACACTTATTCCAAATTTCAGTTCAATGTCGAAATTATACCCAGAAATTCTAGCAAAGGGATACAAAATAAGATCATCTGTCACTTTTAAGCTGTCATGTAACAGGCAACTTTCCGGAGTGCAACGTCATGAAATAAAACACAAATCGTATGCGTTTCCTACTTCTTATTCTTCATTCAATAACTTCTTACATTGCCTGATTATTACCGTATTATTATTATTATTATTATTATTATTATTATTATTATTATTATTATTATTATTATTATTATTATTATTATTATTATGATTATTATTATTATTATTATTACCGTGTTTTGGTGGATCAGCAGAGGTGAAAGAAGGTAAGGGCTGGAATGGGTCTAACTACAAGGCCGAAAGATGAATTAAAATTTCAATAAAGGTTATATTTTCAAAACTTAACAATTTTCACATAAAAAAATTCAGATTTTTAACAAATAACAAGTCAGATCGGGTACAAGACCAAGAAAGCCGAGATTTAGATAGACTTTAAAAATCTGGGCCACAAGCCCTAATTTTTACAATTCCTGAGCTCTCAGCTCACAACCAACATATTACCAAAGGGCAGAAATTCCCTCAGTGCAATGGAGCGTTTGCTCCCACCTTTAAATCTCAAGCCTCTCTGAGGCACATTTACCACAAGTGAAAGAGCTAACCCGCTCTCAATTTTCCGAGCGTATCAATGGCAACAACCAACATTACTATCAACTGCCCTCAAGGCACACGTACAAAGAAACAGGGGCATCTAGTACCCAATCTACTGGGCCTTCGTGGAAAAGGAACAGATTAATTAAATGGCCCAAAAAATATCAAGATGAATGGAGGCGTGTACTTGCACTCCTACATGAAAGCTTGTTAAAACCTAAGTGGCGCTAAGCCGATACACAGGGCCTACTCCCATACTATAGAGGTGACTCTCGTATAAGAAAAATTTAACACATTAGGAAAGAGTAGAAAATAAGTTACGAAAACATAGTCACCTCAACTCAGAAATGAAGGGGAGCTCGAGAGGGTAAAGCACTCTCTATCCCCGATTTACATTTAAAGATATATGAAGTCTTACAAAGATGGAAAAAATTTACATGTTTTAACTTATAGGTTACATATTAAAGGTTTCGGACCTGCCCTGCGGGTTAAACTGCTGAGCTAGCAAGGAAAAAAGAACGATGTTAAACGGCCATTACCTTGTTGAAGAGCTGCTGGCGGATGAAAGAGGCGCTTCCCGCCTCCTGCTATACACTAAGCTAGATGTTGTACGAGTGGCGGAGAGCCCGGAAAATCAGCAGTTATTATACTCTCGGGGAAGATTCGAGACTTTTCGTGAATAATTAAGACACACCCACATGCATTTATTGGTCGGCTAAAGTTTACACATCAAATGTGAAGAAAAAGGACACGATTGGTCCAAAATTAATTAAAGAAATTCGGGATTGGCTAAGTTCAAAACTGGTGGAAAGAAATATTTATATTGCCAACCTACAAATGAAAGAACGAAATTTAGTTATAGGAAAACTTATGAGTATAAAATATCTTCAAGAAAACTTCCATCACTTTGCACCAGGGTGCATGATCATCGTTTTTGGTAGAGACATCTGTGAGAGTATGTCCACACTTCTTGATAATTAGTAAACAAACACAATTCGAAATTAACACAGTGACATCTTCTGATAAATGGTTGAATTAATTCAGTTTTAAAGTTCAGAGTTTCAGCTGTAAAGAAGTACTTTAAGGCGGAAAATTCAAATGTGCGGCGTATAGGTGTACCAACTGGTACAATTATTATTATTATTATTATTATTATTATTATTATTATTATTATTATTATCATCGATTTTGATCTCTATGGAGCATGGAAAGTAACCCTGTGCATTCATATTGACCCTTCTTCTCTTGACTTCCAAACCTACTTCACCCTTTCATTTTGCTGTTTCCTCGTCTCTTGTGTCCTTATGTTATTACCTTCCCTCTTTTCCTTCTCCTGGAAACCCTTGAAATATTTTGTCAATCTTCTGTAAGTTGTTCTTTCCCTTATTTTTTTCACAATTTGCTTGCAACGACGAAGATAGGTCTTGTGGCGATGATGGGATAGGAAAGGCCTAGAAGTGGAAAGGAAACGGCCGTGACCTTAATTAATGTTCAGCCCAAGTATTTGCCTGGCGTGAAAATAGGAAACCACGGAAAACCATATTCTTGGCTGCTGACAGTGGGGTTCGAACCCACTATCTATCGGATGCAAGCTCACACCTGCGCACCTCTAACCCCACGGCCAACACACCCGGTGCTTCTTATATTATATCGCCTGTTATTACGATCTGTGTCGTATAATTTTTATACTCCTTGGATCCACTGGTCGCCATTTTTGCTCCTATAAACATGAATAACCCTTGTGTTGTCAATCAGCTGTTATTATTCTTCATTATGTCACCAAAACATTTAATTCTCCGCTTTCTGATCTTGTCTGACACCTTTCATTTTTTTTTCGTCCTTGTATAGACCTTCGTTCCTCCTAAAACATAACTGGAACAGGTAGATCATTTCGAATATTTAGGGTTATATACTTCTGGGAAGTTAGTATAGTATAGTGAATCAAGGTGGAGCAAAGTTAACACAGTGAGCTCGCATTTGGGATCAACAGTATTTTGTAAGAACGAAGTCTGCTCCCGGACGAAACTATAGTTAGTCCGTTTATAGGCCAACTTTGCTTTACTGGAGTGAAAGATGAATAGACTCACGACAGCTTAATCATTAGTTAGAAATAACTGGCATCATAGTAGCAGAGGTGGGAAAAATGCGAGGAAGGTATTCTGAATAAGAGGTAAAAGCTAATTTAGGAATGAACTCGATGCGGAGCTGCATGCATAAACTGCATTTGGTAATGGGGTCATGTGAAGCGAGTGGAGGAGGATAGCGTACATGAGAGAATAATGGTCTCGGTCATGGAGGGTAAAAAAAGTAGGGGGAGACCAAGATGACGATGGTTATACTCAATTTGCTAATAATTTGAAGATAAGAGATGTGGAATTAAACGAGGCCAAGGAGCTTGTTACAAATAGAGGGTTGTGGAGGAATGTTCTTGGTAATTTTGTATACAGGATTTCGAAGATGCTAATGATGCAAACTGTGGTACATCTCCTTTCTTCATAGATTACGAGGAGCTCTTTGACACTGTAAAACAATCTAATTTGTACGAATCCTCAATAAAACTGGAATTAATGATACAGATTTCATACAGGAAAGACTGCCGTTTAGTCTAGTGCCTGTCAAGTGCGCTTTTTGTCTCCAGTACTCTTCACACTCCGCCTGTTGCCATTTCTTGATGGAAAAAACACTTTTGCATCCATCGCTTGGCACAGAACAGAGCAAATTGTAGCTTCCACCGAAGTCCCCTCTCATCCAAGGCTATGACAACATGAAAACTGCTGGGATATGGGTGGTGCTGAATAATGACATTCATACCACGACCAAGAAAGCAAGGGAAACTCACTCGCTCCTGATCTTGCTTGGTACGCCTAAGTTTAGAGCTGCCGTTGGTCTTTTCGGTTTCTCTTTGGTGGTGCTATTTGAGGATCTAACGAACCTCTGGGCTAATGAATTAACAAACAGACAACAGACAGACTCTTCCATTTATTTTCAGGGAGGCCTTGGAAGATTTGGAAAAGGGAGTTCTTATTAATACCCAGCATCTCAACAATCTCAGGTACGCAGGTGATGCAGCTGTATGTGCTGATACCTTGGAAGGTCTGCCACAGCTGATGGCTAAGCTATCATAAGTAAGTGAACTGTATAGTTTATAAATGAATGAGCAAAAGACGAAATTGATGGTTATTAGCAAACAACAAAACATCTCAGGAAAATTATTTCTAATGCTATAGAAATTGAGGGAGAAAAAAAAATGTTTAAAAACCTCGGGAGCTGTGTGAATTCAGACCGGGACTAAGCAGTCGTAATCAAATGTTGAATAAAACAGGCACGAAATGCTTTTGTAAGGAATAGTTATATTCTAAAAGTCACCATTTGTAGGCTAAGCTTCAGCCAGTTAAACGCTACTTCTTGAGAGTCTAGCTATACGGTGTAGCAACATAGTCACCGACTGTCTACAGGCTCATGTTAAGAATCACCTGCACAGACCACATTACAAATCATGAAGATTTTCTAAGACTCAGAAAGGACGTAGAAGATATTAAAACTGTGAATAAAAGTAAAATAACTATCTGGAACACATATTAAGAAATCCCGAGAGGTTTAGACTCTTTCAGTTTATACTTGAAGGGAAGTATCTGTAAATTGCGAACGTGGAAAACCTCGGACGACTTGGCTAAAGTATTGGTTGAATACTTCATCGACAGACCTGATTCAAACTACAGTCAACAAAAGTAAAATTAGCATGTGAATCACCAACGTCCCGAAAAGGATCGGCACTCGAAGAAAAAGACACCGACAGCATTATAACCATGAGAACCACTGTTCGTCTATGTATACTAGGTCTCTAGCGTCATCTTCTCACGGTGTGCTTTCTTCCTGTAACTAAGAATCTATAAAAAACTCTTATAAAGTGGCTCCTTATTTTTTCCTGTCCAGAATGAAATACCTGACTACGCCGGAAAATGAACCCAGCGCCTTGGAATAAAAGACCGACACGTTTGATACCTCCCCATCACAGATCTGGCTAATAATAATAATAATAATAATAATAATAATAATAATAATAATAATAATAATAATAATAATAATATATTTACCAGGTCTAGAATGTCTTTCATTTTCTTAAAATTCATGATATTTACGATTCTTTTCAGGATATAGACATTTTTCTATGAATTTCTTGTAACTAAATATATTCCCCGTAAGTAGAGTCAAAGGATGCGTTATTGTACCCCCGGCTAGAAGTGAGAGGCCACGAAGACGGGAACAATCTAAGAATCTGTAGTCGCTCTCTAGTCCTCTAAGTCCAGAAACATATCCATGTTCTATGCTTTTCCATGTAGCGAGGAAAATGTACGACCACCGGGTGAGTTGGCCGTGCGGTTAAGGGCGCGCGGCTGTGAGCTTAAATCCTGGAGATAGTGGGTTCGATTCCACTGTCAGCAGCCCTGAATATGTTTTTTCCGTGGTTTCCCATTTTCACACGAGGCAAATGCTGGGACTGTACCTTAATTTAGGCCACGGTCGCTTCCTTCCAACTCCTAGTCCTTTCCTATACCTTCGTCGCCATAAGACCTACCTGTGTTGGTGCGACGTAAAGCCACTAGCAAAAAAATGTACGAGCGCCAAGTTCTTTTTTTTTTGTAGCACCCTGTAATGCACTACAGTATTTTTGATTGAGACAGATATTACTATGCTACAGAGAGTGACAGCTTTTCTATATGAACGCCTGTAGTTGTAGATCCCAAGATGGGCTAAAATCAAATATGTTGATCTAAATATCGGCAGTGTGTCTTTGAAAGACACTACTACTACTACTAAGTCAGCCTCTGCCGTAAGTATGCACACTGCTCATTCAAAACAGCGCGTCAGAGTAGGGATCTAATAGCTGGAATACTATGATGAACCAGTGTGTTACGTACCAGCTGCATCAGAAAATGTATGAACCAGAGGAACGGCATGCTAAAGAAGAAAGTTTTCTAACTCCCCAGCTATTTCCCGCCAGTATTTAGTCAGGCTATTATACTCGGTACGCAGCAGTAGTCCCATCTATCGGAGTTGAGAGGCAGCATTAGAGACATAGAACATCACAACAAACAATGGTCAATGTAATGTTATTGTTGATCAATGCGTTGCGCATTCAATATTGTAGGCCTTCACATTTCCTCTTCTTCCGATTCTGAAATACCACTCTTATCATAGTCGGTACGGTAAAACTGAATAAAACATAAACGATCGGAAATTGTATTCTCTGTAAATATTGTTACCGGTATGTAGTACTTTTCGATAGGACCAATAACATAAGTAGGTATTCAACAATTACATTTTAGGCTCCTTCCCCTAAACTACAATTTCATCCTGGTTGAATAAAATTGTTTATAGCTTAGACTGTAGTTTCTTATTCCCCGACTCCCACAGACAGACAGACAGACAGACAGACAGACAGACAGACAGACAGACAGACAGACAGACAGACAGACAGACAGACAGACAGACAGACAGACAGACAGACAGACAGACAGACAGACAGACAGACAGACAGACAGACAGACAGACAGACAGACAGACAGACAGACAGACAGACATTACGGAACAGTAAAAATTAAATTTCCTTGTTACTGTGGACATGACCGATACAGAAATACCATTCCTTTCAAATTTTGAGCAATGTACAGACAAAACTCTTATTTTATATATATATATATTTTCATTAGATTCTTTTAACCCATTTTTTCGTGGCTCGGCATTCATATGGACTTAGCAACAAAAATAGAAATTCATGAATATCTGTCTTATCATATTTATTACATAAATGGCCGTAAATTTAATTCTATATAACTTTCGTCATGTTGTATTTATCGATACGACCACTAATAATATAAATATTTGATAATTACATTTTAGGCCTACTACTAAACTACCATTTCACTCAGCGTGAATAAAATTATTTCTATCCTAGATTGTAGTGGCTCATTTTCGTACTTTGCATACCAATTTTCAATTGGATAGGACCACTAATAACGTAAATATTAAAGAATTAAATATAAGGCCTTCCCTTCACATTTCACTCAGCGTAAATAAAATTATTTATAACCTATTGTAGCGACTTATTTCCCGAATTCGCATACCCATTTTTATTACGATAGGACCACTAATAACATAATTATTTGAAAATTAAATTTTAGGCCTTCCCCTAAACTACGATTTCAATCTGCGTGAATAAAATTATTTATGGCCTAGATTGTAGCGACTTATTGCCCGACTTTGCATACCGATTTTCATTAAATTCTCTTAAGCCGTTTTCTAGTGATGCGTGTACATACATACATACAGATAGACAGACAGACAGACAGACAGACAGACAGACAGACAGACAGACATTACGGAAAAGTAAAATTTGCATATCCTTATTACTGTGGACATGACCGATACAGAAATACCATTCTTTTCCTTTTCTGAGTAATGTACAGACAAAACTGTTATTTTATATATACAGTAGATATAGCTAAGTGACCGTTCATTTTGAAACATATTTCTTTGTTACCAATAAGACAAACATTACGAGGAGGTAAATAAAATAAAAATTAACGATTTCAATAATAAACCCTTGTTTCACAATGTGAGAAGTGGATGTCCCATGCTTTAATAATTTCGAAGAATTAAAATATAAAACTGATCATGGATATACAGTAATTAGAAAGCAAAACGACGTAATACTTTGGAAGTTCAATTATATTTAAAGGGTATTAAAGCTCGTAACAAGAGTTCTCTATTTAAGGAATATGTTCATCATTGCTCAGGAGCGATCCCTTTAAACCAGCAATGTCCTTCTCATCCGTAATTTATCACCTGATCGATATAACCGAAGTGATCTAGTGTCTCCACGTAGAAGACAACATGAAATATAGCTACGTTGTGAAGAAAAAATACCGGAGGGCTAATGTACACTAATGGACTTTAAAAGAGATTTCTTGGAGAATTTCCAAGTCCAGGGCAAATTTCTACGTTGAGAAAAAAAGTTGTGTTTTACGTCTCCGTTTCAACACTTAGGATGCCAACTTTGGGAAAGAACAAATCTATGAAGAGGAATGCTGAAATAATTTGTCGATAACACCAGAGTTTGTGAAGGAAAGTTTGAAAAGTATGTGCACTAGAAATAGAACCAAACCAAACCCAATTGCGCAACAGTCCCGAAAGGCCATGGCCTACCAAGCGACCGCTGCTCAGCCCGAGGGCCTGCGGATTATGAGGTACTGTGTGGCCAGCACGACGAATCCTCTCGGCTATTATTCTTCGCTATCAAGACCGGGGCCACCATCTCACCGTCAGATGGCTGCTCAATTGTAATTACGTAGGCTTAGTGGACCTCGAATCAGCCCTCAGATACGGATAAAATTGCCTGACCTGGCCGGGATTCGAACCCGGGAACTTCGGGTAAGAGGCAGGCACGCTACCCCTACAAACCTGTTAACCACAGTATCTTTGCAACTGAAAAATGAAGTTCACCCCTAGGTAGCCATGGAGTAGAGCGTTTCACAGAAATTCGAGTTTCAGATTCAATTTGCAGTTTACCCCAGTTTCCTTCACCATCAATCCAGCCACACGCCAATACCGTAAGCATTACAATATTCACTTAACTCCTAATAATAAAACGATTTCACAGGACCAACAACAGTCGCGGGAGGGGGGGGGGGCGGGTTGGAAATGTATTCATCTTCCTCGCACAAAAGTATGACAATAAATTACATACATTGTGAAAGTGTACATTTCGGGGTTAATTTTCGTATTAATTCCTCGCCAATGACTCTATAAGTGGGTTTCCATTAATGATATTGAACCCTTCAATGTAGTTAAAACTACACTGACTGACAGAGCAAATGCAACACCAAGAAGGAGTGGTCAGAACTTTATGAGAATTGCAGGGTAGACTGACGTCACTGAGGTATGCTCATGATGTGAAATGCGCCGCTGTGCTGCGCACGTAGCGAACGATAAATGGGACACGGCGTTGGCGAATGGCCCACTTCGTACCGTGATTTCTCAGCCGACAGTCATTGTAGAACGTGTTGTCGTATGCCACAGGACACGTGTATAGCTAAGAATACCAGGCCGCCGTCAACGGAGGCATTTCCAGCAGACAGACGACTTTACGAGGGGTATGGTGATCGGGCTGAGAAGGGCAGGTTGGTCGCTTCGTCAAATCGCAGCCGATACCCATAGGGATGTGTCCACGGTGCAGCGCCTGTGACGAAGATGGTTGGCGCAGGGACATGTGGCACGTGCGAGGGGTCCAGGCGCAGCCCGAGTGACGTCAGCACGCGAGGATCGGCGCATCCGCCGCCAAGCGGTGGCAGCCCCGCACGCCACGTCAACCGCCATTCTTCAGCATGTGCAAGACACCCTGGCTGTTCCAATATCGACCAGAACAATTTCCCGTCGATTGGTTGAAGGAGGCCTGCACTCCCGGCGGCCGCTCAGAAGACTACCATTGACTCCACAGCATAGACGTGCACACCTGGCATGGTGCCGGGCTAGAGCGACTTGGATGAGGGAATGGCGGAACGTCGTGTTCTCCGATGAGTCACGCTTCTGTTCTGTCAGTGATAGTCACCGCAGACGAGTGTGGCGTCGGCGTGGAGAAAGGTCAAATCCGGCAGTAACTGTGGAGCGCCCTACCGCTAGACAACGCGGCATCATGGTTTGGGGCGCTATTGCATATGATTCCACGTCACCTCTAGTGCGTATTCAAGGCACGTTAAATGCCCACCGCTACGTGCAGCATGTGCTGCGGCCGGTGGCACTCCCGTACCTTCAGGGGCTGCCCAATGCTCTGTTTCAGCAGGATAATGCCCGCCCACACACTGCTCGCATCTCCCAACAGGCTCTACGAGGTGTACAGATGCTTCCGTGGCCAGCGTACTCTCCGGATCTCTCACCAATCGAATACGTGTGGGATCTCATTGGACGCCGTTTGCAAACTCTGCCCCAGCCTCGTACGGACGACCAACTGTGGCAAATGGTTGACAGAGAATGGAGAACCATCCCTCAGGACACCATCCGCACTCTTATTGACTCTGTACCTCGACGTGTTTCTGCGTGCATCGCCGCTCGCGGTGGTCCTACATCCTACTGAGTCGATGCCGTGCGCATTGTGTAACCTGCATAACGGTTTGAAATAAACATCAATTATTCGTCCGTGCCGTCTCTGTTTTTTCCCGAACTTTCATCCCTTTCGAACCACTCCTTCTTGGTGTTGCATTTGCTCTGTCAGTCAGTGTATATATGATGTTAAATTTAGATTTCAAATCTCACTGTCGGCAGCCCGGAAGATGGTTTTCCGTGGTTTTCCATTTGCACACCTGGCAAATGCTGGGGCTGTATCTTAATTAAGGCCACGGCCGCTTCCTTCCAACACCTAGGCCTTTCCTATACCATCGTCGCCATAAGACCTATCTGTGTCGGTGCGACGCAAAGCCACTAGCAAAAACAAACAAAACATTTAGATTATTTGTGTACGTTTTAGAGTATCCACTAAAACTTTTGAAACCGTTCCTCCACCACCTATCTTTAATCCTACAACTTGAAATTCCCACTAACACCGTACTTTTCCTTAACGTAGGGAACTGCGGGCTATTTTATACTTCTCTTCTCTAGAGAAAATCTCGAAAGCTGCTAAAACTGAACTGTCGGATGCATTAAAACGCCACATCCTTCTTCTTCTCAATGTTCTAAACAACCTTACGCAGGAATAATGCCCTATAATTCGCCTTAGCTGCTGTTACATTCTGACATTCTAGGTATCGAATTTTGAAGCTGTTTACCACAGTTAGCTAAGTAACAGTTATTTTGTAAATCCCAAAAATTCAGATCTTAAAGTAAATGCTTCCTTACATTCCAATAATAAGAAATGTGCCTAAGTATTCCAAGATAATTCTGAAACGAGCGTGGAAAACCTTGCATACAATGTGTCGTAGGCCTCCTGCAGGAACGTATGCATGACCCACTTCTACAGTGTGATACATGTAAGGTCAATTTCCTTGTAAACATACGGATATATTTGGTGAAGAAACAATACCTCGTACGTCACAATTGGACTTCTCACCCATTTTTTTCCTGAAGACTGGTCACACCTCCCGTCCACATACAGATATGAAGTCCATAAGAATAAAGTTCTTTGTGCTCATGTTACTATGCGAAGGTGTAAATGAAACTGAAACTTAAAAACGGTATATTGTAGGAGTGCGTGAATACGTCAGGCAAACACACATTCCTACAGTATGGTTGACTTCAGTCAACACACTGGTAACTTAATTTAAGGAATTGCTTCCGATTCATAAGTTGCTAATATGACAATTCAAAGCATTCACGACTTTGTGAACATTAATTTACCTATTAAAATGTTAAGTTACATTAATATTGATGCACAAACCATATCAATAATGGAAATCTTATAATTGACTTCGCAAAATGTGGAGGAAGGCTTTCAGAGCCAACAAGATAATTTCTTGATCCAACTGGTTATTCAAGTCGAAATCAGCGTAAAATTCTGAAGACATTTCTGGAAGAAATGGTGACTCTACACCCAAACTAGCAGCCCTGTAACCATGGCATTGCTGAGCTCTTAGCAGGTCTTGAACTAGTTTGGTTACCAAATCCCCATGCGGACTTATTCGTGCTTCACGTTGTTGCTCTCAGCCGGGGCTAGTGCTCACTTGCTTCTGGTCAGACGGAGTCTTGTATTCCGTAGTTTAGTTTTAATGGTACGATCACAATCTAGAATACAGTACTAGATCAAATAAAGTTTGAGATTATGGAATGTCCGTGTGATAGGGTGATAGAACAGTGACTGAGAGTAGTGAAGAAACTATTGTGTACCAGGTTAAAACTCTGAACGAGACTTGGTCAATGTGACGTGTGAGACACGCTAGTAGTGGAGTCAGGCATCGAGTTTGGACAGTCTGTAATATATGAATTCATTTTCAGTTACCCCAGCATCAAGTCAGAACGAGTGTTTGACAGCATCATTGCAAAGAAGCCACAACCAGGAGCTGAAGCCAACACAACAACGGGCATCGATCCAGGAACGTTGGGAGCACCTGATCAGCACAACATCGAAGGGGACACCTTCCGACTACAGAGGGAGCTGTACGAAGACGCCACACAAGCAAGAATGTCTCCAAGTGGTCAACAGTATCTGATGCCAGCTCTGCAGTCTATCAGAATGTGGTAGATCCAGTGGTCCACAGGGATGGCCGCTCCGCTATGTCCCCGATAAATTAAGGTCAGAGCTTTCCAATTCTGTTTCAAGCATGTCATTTAAATTTAGATAGGAATATGGGGGCCGTCAGTCAACATATTTGTGGTAGTAGGAAAATTTCCCTTGTAATTTAGAGCTAGGCCCCATACTCGAACCCCGTACTTTAAGGTAGATGTTATTTGTAGAGTCCTTGTTAGCGAAGTTATAGCTCATTTTGATTGCGTTATTTTAACGTACGTGTTTTTGTAAGGGTCTGATCGAACTCATTTAGGCATAGGAGGTTAGTCTACAGATAGGTACTTTGATTAGATTGCATTTAGGCATTTGTTTCTGCAGACGTAGAAGTGTATAATTATGACCAAGTCGTGACCAAGCCGTGACCAGTAATTCCCCAGATTCACTGATAGAGCGAGCGAGTCCAAATATATAAGAGATTTGAGCCCATGAGAGGCAGAAGTAAAATTTGCAGTTGGCGTGAGAGAGCCCAACCATTGAAAGTTTATTGAATTTATTTTGGAAATGCCTAGTATGGCCCTGTGACGATCGCTTAATGATTAGTGTTTTGTAGCACCAGGAGTTAGCCCGTGAGAGGCATAAGTAAGATGAGCGAGATTGCTGGAAGTATTGAGACGAGGGCAGATAGCCCAGGTATATTTAAATGAGGGCTTTAGCAGCTGACTACGTGAAGTGTTCTTTTGAAAGGCAAGACTTTAGCCTGTCACCCCATTTGAGCTCATAAATTAGGGGACTGCCGCAAGTGGAATGGTGAGGGTGGAGGTCATTGAGCTTGACGTCACAGGCTTGTGGGTTGGTCGTCTGCAGTATGTCAAGAATGCCGAGAGGGGAAGAAACGACCTTCATGTTTTGAAAGCAGTGAGAGATTTGTTTTATGTCCTATTTGTTTTACGTAATATTTAACACTGGCCCGTTTTATCCTGACACCCATGTATGTGTTGATTGGGTCCTCTTATATTGTGTGCATAGGTATCTTGGACGCCTTACTTATCGTGGGACTAGGGTTCGTGACCGAGTCAGGTCATTGTAAATTTTGTGGTGATTTTTGTTTGCACCGGGGTTCGACGGCGCGAGGCATTGTAAATTTTTATGGGAATCATTGTTTTTTGTGTAATTAAGCAGATATCCATCTTTCTAAACATCGTTACTTACACTATTGTAACATGCTTGTTGCAGCTCACGTGTTTTCGTGAAGGCAGTGAACTGGTAGTCATCGGCTCAGCGTCATTTTACCATCTCATATTGAATAGCTCTTTCATTTGTAAATAATTCAATTTTATGTAATAAATCCCTATTTGTTAAACTTTGAATGCAGCGGTGTTTTCTGTTAGATATTTAAATTTTTAATTTAGCCGAATTCTTACCTGAGTAGGCACATGTCCTAGTGTATTATCTTTATGTTGCCCCGTTATACCCATGTTATCCCTGAGAAGAGCGCTCTCCCGGCTGATTGAAGAGGACTGTATTCAGGTAAGACTATGTGCACCAGCTCACGTCTGTGAGAGTTCGTTCACTACTGTACTCTGGGTTCGAGACCGGCCTTCGCCTGGACGGAACTTTAAAGTGCAGTAGGGCACATAGTATCACATTCACGATCGCACAATTTACACATGCATCCGAAATCAGGTTCATGAAATGTTTTGGTTTTGCATAGCTTAAAGTGAAAGCCATGAACAGGCAATCTAATTACAATATGTCTTAATTCGTAGTTCGCTTCCATCCATCCCCGCGTTGTCATAGCATCTGTTGCATAGAAATCTAACCAAATGTCTTTTCTTTTCTGCTTCATTTCCGTAAGTAGTCGATTGTAATTTGTCGTGGATGTTAGTGACATCTTGAAGCGTAGCTCTTCGATCAGGAAAGATTCCCTCGTCAAAACATACACAAGTCGAGATAGTGTATACTTCGAAAGCCCCGGAACTCTCTTTAAGTATGCGGCTTTGACTTTCTCTGTTCGTCGTAAACTATTAATACTTAGGTATTCCCAGACGAGTTGTAGACCATAGCTGATTATAGGCACAACTTTAATATTGAAGAGCTGTACCGCTGCTTTAACTGACATCTTACGTAAATCTTTGATTTCGTTCACTGCTTTAAATGCCAAGATTGTCCTGTTCTCTATGTGTTTTGTGAAGACATCACCTCTGGTTTGGAATATGACTCCCAGATATTTGGACTAATCCTTGTTAGTTCTTTGCCATTGTAATGGACTCTGTCAGTCACTGTTGGCCTTCCCCCTTTTCTGAAAATCATGTAGACAGTCTTTTGGTCATTTATGCTGAGATCAATTTCATGTGCCCATGCTGCCAGAAGATCAAAGGACTCTTGCAGGTCCTCCAGCCGTTCTGCAGCGAGAACCATATCATTTGCATATACATACAACTTTACACCATCTTTGATGCATCGTGTCACATCCGAAGTGATTATTGAGAACAGAAGAGGACTTAGAGGATCTCTTTGTAGTACACCATTGGTCTGTGCTATTGCATCTGATATTGATATGTTATCCTGTATGATACTGTATTGTTGGAGAGAATGTCTCTTATTATGACCGTCAAGTAGTAGTGACTTTTACCAATTAATTGTTCCAACTTTGTCAGGAGTATGTTCATATTGAGCATATCGAAAGCTTTAGAGAAGTCAACAAAGATTGCGTGGAGCTTTCCACCTGGTACTCTTAGTGCTTCCTCGATATTTTGTTTTAAACACTCCACCGCTTGCAGGGTAGATCTACCTCTTCTGAAACCAAACTGTTGCTCTGGTATATATTGATCAACGAGTGTTGTTAGCCTATCAGTGAGAATTTTGGTCATTACCTTAAAAAGAGTGCATTCGAGTGCGATACCTCTGTACGAGTCTGGATCTCCCATGTCCCCTTTGCCCTTGTATACCATTTTGATGTAGGATCTCCTCCAACTATCTGGTATTCTACCTCTCCTAAAACATTCGTTCATCAAATAAGACCACGTTTCCTTCAAAATTGGAGTCACCATTTTTAAATGTTTGTAGTAAATCTGATCAGGTCCACAAGCCTTTCCATTTCCCATGCTGTGTATAGCGTCCTCGATATTCATTACTGTTATAGGCAAAAACTCAGTTTCATCTTCTGATTGTGTCTGTAGCGGTAGAGTATCTTTAACCTGAAGCACTTGACACATATGTTTTTTCCAGGTTTCTATTGGTATGTCCCTAGGGAATTTTGGTTTCCTTGGGTTCAGTATTTTATAAGGATGTCGTTCAGCAGCTTCTATCTTCTTTATATCTAGCATTTCTTGGTACTCTTTCTTCTTTTGTTTTATTAGCTGCTTGTAGAGCCTACGAGAGAGTGTGTATATTTCAAGGTTTTCTGGAGACGGAGAATTCAAGGTAATGTGTAATTTATTCAGCGTTTCTTTCCTAGCAACATAGCAGTCTGAGTCGAACTAGGGCTTTGCGTTCCGTTTGTATGGATCTGTATACTGTATAGCCTCCTGCATCTGGCGGTCTAATTCTAGAACAGCTTCGTCCAACATACCGTCCCTGATCAGTTCCTGTACTATTTCAAAATTTGCTTCTTGTGTTTTGGCAAAGTCAAGTGTCCTTGTGGGGTAGAGTGCTGGCATTTTCTTTTTGCCATCTTGCAATAAAATATTGATATGCAGTCTACCAGCACAACTTTCGATGTGTTAATTTTCCTATGATATATAAAGGAAAATGAACCTTACCATACAGTACTGTAGGAACGTATATTTTCATGATAATTATATTTACGCATTCCTAGAGTATGATGGGTTAACTTACCTTTACACCTCAGCATAGGAAAATGAATACAACGAAAATTGTTTTGATGGACTTCATATCAATATGTGACTGCAAGGCATGCAGTCTTAAGGCAAGTAATGGATAGGAAGATCATTGATACATTCATGTCTTTAGTCGGCAACGACGATAAAACCTCTTTCTTTTGTTGTTCAAGTTACTTTACGTTACACCGACACAGATAGGTCTTATGGCGACGATGGGATAAAAAAGGTCTAGGAGTGGGAAGGAAGAAGTGGCCGTAGCATTCAATCAATCAATCAATCAATCAATCAATCAATCAATACTGATCTGCATTTAGGGCAGTCGCCCAGGTGGCAGATTCCCTATCTGTTGCTTGGTACAGCGCAAGCATTTGCCCGGTGTGAAAACGGGAAACCACGGAAAACCATCTTCATGGCCTCCGACAGTGGGGTTCAAACCCACTATCTCCCGAATGCAAGTTTACAGCAGTGCGCCCCCTAACCACACGGCCAACTCGTTTGGTCGATATATATCCTCAACTAAATACATGTATTCACGTTCTTAAAAGCTTGCAAAGTTTCCAGTTGCATGCTCTAATATTTTATGAAGTAATAGATAGGTAAAAAAAGGTATGGCCTCTGCTGTGTTAGTTAGCACATTATGTCTGGCTCAGGTAATTTGTGAGTAGGCCACTTTTATTTGAAACACCGCTTAACTTTCACAATCTGCGCATTTCCGTGAAAATGCCTTAAATACTTTTCATTTGTGACTAAATGAATAAGAATAAACATTTATATTCATTTAGTCACAAGTGAAAATTGTTTAATTTGAAGTATTCCGATCGGAAATGAAGAGAAATTATAAAGGCTAATTATGATCAAGTCATTATCAAAAGCAACATGATGCACCTGATATTCAAGTTTACGTGCCAAGTTTTCCGATATATGCAATTCAGAGTCTGTCACATAGGCAAGTAGTACAGCAAGCGAGAGTAGGATGGGGTACGGTAAAAAAATAAAATAAAAGAGAATATCGCTCAATTGCTGCAGGGTTAAGTGAATATCACATCACAGCAAAGAGGATGGGGATAAGCATCAGCATGGGAATGTGTTTACAGAAATGCAACGATCGAATTAACTCATTGGCTGGGTAAATCATGCAGCAGTACAGTAAATTGCTTTCACAGTTGATGTTGTCAACTCGCCTACAGTCTGGATGACCGCGCACGACGACAGTTTTACTTTCGTTGACCACCGGATTTAAAGTACTAATGCCTTAGAACAGTCATAGACAATTACGGGGCTTATAATGGAAGACAGATCATTTCAGTTTACCGACGTTCATAAGTCCTTAATGTATGACAGCCAACGTAAATACCAGAAATGAAAAAGATATGTAAAAATTCTCTGCACATGCAGCACAGCATCTACAGGCAAGGGTGGTAGAATACAACTACGGGACCCATCGTAAGAGGCGACTGAAATGGGACCCTTGCTAGGGACTGTCAATTCAGGAATGTATGTAGGTATGACATTGCTTCTACTTCCGCTTACCAGGCCCCTCACCATTATCTTTAGTACCTGACATCTTGGTCAATTCGTGTCTTGTGTCTTCTTCAGACCCCTAGGAATCCTTTCATTTTTACGTCGTACGTGTTTTAGGCCGTTAACCTACTTCCTCGACGTGTCGAATCGCTTCTTTTGTTCCTCTCACTAGTTCATATTCTTACATTTTTTTTTTTTTTTTTGCTATTTGCTTTACGTCGCACCGACACAGATATGTCTTATGGCGACGACGGGATAGAAAGGGCCTAGGAATGGGGCGGAAGCGGCCGTAGTCTTAATTAAGGTACAGCCCCAGCATTTGCCTGGTGTGAAAATGGGAAACCACGGAAAACCACCTTCAGGGCTGCCGACAGTGGGGTTCAAACCCACTATCTCCCGATTACTGGATACTGGCCGCACTTAAGCGACTGCAGCTATCGAGCTTGGTGATATTCTTACTTACTGGTTTAATGTAAGATAGGTTTCGAGCGACGATGGTTCAGGAAACGGTTAGTGTTGGGGAGAAAGCAGACATGGCCTTAATTAAGGTACAGCTCCAACATTTATCTGCAGTGAAAGTGAGAAACCATAGGAAATCATATTCACGGCTGTCGACAGTGAGATTCGAACCCACGTTTTCTGCAATGTATCCCAACTGCTAAACGGCTTGTACAACGTAGTCAACTCGCACGGTGTGACTCAGTGATAAAATAAATAATGTGAGCTACTATATTCTTCGTCACGTCTAGTACGCCCCATTGTGCAGCCATTGTCCAGACTCAGCTAAAGACCCCATAATTTCGCCAATGCAGACACAACAACAGCACAGGTTGGTCGGCTCCTACCTAAGGCAAGGGTGCCCCTGGAGGAGCTTTGCTCTGCTCGACCCCCAACCACCCCGGAATAAAGTGCCCTACAAGAGTTGGCCAAGTTAGCTTACATACACAACAACTTAGCATACATCATACCTAGACTCTGCTAAAGACCCCTAGTTCGCTAAGCTATGCTCTCTCAAGTCAGGTACCCCTTTTAGTAGCCCCTTTCGACTGTATTCCACAAGATAACGACATCCTATTGTCTGAAGGTGTCCGAGGACGTAGCGCGTAGCTAGAGGTGGATTGCGCGTGGCGGCCATCTTACGCGGTAGCCCTAGAGGTAGATTGCGCGCGGCGGCCATCTTGCGCATTAGCCCCTGGCCCAGAATTCCCTTGGGGCCCAGAATTCCCTTTTTATCCCTACTCCAGAAAGGAAATAAAGGCAGAAACAAACAAGTCAATCACTTGTAAACACTTTGGTAATCCATGCGAGCTGACCCCAGAACTAATGATAATGGCGTTAAAGGTGTCCATGATGTTAGTAATGATTCATGATCTCTCTGACTATCAGTGTTCACGTTTCCGTGATGTGGAGTTAACCAATCAGAGAAGATTTGTAACATAATAGTACGGCAAGCAATTAAAGTATAGTAAAGTGTTATATTCCGTACTCTTTTGAGCACGGGAAAAAGGCGATTATGTCATAGTATGAAATAAACATTATTTTACAGCAAAATTATTGTTACCATTAAGATGTTCACCTGCAATAATGATATTTGCTTTACGTTTCACTAACCACGTTTACGGTTTTCGGAGACGCCGAGATTTAGGAATTTAGTCCCGCACGAGATATTTTACATGCCAGTAAACCTGTCGACACGAGGCTCCACCGGACTGAGCCAGTATCGAACCTGTCAAGTTGGGGTCAGAAGGCCAGCGCCTCAACCGTCTGAGCTACTCAGTCCGACAGTTGTTCACCTCTCCGGTGTAGCGGATAGTAGTATAGCTGGTGTATAAGAGTGCTCGGGGTCGATTCCCGGTACTGCCAAAATTTTCAGATTGTTGGTGTGCCTGAGTTGCACCAACTCGATACGAAGACATTGTTTTACTTTGCTATTAATTTAATCTGTTGCTAAACCAACCAAGATTGACTGCATTCAGCGTGGTCTAACCCGAACTGTTCCCGGGAAAGCAGAATTACCTCTGCCATATTCTTCTTCTTCTTAATCTGTTTATCCTCCAGGGTTGGTTTTTCCCTCCGACTCAGCGAGGGATCCCACCTCTACAGCCTCAAGGGCAGTGTTCTAGAGCTTCAGACTCTGGGTCGGGGGATCCAACTGGGTGGTTGACCAGTACCTCACCCAGGCGGCCGTACCTGCTATGCTGGACAGGGGCCTTGCAGGGGATGGGAAGATTGGAAAGGGTAGACAAGGAAGAGGGAAGGAAGCGGCCGTGGTCTTAAGTTATGTACCATCCCGGCATTTGTCTGTAAGAGAAGTGGGAAACCACAGAAAACCACTTCCAGAATGGCTGAGGTGGGAATCGAACCCCCCTCTACTCAGTTGACCTCCCGAGGCTGAGTGGACCCCGTTCCAGCCCTCATACCACTTTTCAAATTTCGTTGCAGAGCCTGGAATCGAACCCGGACCTCTGGGGGTGGCAGCTAATCACACTAACCACTACTCCACAGAGGCGGATTTCTGCCATATTAAGTTGGAATATATTTCGCGTGTGTCTACATATCCAAGGGTTTAAATATTTTAAGTGGTACACGAAATGAAGTTACCTAATTGCCATTTCCAACGTTCATTAATTTTTGTGACACAGCAGGGAACATTGCAAATTTCAATGCTTTCTGGTTGAAGCACCTGCTCACCCTGGTTGCCAATACCCTCTGTCATTTGCACTTGGTATATTACTCACTAATAATGTAGATATACAACACGACTCTCAGCATAAACGTGGCTGCATTATCACCGTGACACGAGCATCCCATTACAACCAATCATGGGTGATTTAGTGTCATACTAGCCATTCGGTCAGACGTAGACCACATGTGTCTCGCCCTTATACTTTGGGTACATGACAATACACTCAAATGTTTATGATATACCGGTATTTATTCAAACCACCAAGACACTAGGAGAAAGAGACACTGAGTTTGTTGTTCATATCAATATTGCTCAACGTGAACGTAACCGGTCATCGTGCCCTTACAAATTTCTTCAAACCTTTCAGACCCCGAGAATACATTTCTTTTGATACATATACGAATGTAACCTATAACTTTTATGCTTAAAAGAAATAATAAACTGGAGGAAAATTAGTTGTTTTTTTTTTCACAATTTGCTTTACGTCGTACCGACACAGATAGATCTTGTGGCGACGATGGGATAGGAAAGAGCTAGGAGTGGGAAGGAAATGGTCCTGAAGCAGCATTTGCCTGGTGTGAAAATGGGAAACCGCGGAAACAATCTTCAGTGCTGCTGACAGAGGGGTTTGAACCCACTATCTACCGAATGCAAGCTCACAACTGAGCACCCCTAACTGCACAGCCAACTCGCTCGGTGACAACATTTATGCGTAAATTTACGAATTTGTGAGAATTGGAGCGTAATAGTATTTTTCCTAAAAAATATCAATGTTTTAATGATAGTTCCTTTTAATTCGTTCCTATTCGAGAAAAAGGTCATATATCCCAACGCTCATCCTATCCATTACTATCGGTCACACCTCCCAGTCACATACATTTTCATGATCGTTTTTCCTATGCTTACGTGTAAAGGAAAATTAATCTTATCGTACCGCAGTCTGCATGACTTATTTACGCACTCCTACAGTATAGTGTACTCAAGGTTCATTTTCGTTTACACATTACCATACGAAAATGTACACAGCGAAAATTGTTCCGGTGACTAAATAACCATACGTGGCTGGAAGGTGTGACCAGCCTTAAGGAAAATAATGAATAGGAAGGGCATTGTGAGATATGGCCTTTTGTCCGAACAGCGACGAATTTTAACTGGTAACGGCACAAAATATCAGCGATTAAATAGAACATATTGCTGAAGTACAGAATTTTAAGAGTGACGCACAAGTATACTTCACTTCATGAGATTTTCAAAATCATTTTAATTTTGTTTCAGGGATCAAATACACTCGTTTAAACAGTTTTAACAGTTAAATTGATCCTCTATACTATACTCTACAGCAGGGCCTCTCAAACGCCCAAAATCTCACGCGTGCAGAGCGAGGCGCAAGAGCTCCGTGCACTGTGCATCGCTGCCGCTCGGCATGGCTCGGATCAACGCTTCGTCTCTGGGCTACTCGGCTAAGCTCGGCTCAACTCGCCTATACTCGGCTCAAGTCAGCCCGGATTTGGAGCGCTACGGCGCAAGTGGGGCAGAGGAAGACAGGCGGAGCGAGCGAGACAGGCGTGAGGAAAGAGAGAGTAAGCGCTATTGCTCCAAATCGAGGAGTGGGGGGTCTGCACTCTGGTCAACCAAGCCAAGTCGTCTTTTGCACCGTGCACAGTGCATGCACCACGCGCATGCACCCTGAGAGGCCCTGCTCTACAGGGTGAACATTTCTGAAACGACGTGCATTCCTTGATGGCGACAGATACGTATCAACATTTTTTAACCGGTGCTGCAGCTTATTGGCAATTAGTGGAACAGATGAAACAGTGAGAGAAAACCCCACACAGACGCGTGGTTCAGTTTTTAACTGCCTAGCGGGAAATAAGTTCGTAACATTCACATGTGTTTTTAGGTAAGGTCTGAAAGGAATATGGAATCCCCTTGAAAATCTGTGTGTTTGTCGGTTCTGAGGAAGTGTTCCTAGACTTATTGTTGGTAATGATGCTCAAGTACATATGGTATTATTTTACTGAATATCGGAGGCCCAAATATCCAATCTGAAAAATATTATTATACCAAACCCATCGGAGGCAGTCGGGCATATAAAGTGTGGAAGAAATCTCTTTTCTTACTACAGGTCGTGCGGTTATTCTCAGTAAAACATCACTGGTGTTTTATCTCTTGTTTACCCGGTGGAATTCATTAAAACTTATCTATATATCGCCCAAATGAAATCCGATATATTCAGCCACCTGGTAGACTAAAATGGAGCATATAATTTGACACGCAGGCAGAAAAAAATAGCTTTAAATTACAATTCTTGGACACAATAACTAAGACCACACGATTATTATTATTATTATTATTATTAGTATCCTGGTTGCTTTACATCACACCGATACAGATAGGTCTTATGGCGACGATGGGATAGGAAAGGCCTAGGAATAAGAAGGAAGTGGCTGTGACCCTTCACTAAGGTGCAGTCCCAGCATTTGCCTGGTGTGAAAATTGGGAAACCACGGAAAACCGTCTTCAGGGCTGTATCCCGGATGCAAGCTCACAGCTGCGCGCCTCTAACCGCTCGGCCAATTCGCCCGGTATTATTATTATTATCATCATTATTATTATTATTATTATTATTATTATTATTATTATTATTATTATTATTATTATTATTATTATTATTATTATTATAGTCGGACTCCTTGGATGAATGGTCAGCGTTGAGGCCTTCGGTTCAGAGGGTCTCGGGTTCGATTCCCGGCCCATTGGGGAATTTAATGGTGTGTGATAAATTCTAGTGGCTCGGGCACTGGGCTTTGTGTTTGTCCCAACATCGTCCTCTTTATATTCACACAACACACCACACTACCAACCACCCCAGGATGGTGGTGGTGGTGGTGGTGGTGATTATTGTTTTAAGAGGAAGTACAACTAGGCAACCATCCTCTATATAACACTAATCAGAGGGGAAAATGGAAGGGATCCGACACTTCGTAAAATGAAGATATCGGTCAAAGAAAGACAAGGGCCACGAAGGGCGTGAAAACGAAAGACTCCCTAGCCCTCGCAAACTTAATAGCGTCGGGATCGGAAAATAAGAAGTGTTGACCAAGAGAGGTCGCATAGGTTAGATGAAAGTGAGAAGCCTGGCACAAGTAAATGGAAGCAATGCCAGGACTCAGCTGAGGGCCCCGTGGTCGCCAACACCTCCAAAGTTCAGAGCTCCTAGGGCCCCTTTTAGTCGCCTCATACGACAGGCAGGGGATGCCGTGGGTGTTAATCTACCGCCCCCACCCACAGGGGGGCCACCCCAGGAACACACAATACTGTTTATACCCCTCCACATAGGGTTGGCGTCCGGAAGGGCATCCGGTCGTCAAACAGGTTAAAATCCACATGCGCGACACAGTTCGCACCACGATCGCACAAGTTGTGGGAAAAGTGGTAGAAGGTTATATTATTATTATTAGTAGTAGTAGTAGTGTTTGTAGTAGTAGTATTAGGAAAAGTAACGGGGATGAATTACATTTCTATGAGAAATATTTTACTTAATTACAAATTACTTTTTGCACAAGTCATCAGTAAAATTACAGTTACAATAATTACCTCACAAATATATCTTTAGAATATCACTGTATTTTCACACGGGCCTGTAATTACATTAAAATTTGCAAGGAAAGAGATATTACTTCAATGTTTGTTTTTTAGCGTAGAATCTGCCTCTTTGGTGTTGCGATTAATGTGATTATCTGCCTCCTCCGGAGGCCCGGTTCAAATACCGACTCTGCCACGTAATTTGTAAAGTAGTACGAGGACTGGGGCGGGCTCCACTGGGCTTCCGGAGGTCAACAGGGTGGAGAGGGTGTTGGATTCCCACATCTGCCATCGTCGAGTGATTTTCCGTGGTTTTCCACGTCTTCTCCCAAAAAAAAAATACCACCCACTTCCTTCCCTCATCCTTGCCTATTTTCTAATATTCTCATCCCCCACAAAGACCCTGTTTCAGCATAGCAGGTGAGGTCACCTAGGCGAAGTACTGCTCCTCCTCGCCAGTTGTATCTCCGACCAAATATCTCAAGCACCAAGACACAGCCCTTGAGGCGGTAAAGATGGGAGCCTTCGCTGAATGCGGGTCAAAAATTAGCCATGGAGGTAAACGGATTAAATCAATAAATAATCAAATAAATAATTCAGCATAGAGATATAAAGTGCCTATCTCGAGGGAAACTAAATGAAATACCTTGAATCTCATATGAGAAGTATGGATTTCACACTCATGTTTGCATTATTTTGAGAGCCAAAATATTTAAATATTTATTGAAGTAGGGAATTGAAAATTCCTTCACGCTTTTGCCATCATGGGTTTATTCCGGTCCCATTATGGATCACGTGGAATTGCACACATTCACGATACACAACTGTATAAATCTCAACTTAATTTGTAACCACAAAAAACTGCGATTGAATAAACGAATACGCACTGTGCCCTCGGCTTTATTCTTTTGGGGTGATGGCTTGCGAGTGCTAAGGTTCCAAAGTAGCCAATCTTTCGATGCCATGTATATCTAGTACTAGAATGTTCCGATTACAACTTTACTTCAAGAACTAAACTACATTAGTAAATTACATTTTGAAAAAAGTAACGATTACAAGCAAAAGTTACTAAAAACGTTGTTCGTTAATATTGTATTCACTTACTTCCCACTTACTAATAACGTGTTCGTTACAATTAATTGGATTAACATTTTTTAATTACTTCCAACTCTGATTTTTATTTGTTAGCGGTACGAGTGTGCTTGGCTACAAATTGGAGTAAGCGTTAAGAACAAAACAAGTGTAAACGCATATGCCAACAATATTGGCCGAGTTTGGAAAAAATAGGCCTACAGTGAAGTGGCCGTTTTCGTCCCTGGAATCTTTCTGGTAATTATATCTGATGTACGCTGAGTGAACCACGAGCGTATATACGTCTACAGAATAGGAAGCCTACTTTTTTGAATTTTCGACTCCCTGATGGAGAATCAAATCCGTATCTTTCCGTGTGAACCCACCAAGCATCAGCTTACTTTCAGTAAGTTATATAGCCTAACACATTACATTTATTTACTATATCGCCGATTCGCAGACAAAATCGCAAATGTGACAATGCTCTTCCTATTCATTATTTTCCTGAAGAATGGTCACCCTTCCCAGTCACATTCGTGGTTTTTGCTTCGCAGCGACGATATATTGGTTTAACTTTTCTATTACTTTAATTAACAATGCATCCGTTAATATCATCAGCACATGTATCTTACGACGCATACCTTTCTCTTTGGGTAAAAGAATGCTTACGCTTGAGTACTTATTTTGTCTTCTCCGCCTCAATTTTTGAACCTACCAACCCAGCCCCGTAGGGAGGTTTTGGGTATTTTCCATTTTTGTAGGGAGTTTCTGAATATCAGTTTCTCTGGTGATAAGTATTACATTAATCGTGATTTGGAAGTGCTTCATTAACTCATGCAAATTTTTATCCACCAGTCTTGTAGATCCGCGGCTAGGTGTTTGTGTTACTTTTATTGCACATGTTCATTTACATACAACTGCAAACCATCACAGACACACGGAATAGTGAATACATCACTGCATCACTCCATCTAGTGTTGATGTCCGGAAGGGCACACGGACGCGAAAGTAGGCTAAATGCATACAATTGCTGACCTCAGAAAATAGGGATAAACCAGGAAGAAGAATTTCTTAATATCACTAGCATTCACTTCAAAATATTTCCGGTCGTTCGGTGTTAAAAATAACATTGGACTTTAATAAACTTTCAAGCCCGTCATTACTACAGGTCGCCGTTTGGAAAAGAAGTTTTCCACCGTGCGAAATTTTCTTACGTTTGTGTATAGCCTATACTGTGTATATACAACTCGGCGCCCTCCATAATATTCTGGTAATTTTAGAATCAAAAAATCTTCCAAGCATCAGATTATCTTCTGTCAAGTTTGAAGTATCTAGGGTGCCTGAAAATGCCTTATTAAATAACGTCATTTTTCACATTTACTTTGTAGGTCGCTACTCTGCCGTTTCGTTTGTTAGTAAGGATTAAAAGGATAAAAATTTAGAAATAGGAATTTTATTCTACACAACAATATTGTTTTTGTCACCCGATCTCTATTGAAATCTTTGGCTTCTGATCAAGTTGACGAACAGTCACAATAGTTATTGACGACATCAAGAACTGTATTGCTGATCAGAACTTAATTCTCCATTGATGGCTTGACTAAAATACTTCCCATCTACGGAAAGAACATGAAGCAATCATTCCAGACTCGATTTGTAATATCCCAGTAGTTAATCCGCCTATCAGAGGTGTGTATTTAAAGAAAAAGATGTTAAAAAAGTGATTGAATATGTGCCATCTGCAGAAAAATCACTTGCCAGTAATAGATGAAATTTATTTCCATTCTGTACTCACGTTTATTTGACGTCACTGTAAACTGCGGCAATTAATTATGACTTGTTATATTGGTAGCACTCATAAGCATGTAAATCATTTGGTGAAAACCTGTTAAAGTTATATTGTGGAAATGTGTCGATTTAATCCAAATAAATTAAAAATAAAAATATTGGAATCAAAATAGTCCGCAATAGAATTGATTATACTTCTTCCAAACACGTGAAATTAAATACGAAAGGAGGTAATAACTTTTCTCTCTTGGACTGTATGCTATTTGCTTTACATCGCACCGACAGAGATATGTCTTATGGCGACGATGGGATAGGAAAGGCCTGGGAATTGGAAGGAAGCGGCCGTGGCCTTAATTAAGGTTCCCGACATTTGCCTGGTGTGAAAATGGGAAACCACGGAAAACCATCTTCTGGGCTGCCGACATTGGGGCTCGAACCCTCTATCTCCCGATTACTGGATACTGGCCGCACTTAAGCAACTGCAGCTATCGAGCTCGGTATCCACAGTTGATTAATTTGTTTCAAGAAATTTACCACTCATATCTTCAGCAGCTTAATAATAAGGTTATTGTGTTTTCCAGAAAATCATTTGACCAGAATAAGGCAAGTTTGATATTTGAGTAACACAATTTATTTTCTTTCTTTTAGTTTACAAGTTGCTTTACGTCGCACCGGCACTGAAAGGCCTTATGGCGACGATTGGACAGGAAAGGGGTAGGAGTAGGAAGAAAGCGGCTGTGAATTTAATTAAGGTACAGTCCCAGCATTTGCCTGATGTAAAAATGGGAAACCACAGGAAACCATCTTCTGGCTACCGGCAGTGTGGTTCGAACACACTATCTCTCGAAAACTGGATACTGGCCGCACTTAAGCGACTGCAGCTATCGACTTCGGTCAAAAAATTAATTAAACATGCGCTATTTGTTCATTATTGAAGAATTTTTAATTAGTCTCCTTACTCAAACCAAAATTGTGGTTTCTGCCAAATTCTCGGTGTCATTTTCGGTTGCGGCATTTATGGCAGGTGCTGAGGTATAAGTGTAGCGGAAAATTACAGTACATTCAGAGAACCACTAGTACTGTATGTCTGGATGTTACGAATGGTTCTACTCATAGGGTCAATCGTAATGCAATAGCACTTTCTGACCCAGCAAGGGAAGCAAACTACTTCACTCTCCAACATGCCTTACATGCGTAATTACGGCCCAACCATAGATCTTTGTAGTATTCCTATTACTGCGTACTCTTTGATGGTGCTATTCGATGATCCAGAAAGCCGCCGTGCTAAAGACTTAACAGGCAACAAAATCCTCTAGAACTTCCTCTTACATATTATTATTCAGCATCTTTAATTATTATTGACATTTTTGACAAAGAAACGTAATGAACTATGTAGAAATATTTATTACAAATAATAGCAGTTTTTGTTTCTACTTGTTTAACGTAGCACTTAAACGCCGAAGGTTTTCGACGACGGAGTGATGGGAAAGGGCTAGAACTGCTTTAATTAAGGTACACCACCAGCTTTTAACAGGTGTGAAAATGGGAAACCATGGAACAACATCTTCAGGACTGCCCACTGTCTCCCGAATGTAAGTTCACAATTGCGCAACCCTAACCGCACGGCCAAATCGCTCGTTGCAGTAGGTTGTTCTTACACGCGTAAACAATGACGACGGCTGCGAACGTGATTCAACAAACTGACTGTCAGTAATGTCGGAGCGATTATATACTATATGCGGAAAACTAAGTAGTTAATAAAGGTTACAAAGCCTAGGAAACGTTTAGGGAAATTGGCCAGAATTGGTAAGAATTTCATGACAATATTCAAAAAAATTCTTGGAGAATATCTGTCCACTCAGTAGACACAACATTATATGTTCTGTTAGATAACAGCATATCTGTCTACACAGTTAGTAAAAAACACCTCAGAAAATTGAGACAAATTACTCAAGCTTTAATCAAGATAGGGAAATCTTGGTCCGAAACGCGAACAAGCTTTACACATGCCAGCATCGATCTGTTGGTACACTAGTGCAAAATAGTTCTAGATAGGGAGATACGGTAAATATTCCTGTAGCTTATATAAAATGGATAAATGAACACTTGTCTACTTACTCCAGAATAGAACAAGGAAAGTAGACACGCGAACTTTCGTTTCCTCATTAATTTGAGCCCTGCAATTCCGCGCATGGTAATCTGAATTCATTTTGTACTTCACTCCTACCTATTAGAAGTGGAGTCTAACGTGGATATTGTAAACATAGAAATATTCACAATTAGTGAGCTGTAATGTTCTACCCACACTGAAATGGATAATCATTTGTGCTACTTTCCTGGTTTCGGGCGAATAGAGTTGGGAAGGTTTTTTTCGAACAATAATAAGCTGGGTCATGGAAGGTAAGAGAATCAGAGGAATACCTAGGTGGCGAAGGCAGGCTCAGATTTTTAGATTTCCGGGTAGTGGCTGAGGAAGTGGACGAGATCACAGCCAAGCGCTTGGAGATTAAACGCTATAAGCTATAGGTGCCCATAGTGAGGATGTATGTATGAAATGAATATTGAATAAACCATGCCGAATGAATATGAATCATTCCACTATCCAGATAAAAATAATAACGTTATATTTAAAACATGCCTTCAGTCGTTACAGGTGCAATAATTCGCCATATTATCATAGTTTTTGTATGAAGTGAATATTCTTTAACGTGATAGGTTTTCAATTTATTTCAACTGAACACTCTTAAATTACCCTTACTGCGCCGGAGTTAGATACCTCTACTTGGTAAGCGAGTTATTAAAAGCTACGCAGGTAACTGTGTTCGTAAAAATCATATCGAGAACAACAAAGATATATTGGATAAAGAAGCCAATAATACTTGCAGAAAGCAGACCTCGTCTTCCGTGTTTCTATAATCGTGTTCACGTTAATACTATTTGAAGCATGGTAGGTTATTCTCGTATCTGGTGAATAATTTCATCTATCACATTACAAATCCCGGAGAACAATTTATTCAACGAGTTACGAAGCTTGGAAATGTGATTAAGTTACTGGGTTTAATAACACAATAAATTGCGGTAATACAATATAGTCCTTTATTCATCAATATCACCACGAGAAGTGACTTCACAAGGAGGAAGCGTGATTTATCCCTGAATTGTGTTTAATGGAAATATCGTTCAACATAATGAATTAATAATCATATTATGAAGAACTTGGAATGAAGAAATCGACAAGAAATGTTGAAAAGACTTGTCCGAACAATTCTTCTTTTTCTCCTTCTAATTCTTCCTCGTCGTCTGCGTTCGCATCCATAGCTCAGTGGTTAGCATCTGGATCTTTGGTCTTCGGTTCGATTCCTTATAGAGATATTTTAATCTTAACAGTATTTCCTTTGACTAGGCTGGCATATTTTTGTGGCGGTCCCCGACATCCCTGCAATTCACCAAAATACACTATCTTTACTATGAAATGCAGTTTCTTCACACACGGAAGATAATTCCCACCATCCTCGGAGGGTCTACCTTACGAGAGATGTACCAGAATAACAATAGCCTCCCATAATTAATTGTTCTTTTGTGATACTAGAGCCCATGATGAGTCTTAGCGTCTTCAACGAGCTTCTCTAGCTACGGACAACTCAGCTCCTGTTGTTCTTTCACAACTTCCTCACAACTTTACTTTTGTGTCGACCTGTCTGACGTTGTATTCCATTATTCTCAAACAGAAATTGAGTTGGTACTTCATGCTCTTTCATCCTCATCACCCTCAGCCTACATGCTCTGCTGAATCTTGTTACTGGCGTATAAGGACAGACGAAGTCCAGTCACACCTTTTACCACTTCTTCCGTCGCCCAATTGGACCAATTACTCTTCTCAGGTCCGGCTCCATGGCTAAATGGTTGGCATGCTGGCCTTTGGTTACAGGAGTCCCGGGTTCGATTCCCGGCAGGGTCAGGAATTTTAACCAACATTGGTTAATACCCCTGGCACTAGGGCTGGGTGTATGTGTCCTCTTCATCATCATTTCATCATCATCCTCATCACGACGCGCAGGTCGCCTACGGGAGTCAAATCAAAAGATCTCCACTAGACCTCTCCAGAGGCCACACGCCATTTTATTTCACTCTTCTCAGGATCTTCCTATTAAACACCGTGTCTGCGGAGCCAAAACCGAGCCACATATGGACATGTAGTCCATCAGAGCAATTTTCCTTGCGTTCATTTTTCTACGCTAAAGTGAAAAGGAAAGTGAACCTTATGTACATCATACTCTACGAGTGCGTAAATATGTCAAACAAACATGCATTCCTACAGACCAGTACGGTAAGGGTCATTTTCGTTTACACATCAGCATAGTAAAATGAACACAACAAAAATTTGACTTCATATCCGTGTGTGGCTGGGAGAGTGATCAGTCTTAAGGAAAATTATGGATAGGAAGAGCATTGTCATCTTCGCGGTATTATTTCTACAGCGACGACATGCACTGTTAATTGATAGAGTCAATCACATAGCAGTATAATCGAGTCTCTTGTCTGTTGTTAAGTCATCAGCCCAGAGGCTGGTTGGATCCTCAAATAGCATCATCAAAGGCAATGCAGTTATAGGGAAACCACAAAAACCAATGGCAGTACCAAAATGAGGCGTACTAGGCAAGATGAGGAGTGAGGTAGTTTGCCATTGCTTTCCTCACTGGACCAGACAGTGCTATTGTAGCACAACTAACCCTATGAGCAACACCTTTCATGACACTCAGACACACTGGTTGTGCTCTGAATATCATTAATCAGCACCACCTATACCCCAGCAGCTTCCATATTGTCACAGCCATGGATGAGACTGGGACTTCAGTGGAAGCTACACTTTGCTCTGGCCTGTGCCAAGAGATGGATGCAAAAGTACTGTAACCATCAAGAAATGACAGAAGGCAGTCCGAGTCTCTTATGTCCATGAAAACAAATTAATTTCTTACTTTATATCAATGCCGAAAGCTACTGTTTATAAATGTATTATTTAATTGTTTTGAAGGTAATACAATCAACTTCATTGTTTATAGTTGTAGCTGATGATATTATGAAGGGAAGCTATATAGTATATTTAGTGACATTTGTAATTGAGGAAAAGATGTGAGAGCAGTTCAAGAAGAGCCTGGTACAGTAGACGAGAAGTTAAAAGACTGGACGACTAGAAACGGTGTGGAGAAAATCACGACAAGGTGGCGAAAAAGGATGGATTCGATAAATAAGCAATATAAGTTGTAGATGGGAGAGCGCTTCAAGCACCAGGATTAGTAAGTGAAATAAAAGAGAATTGAAGATTAAATTATCAGAATCAACTGGGCGGGATAACGCGATGTCTTCTGTCATAGAGTTCGTAACTCCTATGGAACAACAGTATGCAAAGAAAAAAGACTCTATACATAAAGCATAAAGGGAAATTACTTATCTAAAATCACGGAGAGCGGTGACACTGCCAATGATAAGAAAGATCTAAGGCAAGTGCGGTTCGGGTAGAAGATAAATCTTATGAGTAAGAAAATGTGAAGTGCTGAAATAATTTTCAACATTCGCTAAGTGAATAAGGCACAGGAAGAAGGAGAACCGGATGAAGATGGAGATTGCTCTTCCATGATACCTTTAAAAATGTTGAACTCTCTGATGTAATACATTCCGATCAGGTGATCACCTCAAATTCGTAGCGAGGTTATAATAGTGGGTACTGCATTAACACGGTGGAGGCTAGGATATCTGGGGAATAGTGCTCTCTTCTTCTCTATGCCTCCGTTGGGGATTCACCAGCAACACATGTGTACCCGGGAAATCGACTGTCGAATGAGTATTTCTCAAGGAACTGCTACAGCAAGCATTCACCTCTCTTAAGATTCAACAGGTCCACATAGCACAGTACTGGGTTCTTACAAACTGGTTTCAAATTTCATTTTCCATTATGAATTTTATCTCATACTATTAATCTCTAAACACTTATTCATGAGGCCTTTCCTCCACATTCTTTGACGTCTTTTTAACATTCTTATCAATGATACTGGGATAGGGAGGATCAACGACCGCATTCAAGAAGCCTGAACACCTTTGTTATTAGCTTGATGTCAGCCACGAAAGCCAGAATTGAGTAAATGTGAATATTATCTTATCTACCCAAGTCACCCTATCCACCTCCATGTAAACTACATTCTGAATCCCATAATATTGAACGAAGAACAAGTTTTGAATGTTTCAAAGTATAACTCTTATTCTGTTGAAATCCCAGGCAATTTTATTCTTTTATGGCCATATTTATTTGCTTGCAACATTAAAGATCATCTCCAACATTCCTCCGTGAGGATGAATTATGCTATTATTATTATTATTATTATTATTATTATTATTATTATTATTATTATTATTGTTATCCCAACTTGACAGGTTCGATCCTGGCTCAGTCCGGTGGTATTTGAAGGTGCTAAAATACGACAGCCCCGTGTCGGAAGATTTACTGGCACGTAAAAGAACTCCTGCGGGACTAAATTCCGGCTCCTCGGCGTCTCCGAAGACCTTTAAAAGTAGTTAGTGGGACGTAAACCAAATAACATTATTATTATTATTATTATTATTATTATTATTATTATTATTATTATTATTATTATTATTATTATTATTATTATTATTATTATTATTATTATTATTATTATTTGTTTTACGTCGCACCGACACAGGTAGATCATATGATGACGCAGTATAAGAAAAGGCTGGGATTGGGAAGGAAACGACCAAGGCCTTAGGTAAGGTACAGCCCCATCTTTTGCCTAGTGTGAAAACAGGAAGACATGAGTACCAATTTTAGGCTGACGACAAAGGGATTTGAACTCCCTATTTCTCAAATGCAAGCTGACAGGTACAGAACCAAAAGACGCTACCAATTCGCTTGGTATCCGTTTTAATGTGAGGTCGCTAGTGATACCTGTACGTACCTATTTTATGTGTGCGCGCTTAGCTGCGAACAAGAAATAGGAGGACATCGCGTTAGCACGAGATACCTTGTGACGTATGAATGGTCAGTATGAGCCTATAATAGGGTAAGTTTGAGAGCTAATATAAGAAAATTAATATTCGCCTGATGAATCCTCAAGGGTTGTCTAACAAGTCAGTAAAGCAGATTTCTGTCTGATCTACAAAGTTAGGAATGATCAGAGAAAGTCAGGGAAAGTCCGAGGAGTCTGAAAATCTAGTTTATTTGTTTTCCCATTCCTTCATTTACATTTGCCACTGTCACTCAGGTTGTAGATCCCCTATCAATTGTTTAACTTGTATATTCTTTAATAATGTCAATGAAGTTGCACATTTATTCCAGTCACTAATTTCTCTTCCTATATATAAGGTCAGAATTAAATACTTGATGGATATTGCTCGCTTCGTGAAATTTTTTAGGTCTCCAGACCTCAATCATCGTCAATTCAATATTTCCTTCATGACATGAATATGTAACTTCCCTCGATATCTCCCTCCGAGTTGGTGTGTCCATTGTTCACTAGATTAGTTATTATTGGAGGCTCAAATGCCACCAGAATGCAGTATATGCATGGCAGTTCAGGACAGTTAGCTCAACAACAATAGGTTCAACGATACGGACAAAAAATAGCAGTAAATCAGGTAGGATTCATCTTGACGACTGCAAGGCTCTGTCCATAGAGTATTTGTTTTATTGTCGGTGGAGAACGTTACCTAGAAGCGTCAATATTCCTATTACTTTTCATGGCTTCCTTTAATTGCATCAGTGTTAATAACCTCGTGTCTTGTAGAGTGAGCCTCGGCCCTCAAGTGGCCGCGGATGATCGGTGGTCCGACAGCTCTGCACTCCGACCGGCCAGCTGAGCAGAGGAGGGGAGGCCACTTCTCTACCAAGGCTCTACACCTCTGTATTCGGGAGACGGAGAGGGACTTGTCCCCACCGTCGGCTGTCCTGAGAATTTTTTTCCGTGGTTTTTCATTCTCCTGCACTAAGGCGAATGCCGGGACAGTTCCTAGTATAGGCCACGGCCGCTAACTCTCTCACTTTCTCCGCACATCTCCTGGCCTGAGAGACGGCGTCACTGTCTGGGAGGCCTAGCTCTCCCTTCTGGGAAGGAATGAAAACATTCCGTAGTAGCGGTATGTGGTGTCGCATGTGACTACATAAATGTGTAATTATTCTTTGTCAAGCAATGTGTTTCCACCGATTACCTGCTGAAGCTGAGGAGAATCCAGCTGAGGTATGAAAGACGTACCTCGTTTTCACAAAGAAAATGAGTTCCTCACGACACTTAAAGAACTCAACAAGAAGTGCGAAGTTTATAGGAGTGGGCATAAACGAAAAGAAAGCCAAATTCATGATATTTGAGGTTAAGATGAGAAAGCTAAATTCAAGGTAGAGGGAGAAACTATTGAGCATGTGGATATTTAAATACCTTTGAAGTTCTATAACTGAATACCTCTACTGTATAACAGATACAAACGAGTGAATTACCATAGCTGAAGTTTCAAGATGAATGAAAAATCTGTTTTGCGGCCGCTAGAGAAATATCTGAGGAACAGACTAATACGATAAGATGTAGGTGGTGCAGGGACATAGACGCTGAGAAAGGAAGAACGGAGAAGAAGCATTGGATATATTGATTTGGTCAAGAACAAAAGGAGTGAGTTGGGGAGATATTATACGGAACGATGAAGTGCTGTTGAAAGTGGGAGGAGAAAGACTCATACTAGGCGCAATTAGAAAAATAAAGCAGGACACAATCTACGTCATTATTTCTTAATACTAGTAGCTATGGAAGAGATGGTGAAATGGTATTAAGAAAGGGGAGAGATGAAATACCAGCTATTAGCTAACGTTCAAAAGAGGAAGGAAGGATACGTAGAGGTAAAAAAGGGGCACACGATACAGAGATATCCATGACTGGACTAGCCGATAGGCAGAATAACCTACGATGGTTTTGACCCTTGTGTACGATAAACTAGCACCGATAGCGCGCCAAAGATTTTCAAATTGGAATCCTGGTTTATTTGAAAAACACTCTACTTGCAATGCAGATTCTGGCTTTCATTTCTTTATCTGGATCCCATCCTTGTGTTAGCCATACTGAGGAATATGTAATATACATTATTCATTCACCTGCCTTCCTACCTTCAATCAAATGATAGGAATGGACACCTAGAGCAAATCGTGTTACAGTTCCCCATCAAACAATATTTACCACTACCTCCACCACAATTCTACCAATGAACACCTATGCCATATACAGGAAGCTGGGTGTAATGCCGACCATTTCCTAGCAAAGGAAAGGCGAGTAAAGGGCAAAGTACAGAAGCAAAGCGTTGTTAGAACGGATGTTGTAAATCTCCATCCAGCGACACAATTATCTGAAAGCTCTGCCTTTTGCCGTGATACAGGAGAGCACTCGGCCGATCTGTCGAGAGAACCTCTCAACTGGTTGAGCTACGGCACTATCTTCAGCTATTCATCTTGCCGACATCCAGGGGAAAGCGGATGAGGAAAAAAGTACACAAGAGAAATGCTAAAGAATAATATACACATCCGCATTCTCCTTCGTATTCTGCCGCAGAAAAATCTTACTAATGTTAATGAGTGGAATAAAGGAAGGAAATGCAACAAAAGAAAGTCAAGATATATGATACGAGAATTGTAACATTTAAATTTACGCTGTAATGACGGAGCCATACATAATAGGGAAAGTTTAAAAGTAGAGACGAAGAAAGCTTATCCGTCCTAACAAGATTAAGTACTCGGAATATTTTTATGATGTAAAGAACAAGAGGTCTATTGTGCACAAAGTTCATTATAATGTACTGATAAGTTAGATATAAGAACTGTATTTAATTTTAAGAAAATAAACAGGAAAAAGGTCTTCTTAGTCAACATAAACTACAAGTTCTGAGAGAAGAAAGATTGAAATAACTTTCACAAACCAAGACTTCTTTGAAACCAACTCTGAGCTAACAAACATAGCATAAGGGAAAGAATAATAATAATAATAATAATAATAATAATAATAATAATAATAATAATAATAATGCATTATTAATTTCATGTTGCTATTGCTAGCCTGATGAAGCACATGTAAAATGAATCGTCTGAAATGAGTGAGCGGCATCTGCTGTGAACGAAAAACTGCGCCTTTCTGTGGTAGATGATAGAATTGTGTGTGGTGTATGAGTTGCACGGATTTTGGTAACCGCACAAACACCTAGGAACCGAGCTAAGGAAATTAACAAATTTAAAATCCCCAACCCGGCCGGATGGTCAGTGCAGATGTCTATGTTTCAGAAAGCCCCTGGTTCGATTACCGAATGGATCGTGAATATTAACTACGATATGGTTAATTCTCCTAGCTCAGGAGCTGAGTGTTTTGTTTTCAAACACATCTTGATTTTTGTCTTAAACCACTAATTCACTTACACGGAACACAGCATAATACTAATCACCTCAGAAACAGGCACAACTGTGAATATCCCTCTCGAAGTAGGGTTGGGATCAGGAACGGCATCCTGAAGTACAATCAGGCTGAATCCATACAAAGTACCGATCCCAGGTAATTTCGAAAACTCCAGGAAAAAATAATAATCGCTGAACACGTGATATAGAGGTAGCATGCTCACCTCTAACCCGGGATTGCTGCCTGTTGCGTCAAACTCCCCACGACACTATCAATTACAACTTAATCATTGTTAAACCGTTTTGTAGCAAGGTATTGCTTCGTTTTCTAAAACAGGCGTAAATATGACGATGCCAAGTTTGGTTTGCATAGTTCGAAGGGGACTGTGGATAATAATAATAATAATAATAATAATAATAATAATAATAATAATAATAATAATAATAATAATAATAATAATAATAATAATAATAATAATAATAATATTTGCTTTACGTCCCACTAATTACTTTTACGGTTTACAGAGACGCCGAGTTCAGGAGTTCTTTTACGTGCTAGTAAATCTACCGACACTATGCTGACGTATATGAGCACCTTAAAATACCACCGGACTGAACCAGGATCATAACTGTCAAGTTAGGTTCAGAAGGCCAGCGCCTCAACCGTGTGAGACACTGTGGACTTACTGTGTAAACTGACTGAGAAAATTTCACGGACCAACCCTACTGTACAGAGGATGCGTAGGCGACGCAGTAAATACGTGCTCCCTTCATTTAGAAAGACTCCCAGTTCATAAGTCGAAAATTTGAAACCGACTTTCTATAGCGGGAGACACGCACGAACATGAGGTCATCTCTGGATTTAAAAAAAATGATTGCAAGATTATTTCCTGGAATTAAAGGTGGCCGGGTTTAGAGCTAATCATTCCATCCCACTTCGTGCCGGAGGTTACGAATAGTAGAAGCCTTCATCTTTCAGTGCTCCAAAATCCTTCATTGCCCATAAGGAGACAGTTTTGCATTTAAACCAACCTTCTAATATTCCTTTCCTCCTTTCCTCCCTCTCATCACTGATATTATATACGCGTTAGTGGGACGTTAAAATATTACAAGTACGGGAGGTACATTTTAAACAACGTAATTCATAATAATAACAATAAAGTTGTTGATTTTACCTCCCATTCACAACTTTTAAGTTCCCTTCAATTGCCGTGGATCATAAAATACTACGGAGTGTCGTAATGTTCTCCCATAGGAGTTACTTCACCAGCAAGACAGCTGTTGTATCTAAATATTATCAAGTGTCATTAATTCAACCGAAAAGCTCATAACATGAGTAGGAATGAGAATGTTATCTTAAGATACATTGTAACATGAAGGTGGGGTGATAAAAGAAGATATGCCTTATACCGTTTACCCGAGATTTTACTGACTAACTAATAATTACACTAATATACAGGCACCAATTAATTGTTCCTCCTCTCTCCCTCTCTCTCTGTCTTACACAAACACACGTACACACACACATCACACACACACACACACACATTGATCTCACTACTTTGGTCACACTAGTTATTCGCTTTATTGCTTACAAATGAATGCACTACACAATTCACATTCACACTATTGCGGCCGCACTATTCTCATTTTTTGCCTGCGGAACACAGTCTTCCAATTCGGAACATGGTACACAGACCGCACACTGCTCCTCGTCACTGTTCCGCATTCGCCGTCAGTCCACAGATCCTGAATAGTACTCTGTCAACACTGCATCTGACTGGTGCAGTTCTTCACACCTGCACTCATAAATAAAAGTTCTCAATTGCTAGTGGAACTCAATCCAGTCTGAACCACTGAAGCTCGTCCGGCCTGCCTTAAATTGAAGGCCAACCGTTCCAGTCGCTTCGAGACAGGAAAAGCCTCCAGATTCCTCTCGAAATCGAATGCTCTGGTTTCACCTTCGAGTCATTTCCGCCTCTGTCAAGGAGACCTTGAATGAGAGCACAGAGAGGCGGTAAAGAAGAATGACCACTGGTTGCTGTGGTGGCGAGCGGGTAGGGCCCTAACTTGGTGATATCACTCGTGACTGGACCCGGGCTTCGTTGCTCCTCCCAAAGCTTTAAATTAAAATGGCGGACATCGTCACTATATGTCTTTTCACGAGGGCTTAATCCCGATGTAAACATGGTATGTCCACGCCTCCACAAAAGAATGAGTTGCGATTCGCTGAACGTGTAGTACCGACCTCCACCCCGTCAATGTCTCGTGTTCGAACGTACAGGTCTGCGCATCGCATACGACAACAGTGCGAAGATCTGAACTTCTGAATAAACGACTAAACCTGGATTATGTTCACTTAGTTTATTGAACACATTCACAATGCACTGCCTTTGGTCACTTCTGAGCGGTTTTTCTCTTTTCTGCTTTACTACGCACGAAGGTCCTACCTCTTGCTCCATTTCTCTCACTATGAAAATAGACTCACTGACAACTGCAAGAAGCAACACTTTATCTCTACGCTGTACAGCTTGGGAATTTCCCCCACTACGTGAAGACCTAACGTATTACACCACGCCTTGCGACTTCATTACTTGTTATTTAATCACTATTTCATAAAAAAACATATATATACCGGTATATACGACAACCATATTTTAATTTTATTACGTACTCTTCAAATCTCGTAATAAACTAAAATAAAATAAAACTAATGCGACGTACTACTTTTCTTCGAGCTCGCATACAGTCGAGTGAGTGCGACGGTTGCTTCCCTCCAATTAACTACGTCTATGTCCACGTGTGAAGGAAAGGTGCTCCGCCTAGTTGTTTACATTAGGATTAAACTCTCGTGAAGAGCGGTATATATACATTGTACCGAATTCTCTAAAAACATGGGTATCAGTCTTCTGAAAAATGACTGAAATCTAGAAAGAGTTTCTTAACCACTTTACAGTCCCTAGAAGGATGGCAGAGTCAGCTCGAGTTACCAGATGTATAGAGAAAAGCTATCAGACTGGATGTATACGAAGGAATCCCTACTTTCTAATCACAGGAAAACTGGGCAACGCAGAGTTCGGTGAACAGATTACGAGCTGAAATCACAAGATCCAGTGTTGAGTTATATAAAGGGACGCTTCCATTTTTACACAATCTTATGTTATTGTAGCGGACAGTAGCCAACCCATCTTCCTTGTGCCCTTTGGGTCGACTCAAGTGCACAATGGAGGACCTTATATTAGCTACATCTAATCCTCACGAAGTGGCTATTTCAGGCAGAAACTGTATAACTACGGCTATGATCCACACAGTTTACTTTACATAAATAATTTTAATTCAATGTTATATTATTATCATGTATGTATTCCTGATACGAATGAAGACAAAATCAATATGCGCTTGTTTCAGGAAGCATAAGAACAACACCGCAATATTCTCTCAATTTTCTTCCTAAAAGAGCCTTGGAATTTAATGTAAGTTCGAGAAACAATTTATTCAATCAATCAACAGGCCCGACGAATCCAAAAGTCTAACCGTGAATACACTTCGCGCTTGACCTGAATACGAAGCACCTTAAAAGAGCACTGCTATAAAACACGAAACATGGCATCGTAGCCATTTGTTAAGTTGGTGGCGACGACTGCAGGTGCAGAGCCTTATCTCTGGCGCCGAGCGGCGACGGCAGCATTTAAAGGAAATTTAGTGTTGGCCCAGTCTCCTTCCCCCCATCCTGACTGATAATGGAGCATAGCAATACGTCCAAGCTCATGAAGTTCCTTTTAAAACCGCTCGCTTATAAGAGAAGAAGAATTTGAGAATAGCCTTATTTAGACGGTGATTCAGCTATGGACTCTTGTGCATTAAAATTTATTTCTGCTGAGAAAAATATTTCATAAAGCCTGTCTCCACTATGGTCTCAGTAATGAATGAACACACTGAGTGACTGAAAATCCCTATTTTGATCGTGCAGTTGTTAGCTCCCATTCGAGGCACAGAGGACTCGAATCCAATTGTCGGCAACCCTGCCAATGATTTTCCCCGCAGTTTCCCATTTTAACACCAGGGAAACGTTAAGGATATGCCTTAATTAAGGCCACGGTATCTTCCTTTCCAGTCCTAAGCCTGTCCTATCCAACCGTCGCCATAAGACAGTCGCGACGTAAAGTGAATAGCAAAGGAAAAAATCCACAGTTCTAGGCCTTCAGGCAAGCAATTCAGTGTTGAAAACACGAATTTTAGGTCAATAAAATATAATAACGTATGAGAATATATTCTTTATTTATTCCTAAAATGACAGTCCATTCCTTAATCATCGTTATCCGGTCGATTATATTAGCAGCTGGACTTTTATTTGCCGCTACGAGCGCTAATATGAGTCAATGCATTGTTTCACTTAAGCACCACTACGAGCACTAAAGTGAGTCAATGCAGAGTATCACTTAAGCCCTTATAACTACATTCGGTGCGGACATTTTTCAAAAATCGAAAAGTTCCTGGGAGTATTGAACCAAGGAACACATTAGAGAAAGAATTATATAAATACGTTAATATGGCTAGGATTTGAATAAAAAAGAAAACGACTAAAGAAACAAGCAATCTTAGGCTGTTTTTCTGGGACTGCATTTAGACCGGAAGTGATTTTTAAAATTTAGTTTGATAGAGCTGACCAAGACACACAATTTGAAATCTTTCTGGGCACCTTTGCCTTTCAGCTTTCGGGACAGTTGTGGTTAATTTTACGTTTTTCATAGTATGGGGACTCTTACTTTGTCTGCTTTCAACATTTAAAATTAATGTATCTTCCTCTTTCCGGCCCCGTGGTGTAGGGGTAGAGTGCCTGCCTCTTACGCGGAGACCCTGGGTTCGATTCCCAGCCAGGTCAGGGATATTTACCTGGACTTGAGGACTAGATCGAGGTCCACTTAGCCTATCTGACGGTGAGATGGCGGCCCCGGTCTAGAAAGCCAAGAATAACGGCCGAGATAATTCGTCGTGCTGATCACACGTCATCTCAAAATCTGCAGGCCTTCGGGCTAAGCAACGGTCGCTTGGTCTAGTGGTGTGCCTTTTCGTCAGTGCCCCACCCCACCATTTTTTAGGCAGTACAGGAGATTGAAATAGGTCCACATTTCCTCAACATCGTCAAGGACCTATACACTGGAAGCTGGACTGGTGGGGATGTTGGTGGTGGCGTCAGGTTGACAAGGTTGGCTGTTGTTCTTATCAGCTTAATTTTTGCTCCTGGTAAATCAGTAAAACCGGGATTTGGCCTTTTTGAGCAAATTAAAGCTGGTAAGTTCAGCGGTCGCTTTGATTGCTAATAGTACGGACAGCGATCAAACGAGTGGTTCGCCACCACTGGGAGCGTGCCAATTATCTGGCCACTGCAGGCCTAAAGACGTTTAGGCCTGCGCTTATCACGGTCCAGTGAGGCGGCCAAAGCTCCCAGTGGCTCAGGGTTTCACCCTAGGCTGCCAGCGTAGTTTAGGGGAGTGTGTGTGAGTGAGTGTCCCCTGTTTGTCGCCCATTTTATTGAGGTTGGTACTTGATGACGTAGATTTGACGCAGTTTAACTGCCGGATGTTCATTCCGATGCCAAACTTATGTGACGGGATATATTCACTATTGCGTATTTCTGTGGTCGTTGGTACCGTGATGTGTTGTATGGATTTGTAGTAATACGAGAAAAAACAGCTAGTCTTCGAGCCAGAGTCATTAATCATCGTACGGCGTTAAAACTCCCCACCCAGCTGCGAATAGGACATTATATGTACGACTAGATAATGAACCCGTTCTTCGTACGCATTTATCAGCCAGTATTAAAGAGAGAAAGAGAGAGAATGTGAGTGTGTGCGTGTGTGTGTGTGTGTTACAACACGTTCTTGTAAACAACATTCACGAACTTCCCATCGGGTGCATACATATACAGGCTGGTCGAACAAAAAGTGAACCAAGTATATGAGCGTTAGAACAATAGTCATACTGATAAGTAATTTGTAAAAAAAAAAGAAAGAAAAAAGTCGATATCTCGCACTGTTGTCATTTTATCACGTGCTGAATTTAGCCAATCAGATCGCTTCGCGGGCGAATACAAATGGGCTTCACAAGGTGGTAGTAATAAAACTGCACCTCACTTGGTTGGGCTTGAGAGCAATGCCGAGAAATGAGGCATCAAATACTAACACACTTTGGTTTTCAGCCAATGCGACCGTAGCGTGCTCACTGTGGGCCGAACCTATCAGCAGGCGGGTCCTTATTCAAGTCCCTCCCCTGGAGAAGTTTATTTCTTCTACTGGAGCTCTCAAGCCACACCACCTCACAAAGCCCACCTGAAACACCCGCGAAGTGATCTGATTGGCTAATTTCAGCAGCTGATAAAATGACAAAGGCACGTCATATCGACATTTTTTTAATATTACCCATCAGTATGACCAAGTCTCTAAAGCTCATACAGCCCTGTATATGCCATGCTCCCTTGTTACTGGGGAGCACGCCGCATAAAGCTGTCCGTGACTGAAGCACTGGTTCTGAACATAATGACGCAAAATTAAATGTGAATTATTTACCCAATAAATATGAGCCCTAAACCTACACAATATTAAAAATGATAGAAACACGGAATGTACATATACGATGACGATGACAATAAACATGGCTGAACAAATAAACAACCCACAGCGGATCTTAAATAAGGATAAGCACGCTTAGCACTTTCAACAACACGACCGTAGACAACAAATGCATTCCGCAGAATGACGCTCATTGTTCATCTGGCCAGTTAACACATGAACAACGACATTACACGAATGTTGATGAACAAGGCTCCTCCTGACACCTACGTACGTGCGAAATGAGTAGCCTTTCCATTAGTAAAGGCAACCGCAGCCAAACACACAAGAAATCTCAATTTTTCGAAATCAGTGCGTGTGTCGTTTCTTGTAGAAAATTTAAATTCTAGGCCATACAGTATGGTACACTTCTTCTTCTTCTCCTTGTTCTTCTTCTTTTTCTTCTCCTTCTTGCGTTAGGGCCTACTAGGGACCACGTTCCAATTTCAATTCTTCATCCTTTCTTTTTGTTCCTTCTTTTTCTTCCAATATTCCTTCATTGTTTCACCATGTTTCTTTTTCTTTCTTCAGACCACTTTGTGCCGGTTTTCTTTGCTTCCCTCCCTTGGAATCCTTCCAACTTTAGAACTTCCTTCCTGAAAATTCTGTAAATATGTCCAAAAAATAGCAGTCTTAATTTTTTGATAAAGCCAACCGTTTACCCGTCGTTTTAGATGATGTAGGGAAAAGAAGGTACAATTTGTCACGTACCCCTGTAAACGTTCCCACTAGTTTTAAACGGTGAAATATATATCAAAATGAAAATGATCCTTTAGGTGACTCGAGATTTCAAGTTACATTTTTACCAAATTTCAGCTCAATCGGTCCGCTAGTTTTCGAGCCTTTCCGGAACAAACAAACAAAAAAACGGACACTACCTCGTTTTTATTAATTCTATAGGTGGATAAATTTCTTTATACGTAATAAATCTTACTAAACCTAAGAACTTTGAAGAGTACCAATCATTTTTCTTTACAATTTGTTTTACGTCGCACCAACACAGATAGGTCTTATGGCGACGATGCGATAGGAAAGGTCTACGAGTGGGAAGGAATGGCCGTGGTTTTAATTAACGTACTGTACCATTACGTTACATTAGCGGCCGTCAATGTAATGAATACAGTGGACAAAGATGGCGGACGATAACTTCAGGTGCAAGTACACAGAGTAGTGATCTAATAAATCGATATCGCCCGGCCGCAAGGGAAAAGAATTTCAAGAGTTAAATAATGACGGACGGAAAAATTTGAAAGAGAACGATTCTTGACTACTTTGTGAAGAAAAAGCTACAAGTTGAAGGGAAGTTGCACGGCTTATAGAAAGATTATAAAAGTATCAAATCAACGTCGAATACGAGAATATTGGTATATTAACAGAATAGAACAATATATCTGCAAGAACATAATACGGAAGAAGACTAGATTTGAAAGAATTATTCGTCACTGTGAAATCTGAATTCAGAAACGGAAAGGAAGCTTCAGCTGAATTACACATTGCCGAAATTAGTACCATAGCGGCATAATTTATTGTTTCCAGGAGGGAGGCAATATCTGTTTAAGCAAAAGAAAGAGCAAGGAATAGGCCAAATTAGAGAAAATTATAAATTTAAAGAAAAGAATATTTTCATCTAACACGAGTTTCCAAGAACAAGTATTGGGAATTGAATTGCCTATTTTTCACCAGTATACTATGTACTCTACTATGTATTTGTTCTTTTATGATTGCATGATGACTGGTGACATGGACTCAGCTTAAACAGAGGAAATGTTTTGCTCAAGACTGATTAGCTCAAGCCAAGACCCAAGATGAAGCCGCAGATGACGTAGTCTTCGGATCGCAGTGGTTGCCTACTCCATGATGCCGTAGTCCAGCAGAGATCCAGCAGAAAAATCCCGTTACGAGATAAGTATTACAAGTTGCATCGTAATGAATTTCAAATCAATTAATGAAAAATACTTATAGGTGTACAGGAGTGCTAGATATAAGAGATCAAGTGCCAATGAAAGGATATATGAATATAAATGCCAATTATTAGCCGATGAAATGTGCTGTTTTGTGCTATATAACTACGGTGCTAAAGTGATAATTTTAAGGTTATTGGAAACTAGATCTGACTGAGTATTTATGCATGTTTTGTGCCAATTAATACGTATAGACCGTGAAGCATTTAACCAGTTATGGATGTATAAATATAAGCGAGATTTAAGACGTAACCTAGAACTTCAGGTCAATATGTATACCAATCATGGCCAGTATGATAATAATATGGAAAAGAGGTGTTTGAAATATTACGAAGTTGCAGTGTATAAAACAATAATCAGGTTATCGAATATTGTGTCCGTAACACAGAGGTTATTTTAGTGGAATTAAGTGATGATATATTTTAAATATGGAGAATATATATATATACAGAGGAAAAGAAGTGTTAATGTGGCATGTTATAAGTAGAATGAGGAGATATGTTTCTGTTCGTTATTGAAGAATGGGATAGAAAATTGAAATGCGGATTCCTGTGTTACATATTATATTTAGATTTGGGTTAGCACTGCAAGTAATGAATATAGGCCATGTTGAGTTGAATGCATGTCTCGATCCATGCTGTTTGTGTTTCGTTGTAACTTTCGGAGGATGATATGGAGAGGTTACGTGTTTGTTATGCATTACGATATATATATTTTTGGGAATAGAATGAAATCTCGCACATTTACGTATTTGAAGGTCAGCACGTTAGCGCTTACACGGAGTACGGTTTGCTTTATCGAAAATATGGCACAGCGAGGAAATATTTGGGAGTATGTAAATATATATTGGCACATGAATAGGACTGTATGGCACGATTTTCGCAGATTAGAATGACGTACCGTCAAATCTATGGCACTCCGTACTAGATTTATTTGGTTTGAGTTGTACAGATGATGATGTACTGATTTAATTTATTCATTTGGGTTATGATAGGAATATTGGTAACTGTATGGGTGTTTTGAACACATAATTAAACATGCTAATGCTTATCTCGTAACGTGGTGAGTCACAAACAAGAATACAAATATGTGTTTGGATAAATTTTTGGTCAAATAGACCGAAATCCAAAATGAAACTTAACTTATGCCCCAATGAAAAGCCCAAACAACATTAAATGAAAGATATTCCACTCCTCCTTGATTTAATAAAGTTCTGATCCCTATTTTTCCCCTTATATGAATTTGATAATGGAAGATATAGTATAATTTGGTTATTAACAAATATGTAAGCAAATATGTTAAAGATTTAAAGTTCTTTCAAATATGTTTATCCCGGAAACCAAGCACTTTGAGAATGATACTTATATTTCCACGATTTTCCTTTCCTTATTGCCAATGAATATATATTATTCAATTTTATTATACATTAGCATGCTAATAAATTAGATTTAGATTTGATTTTGCATTTCTATTCTTTAAGTAGGTAGTAGTAGGATAGTATACGGAATTATTGAGTTAGTTTACGCTGAGGGTTAGGTGAGGATCGGATAATTTTTTTTAACATAAGGATATGGTGAGACTATTTTAACGGATGGCGACTCTTCAACGGGATCTGCGATTTATTTAATGCATATAGGAACAACGAAGCGAATTTTACCCTGAGAAATGATTATATGCCATATGTTGGAACTTATGTTCATAAATACTACTCCAGTTTGGAATCTTTGTATGACTTGCGACCCGATACTTAGAATTTAGTGGCCGGAGCAATATTTAAATATGTGAATACTCAGGTAATACTCCAATAACATAAGACGGAGATGCTGGTAAAGGTCGCAAATCAAAAATATGGCATAGTACATACCCGGTATTTGCTTGGTGTGAAAACGGGAAACCACGAAAAATCATCTACATTAGGGTTCGAATCCACTTTTCCTGGATAGAAGCTCACAGATGCGCGCCCCTAACCGCACGGCCAACTCACCTGGTGAAGTGTTCTAACCATGTTTTGCTATTGTTCCGACTTCATTTCAAACCGAGTTTAATTTATTTCGTCGTAGACAGAAGTTATATTGCCCAAAAGTCCCTAGCAATGTAGTAGGTGGTATAGCCTGCCCTCATGTCTATACAGTAGAATTCCAGCTTGTCTGTGGACAGAGAGAGAGAGAGAAAGAGAGAGAGAGGCTCATATTACCGGATGGTACTTCCTTTACACCGTGTACATTACCCTATATAGAGTATTAAAGTTCGAGTGTTCATTATTTGTTATTTACCAACCTGCCATTTAAATAAATCTAATGCTGAAGTCGGCACACAAACTCTGTCCCCAAGTCATTAGAATTAACTAATGAGATGTTAATTCGCCGACTCGGCCGGGAATCAAACCCAGGACAACTACGACTAAAGGCCAGCATGTTAACCACTTACACATGGCGCCCTAAGTTTCCTTTTTACCCTCTATTAAAGTTTTCCTGTCGCTTGACCTAGTCTTTCTAGGTTATTACCAAAATCTTCCCGTGAATTCTTCTTGGACTCAACAATTATGGGCACCGAGATCGATAGATGCAGTCGCTTAAGTGCGGTCAGTATCCAGAATTTGCAAGATAGCGGGTTCGAATCACGCTGTCGTCAGCCCTGGAGATTGTTTTTCGTGCATTCCCATTTTCACAACAGGCAAATGCCGCGGCTCTACCTTAATTACCGCCAAGGCCACTTTCTTTCCACTTCTAGCCCTTTCCTGTCCAATCGTCACCATAAGTCCTATCTGTATCGGTGCGGAGTAAAGCAGCTTGTAATAATAACAACGATGTGTTTCGTTCTGTTTCTTTATTCTATGTTCAATTCCCAGTCTGCATCAGTCCTTGTTTTTGGAGCAATTTCTGATACGCCGTCTTTAACGTTTACAAAGTGACCACACTTCATCCTTCCACCAAGATGTTCGCTTTTACCCATTTTTACACACCGTTATTCCTAGCCGTTCCCTTTCTGTTTCTACCACAGCACCCCTGTATGCCACCATTTATTTTCCTATAACCTGAAAATGCTTACTGTTCATTGGAACGTTTCGCTAATCATATCCATGTACTTCTCTCTAATTTCGTTGTCCTGGAGATTTTCTACACTTATTTCTCTGTAGATATATTTCACTTTCTCTATCCTAGACCTACAGATAGTTCACTACTATACCAGGAACTATTTTAGCCAGGTACATTATTTTAAAGTTGCCAGAATATTTGGTAAAAGGACGGCAATACTATGTATTCATGTGCCCGACATCTTTTGTGAGCTCGAGACGAAGTTCCTCGCGGCAAACAGGACTCGTCACGAGCGATGAACCCGCGGGTGACGTCAGTGCCACATGTATGCCTTTATCTCGAATGTACTGGAAATATATATATTTTTTTATACTTTTTATCCGATTAAGATACAGAAATGTGACATACCTCGTCGTGTAGCTAGTATTCTGAAGGCAAACATAAATGTCAATCTCAATAAATTCCATCAAGGCGATATTTTGTTGTTGGAATTGGGGTATATTTTCCAATAAATGTCTATGATCACTACAATTCAGCGATATAATAGGGTAATTTTTCATAGATTGAATAAATGGAAGAAGGTTATAATATCTATTATTTCGCCTTGCGATCCTCCCTCTCTGTACCTTCTCCTAAAGGATAGGCACCCCTCAGAACAACCTCATGTTCTTTGAAATAAATTTTTCCTGGTACACTACATATCAGATAGTTGTCCGTATCATCGAAAAGTCTCCGGAAAACTCGCATATTTCTAATATATTTCCTGAATTCAAAGTCGGTTAAGATATATCCTATTATGGATCTGGTGTCCCTCCCCTTCCATATATAGCGGGTGTATAGCCTTATGCTTGCAGAATGTATTCCTAACTGTTAATCACATACTAGCATGGAAGTCCAGTGAAAGCTTCCCATTGCTATTAGTTTCCATATCTTCCCCACATTTATCAATCACATTTTCATATCTTTCAGTTTTATTTCCAACCCTCGCATTGTAATCGCCCATAAGGACTATCCTTCTTTGCTGTTGACCTTGACTACAATGTCACTTAATGCTTGATAAAACTTGTCAATTTCATCCTTATCGGCACCCTAACATACTGAATACATTAAGAGAATTCTCGTCCTAATTTCTCCTACTACCAAATATATCCACATCATTCGCTCATTTACGTACCTAATGGAAATTATGTTGTGTGCATTAATATTCCTGATAAACTGTCCTACCCTACACCCAGCCCCTTCCTTTTTAACACCCGTCAAGTACACTTTATAAACTCTTACCTTCCTCGTTATATCTCCCCTACCCTGATATCACATCCAGTTGCATACCCTTTATTGGCACAGCCAGTTCTACGAGTACACTCTTCCATACACCCCATTAATATTCATAGTTCTCCATCGAATTCCATTTCGTTCCCCATGTTGTTTCCAAGGAGTCTCTCGCCTGTCAACTGGTAGTGGGACCCCGTTACTCCCATAGGTCCGAGGCTTGCTGAAAACGTGGTCGGTGAGAACAGTTTGAAGCAAGACGCTACCCTTACTTAAATGTAGTACCAGTGAGGATCTCTCCTTTAACGGGTTAGGTACCATCGGTGGATTATACATTCGTAGTCACCTGAGCACAAGGAGGACTATAACTCGGAATATGTGAGAGATGCCACTCCCATTCCATAACAACTGGTATCGCTAATCACACGTCTACTAACTAGGCCACTCAGCCGTAGCGCATGGATCAGGAATTACGACCTGAGTACAGTAACCAACACCACAAACAGCATAATAATAATAATAATAATAATATAAACATTAATAATAACCACCATCATCATCACCAGCAGCAAGCAACAGCCATATATTGATTTTGATGCGTCATGTTCGTGGTTGAGAGTGCGTAATATCTCATTGAAACGAAAGGTTTCATGGTGATCATACTAGACCAAGTTGTAGCCACGAAGAACTACCCACAGTATTGTCATCAAAGACCAACACCTACCAAACGACTTCTGTGGAATGTGCAACGTGAGCAGTGAAAATATAGAACACATCATAAGTGGAAAGTGTATCGGAATAGAGGAGTACGAACTGACAAAAGGATTCCAAACCAACCTGATCTTGTCATTTTCAGAGAAGGCATCAAAAGTCAGACGTCCGATGGACATTGAGTTACCACCTCATGAGAACATTCCAAAGCAGATCAGGGAAAGTTCCTCAAGTACATGAATATGGCAAATGAAAGACGAGAGATTTAAAATTAGGGCAGAATTGTATTTGTTCCAATAATGGTGGGGGCACTAGAAAATATACCCCACCTGCTGTACAATGCACTTCACCAGCTGAAGCTTAAAAGCAAGTTTTAAAATGAGCTGCGGAAGACAGTAGCTGTAGAAACCTGCAGCATTATGAGGAGAAAGATGAACAGGAAGTTGAAGGACAATTAAATTAAGACATTTGGAAAGTCAATAATATTTCACTAGGCTTGGATAGTAATCTCGCCTAATTAAACTGAACACTGGTGAAACCCGAGGGAAGATTAATAATAATGTTATTTGCTTTACGACCCACTAACTACTTTTACGATTTTTGGAGACGCCGAGGTGCCGGAATTTAGTCCCGCAGGAGTTCTTTTACGTGCCAACAAATATACCGACACAAGGCTGACGTATTTGAGCACCTTCAAATACCACCGGAATGAGCCAGGATCGAAACTGCCAATTTGGGGTCAAAAGGCCAGCGCCTCAACCGTCTAAGCCACTCAGCCCGGCGGAAGTTTATTAATAATAGCAATAATAATAATCATAAATTGTGATAGTCCCACCGCTATTCCATTAATTTAGTCTGGTGAGTTAATTTGTAACTACACCTACTCATATGTACAAAATTGCCCTGTTTTTGACATATTAATAATAAACACTTCTTTAACATATATACTGTATTGTGCAGTTGAGTGGCCAAAAGTCACGGGAAGGGTTGTCCCTTTAGAAAATGTGCCGTGTATGACCCCTGAGCATTGCGGCTATCTGTGGCGTAGGTGAGCAGTCGTGAGGATGGCAACTCGTTACGAGTTAACCGACTTTGAACATGGGATGATCATCGGCGCATGGCGCATGGGTCATAGCATTACGGATATTACACGCGATTTCCAGTTTCCGAGGTCAACAGTGTTGAGGGTGGATCTTCAATATCGCAGAGAGAGTGTTATCACCCACGTAAACCACAGCACGGAAATACCACTGGTGTTTAACGAACGGACAACTCGCAGAACCATACTGGGAGCTTGATGGGCTACTGTGAGACAAATCACCGCCCAGTTGAATTTTGGGAGCCAAGAACCATCTCTATCAGGACTGTAAGGAGGGAAGTGCACCGCATAGGCTTCACCAGCCTACGACCAACTCGTGTCCCTTTGCTGACACCTCGACACAGAGCTCAACGACATGCATGGGCCCGCGAAAATCGGCACTGCACCATGGAACAGTGGCGGAACAGTGGTATGGTCCAATAAATCCCGGTTCCAGCTGTATCGAGCTGATGGGCGCGTGAGAGTGTAGCGTATGCCCCATGAATCAATGGATCCTGCATGTCAGCAAGGTTGTGCTAAGGCGGTAGGTGGCTCAGTTCTGGTCTGGGCGGTGGTCTCATGGTGTCAATTAGAGAGAGCCGACGAGTGCACGTTATGCGGACATTCTTTCGAACCATCTGCATCCCTTTCTGGCCTTAGAGTACCCTGATGGAGATGCCATGTTTCAACAGGACAATGCGCCATGTCACCACTCTGTGATGGCACGCAGGCAGTTGGAGGAGAAATCCTGTGAAGTTACGACCATGGATTGGCCCTCCAGATCCCCAAATCTTAAATCCAATCGAGCATTTATGTGATGCTGTCGATGGTGGTGTAGGCTCCATGAGCCCCGCACCAACCTAACAAGACCAACTGTGGGTAGCAGTGCAAGATGCGTGGGTCCATATCCCTCCAGTACGAATCCAACACCTTGTAGAGTCGATGCCATTCCGTACTGCTGCCGTTTTGAGAGCTCGCGGATGAGCAACTCGTTATTAATATCACATTCAGTGTCTTCCTATGACTTTTGGCTACTCCGGGTGTATCTGTTCATTAACATTACTAAAATTACTCTTTAAATGTGTTGAGCGCCAGCCACTATTTTTAGTGTCGAAGTCGTAGAGCATGACTTATACTTACTACTCTCAAGATGTGGGGTTATAAGCTCACACACTTGGCAACATACTGGAGTATAGATCAGGAAATATATATTGTGGTCGCCTTCACACAATTTAGGATTATAATTTATTTTTGCTACTTGTTTTACGTCGCACCGACACAGATAGGTCTTACGGCGACGATGGGACAGGGAAGGTCTAGGAGTGTGAAGGAAGCGGCCGTGGCATTAGTTAAGGTACAGCCCCAGCATTTGCCTGGTTTGAAAATAGGAAACCACGGAAAACCATTTTCAGGGCTGCCGACAGTGGGGTTCGAACCTACTATCTCCCGAATACTGGATACTGGCCGCACTTAAGCGACTGCAGCTACCGAGCTCGGTGGATTATAATTGGAAACTGAATCATCAATTATTTGAAAAACCGAACTCATGTATGTATTTTAAACCAAAATTAACTTGAATTAATTTAATTAAAATGAAATTATACCCTGTGAGATTTGTTGTTACATTGAATAAATCGTTATACATATTAAGAAGCTGTAGGCTTTGTCGGGAATTAAAATTTATCGCCACTGAATACTCTCTTGTTCATGTTGTGTATGAGTAACATGTTTAGTGCCGAAATTACCTTGTCTGCAAACGCCGTGCGTCTGTACTCGTACTGCTGTGCAAACCCATTCTGAGGTCTGGGTCGTGGCTCTGCTTATCTCATCTTCTTCTGTATTTGCTCTTGACCTACTTCCCTGTTCACGTGCAATGACCTAAATGTGGTCACGTTCACTCGTAATAATTGTCAGAAAGAAGACATTAATGGATAAATTATAATATTCAGGCATGCTAACTCAGGGCCTCTCAGAGTGCAGGCACTGGTGCATTGCGTGGCACAAGGTGCATAAGACGACTTAGCTAGGTTGACCAGAGTGCAGATCCTCCACTTCTCGATTTTGAGCAATAGCACTGTCTCTCTCTTTCCCTACGCCCTTCGCCCTCGCTCCGCCTGTTTCCCCCTTCCTTACTCGCTCTGCAGTGCTCCGCTATCAGAGCCGAGTTGAGCCGAGCTTAGCCAAGTTGCCCCGACACAAAACGCTGGTCCGCACCGATCCAAATCGGACCGATGCACGGTGCACAGAACCTCTGCGCCTCGGTTTGCACCCATGAGAATTTTGGCATTTGAGAGGCCCTGTGCAAACTAATCCGGTTTCACACGTACGGACAGCTTAAATAGAGACTGTTGATCTGCGCATAATAGTTCTACTGGATGTCTCAGATAAATTTATGTATATTTCAATTCTCGAACATAGTTTGCGAATTGCGTAATGGAATTCAGTAATGAATCCGAAGTACGAGAGCGACCGCTAAATGAATAATACTACAAAGTTATATTGATGTTGCCTATAAATCTACAGAAAGCTCAACATAGCGCCTGGAGGCAATACTGTAATACTATGTAGTTATACGAACTATCAGCTCGATCATAGACAAACAGTTCACGCGATAGTTACTATTACCACAAGATGTTAGATATCAGCTATTAGATCACCAAGCTATTAGCTGCAAAGCTAGCCTGACACGGGCTTAAATAAACTTCGTCATACCACGTGTCTCACGTCTTTACGGTTTTTCCCTCTGCACAGATATATGGTAGCTAGCTAATCACTGAAGCAGCCTTTCAACCACGTGGCCACGCGCTATTCAAAATTTTGTCAAAAGACTTGACCATTCTTACGGGACTGTTGCATACTCCTTTGTTAACGGAAATTTTCTCATGCCTGAGGAAATATCTGTTAAACTTAGAGGCGTTGAAAAATATCATGCCAGCCCTTATATGCGTTTAGTTACACGCTGATATATTACTGCGGTTTAAATTCAACAAATGCAACTTATTTACATACATAGTGATTACAAAAAGAATTCCCTTATTTATTGTTTAGATGAAATGAAATGCGTTATACCTAATTAATAATACAATAATACAATCAAAATTAAGAAAATCAGAATATGAAATATAAAGAATAGAGTTAATTTATGATAAAAATAATAATTATAATGAATGCCGAGTGAACTCTGTGACCATGTTGTACCGCAACCAGTTTACGACGATCAGGAATAATAAGGAATAATAAGACGAGACCCCAGTATTATTATTATTATTATTATTATTATTATTATTATTATTATTATTATTATTATTATTATTATTACTATTATTATTATTATTATCTTCGTCTTATGGCCTTTTACGGAGTACGTGCCAAATTAAATTCCTCAGCCTTTGATGTTTCCTCCTTCTTACTTTCAATCCTTCATCGTTTCGCTGTGTTTCTTCTTTCTCTCCGCAAACTACCTTGCACCAGTTTTCTTTTCTCTTTCGCCTTGAATCCAGATAGTTGTTGAGTTTTTACTTCAATAGGGAATCGAGTATCTCGCCCGGCTCCATGGATAAATGATTAGCATGCTGGCCTTTGGTCACATAGGTCCCGGGTTCGATTCCCAGCAGGTTCGGAAATTTTAACCATCATTGGTTAATTTCACTGGCACGAGAGCTGCGCGTATGTGTCGTCTTCATCATCATTTCATCCTCATCACGAGGCGCAGGTCGCCTACGGGGGTCAAATCAAAAGACCTGCACCTGACGAGCCGAACATGCCCTCTGGCCACTCCCAGCACTAAAAGCCATTCGCCAATTTATCTGAATATTTCTTTCATTAATCTGTGTTTCTTCCATCCTAAAGATATACCCAAATATATCAGTGTCCACTTTCTGATTTCTTCCGTTGCTATTATTATTATTATTATTATTATTATTATTATTATTATTATTATTATTATTATTATTATTATTATTATTATTATTATTATTATTATTATTATTATTATAGTCTTTGCAATGAGCTACCATGAAGAAGCACTTTGATTTGACACCATTTACGGTCTCGTCTGTCTGTTAGGTCATCAGCCCAGAGGCTGGTTGGATCCTTAAATAGCACCACCAAAGGCTATGCAGTTATAGGGAAACCACAAAAACCAATGGCAGTAGCAAAATGAGGCGTACTAGGCAAGGCGATAAGTGAGGTAGTTTGCCATTGCTTTCCTCACTGGGCCAGACTGTGCTATTGTAGCACAACTAACCCTATGAGCAACACCTTTCATGACACTCAGACGCACTGGCCGTGCAGTGAATGGCATTACTCAGCACCACCCACACCCCAGCAGCTTCCATACTGTCACAGCCATGGATGACACTGGGACTTCAGTGGAAGCTACGCTTTGCTGTGGCCTGTGTAAAGTACTGTATCCATCAAGAAAGGACAGCAGGCAGTTACGCTCTCTGCTAGACAATTACGATGTCCCTCTTAACTCCACCAGATAGCTAAGAAACGGATCTCTGTTAGGCAATATATACCTTAACTTTAATTAATGTTCTCGACAGTAAGTTCCAAGTTCCATGTTCCATCCTTCAAAGATCAGAGTACCTCTACTGGGTTTGAACCCCGCGATCATCGGATGCGAATGCCGATGCTCAGACTCCGATCAATTATCCTTTTTCCTTTACAATGAAATTATTTGCATCTGACCGTCCACTTGGATTTTGTTTTAGGTGAACATAAAAGTCAATATTCATACATAAAAAATAGATACAAATCGAAAATATAACTCTGATCCTTCGTATAGTCATATAAACATGAACACAGACGAAGCACATGTAACACACCAGTGAATGTGTGTCAAGCTAGATGTTTCACTGACAATGATCGTTGATAGAATTTTGAACAAATATAACACATTATTTCGTTATAAGCGTTCTCTCATGCAAGGTTAAGACTACTATATCACGGGATACATGGTTATAAGCGTGGACCTATTTGGCAATGAATCACCTACGCGTTGTGCTTTTGCCAAATGAAGTGCACTATCATACCTCCTTTATGTATTAGCCAGCTCGGTAAATTACACCCTTCACAACTAATATATGCAACCTACCACACGCGGGAGTTCAGACGTAGCATATATCTTACTGTCAGGACGCACTCCTTACTTCAACTCTAAGGAAGAATTATCGCTGGGAAATAAAACTTCATTTAAATTTTAAAGCACGTATCTTCCGCACAAGTTTGTCCTATGAAACGAAGTGCGCCTCTGAAGCAAGAACACCCTCCAGTTAAAATGCGATGAGAAGTCTGAGATTAACAACCACATGGTTGTACATATAACACTTACTTAACTTAAAAAATCACTTACCTATATGTTATTCTTAACTATGCCATTAGCTTCACGTCTCACTAGACTAACCTATTTTCGGATTTCATAGACGCTGAGTGGCGGCAATTTTGACCCACGGCACTAGCCGTAGATCTAACCCGGTAATATTTAAACTTCCTAAATTGACCAAAAATAGGACGTCAATCCTACTCATGAATTCTATCGCCAATATGAGTGCATTAGATTTAACTCTTGTTCCCCCTCTAAGCAACAAAGTGCCTATCTAACGGACTCCAGTTCATCGAAGACTACGTACCGAACGCAATGCCAATTACTTTATCTTTCATTAAGCATTGCTATTGTTATTTATTCGCCACCCTGTTGTATAGGCGTAGCGTGCCTGCCTCTTACCCGGAGCACAGGGTTTGATTCGAGGACAGGGCAGGGATTTTTACCTGGATCTGAGTGCTGGTTCGAGGTCCATTCAGCCTACGAGATTATAATTGAGGTGATATCTGACGGTGGGATAGCGGTCCCGGTTTGGGAAACCAAGAATAAAGACCGAGAGGATTCCTGTGCTGACCACATGGCACCTGGAAATCTGCAGGACTTCGGGCGGAGCAGCGCTCGCTGGGTAGACCATGGCTCTTCGGGGCAGTTGCGCAGTGGGGTTTGGTTTAATGTTATTTGGTTTACGTCGATCCTGCAAAGACATGTCTTATGGCGATTATGTGCGAGGAAATTCTAGGAGTGGGAGGCAAGTGACCATGGCCGTAAGCAACGTATAGCCGCAGCCTTAGCCCGGTGTAATTTTCAGGGCTGCCGACGATAAGGTTCGTAACCATCATTTCCCGAATACAAGTTCATAGTTGTGTGACAAAAACTGCGTAGCCAACGCCCTCCGTAATTACAGTATTTTTCGGACGATACGATGCACATTTTGTTACAAAAGATATTTCCTAAAATAAGAAATCTTATGGTCTTAAGTTTTATCATACTCAGACACTGAGTATATGTGCTTTGCTACACCAATGCTCAAAATATTCCTTTCTATACTCTCAGCAATTAACCTCTTTTATTACTGCAGTTAAAAACAGCGGCTGTGGCATACCTGCATTTGTCGTACAGGAAATTGTGTTGCCAGGGAATTTCTAACGAGACGGCTCGCAACTTTTCTGCCCACATTATCGTACCATTCAAACACAAATAGCTACGACCTTGACTAATGTTATAGGTAACCTTCAAGGAAGGGCACAAAGAAAATCTTTTACTTTGTAATCAGTAGCAAGTTCCTGTAATGGCAAGTTTCGGTAGTGATAATTTACCGTACACAATGCCACTTGTACAGCAGAGATTTCTTTACGACTTAGCATTGAAATTAAAAGTTATGGAATACGCAGAATTACATGATAACAGGGCAAAATCTACTTGCGACGTATAACCGGTAATTTGTGTTTGTACACAAATTAAATTATTTCTGTAAAATTTTATTTGAAAATAGAGTGAAATAATATTTTTCATTAAATTTCTATCAAAATATCAAGGTGCGTTTTATGGTTCACAGCGTCTTATGGTCCAAATACGCAGTAATTAATCAAAGAACCATTACAGTTTCCTTATTCTTTGAGTTACATAGTACAAGAAGTTCTATAAGAGTGGGGGTGGGGCGTGATTATATTAGTTGGTTAGCTGCTGTCTTCTCACCCGGAAGACTGAGTTTCAAATCCCGGTCGATCCTCGGTTGAGAGATTTTTCTCAAAAAATCACGTGGGGCCAGGAAGAGCATCCGGGCTTACACTCCCGATAAAAACCGAAATGAACCTGGGTAGGTCAAGCGACCCCCGGAATATCTGGGATAAGCTTAAGAAAATAGTTCTAATACATACTAAGTTCTATTAGTCCAGCTCTCTAGTTGAATGGTCAGCAAAGTGAATTTCGGTTCGTGCGTCTTCCGATTTGATTCCTGGCTCGGTCAAAGATTTAGCTGATCGTGAGTGTTTTTCATTGCTATAGTACGGGGTCAGGGTGTTTGTAATCGTCATAATAAACATTTTCGTTTAGAGACAATACAGCATACTATCAACAACCGCAGAATTGCATTAGGCTGAACACATCCTCTAAATAGGCTTGCCATCAGGAAGGGATTCCGGTCATAAAATTTAGCTTTTCTCGGTACCGAAAAGAATTACACTGATCAACAAAATATAACTTTCAGCGCACCTTGGTATCCAACAAGGGTTCTAAGACAATGTTGGTTCAAAATATGCAAACCATTTGTCTCTACCACCCACCGTTCTTGAAAGATACGACATTTATATTTACCATTTAGCATTACCATTTGTATATGTTTAACACTGTATCGAGGAAAACAACTCACACACAGATGTTTCACTAGAACACTGATTGGTCCATGGAGTACTAAAGAGCATAGATTTAGGTAAGATTAGTTACAATATACCATATGGTACATACTGGATTTGTTTGTTACATAGCCGCACAAGTAGCAGAACAGATCTGGTGAATACCATAATATCCACTGTCACTGACAATAAAAAGGGAGGAAAATGAAAATGTTCGGCTTTACATGAAAAATAACGAAAACAATGAAAACAATTCCATAGAAAAAAACTTTGTCAAAATCTTCGAAACCTGACAACAAAATGGTTTATCAGATTTTAAATGTGTGAAAAACTGCACTATCAACAGTAAACTTTATGCCAGACATCTACCTATTATAAATTAGTGTAATTGGTAAAAAGGCCAGGAAATGAAAATACACTGAGCTCAATTAGAAATATCAAATTTTGAAATATAGTGGGTTGAAAGATTGATTCATTTTTCTTAATCATTTCGAAGATTTTGTAACTAGAAAATTTAAGAAAAAGTATAGCGTGAAGGATTTAGTCGGTGATAATGAAGTTCATTAGTGTATGGTGACCTGACGTACCCTACTGTCAAAGAGTGACAGCTGATGCCGCGACCAATGGCTACTGCAGGCTTTAGTGGTCGTATGACACGCCCGGCACAAGAGCGCGTGCTGGAGCTCTAATGAGCAAAGCGAGTGTGCCTCGACCGCGGGGCAAACACATTTGTGCTTCACTTTCACCACCACCGTTTGCTCACAAGGAAGCCTAATGATAACTTCAAACAAAGTTCCACCATCAACAGTTTCACAGGTTTATCCCCCTCGATTATACCAGGTTCACACGCTATGTCTTAGTACATTGTATGACGAGCAGAATCTGCTGTTCCTGACAGAGAGAAATATTATTATTTCAGTTTAAAAATTGTCCGCCTCCGTAGCGTAACGGTTAGTGTTGTTAGCTGCCGTCCTCGGAGGCCCGGGTTCGATTCACGGTACTGCCAGAAATTCAAGAATGGCAGGAGGGCTGGTATGTGGTTGAAATGGTACACGCAGCTCACCTGCAATGGGGGTGTGCCTGAAAAGAGCTGCACCACCTCGGGATGAGGACACGAGTTTACTTTTGTCCGACTCGTTGTCCGACTGGCCTTCGGTTCAGAGGGTCCCGGGTTCGATTCCCGGCCGGGTCGGGGGAGTTTATCCTTCACTGGTTAATTCCAACGGCCCGGGGGCTGGGTGTTTGTGCTGTTACCAACATCCCTGCAACTCGCACACAACAGAAAACACTATCCTCTACCACAATAACACGCAGTTACCTACACATGGCAGATGCCGCCCACCCTCATCGGAGGGTCTGCCCTACAAGGGCTGGACTCGGCTAGAAATAGCCACACGAAATGATTATAGTTAAAAAATTGACATCAAAATGTCTGCACTCTGATTTACAAATAATGAAAACTATAGACTCGATTATACGGTAAGTGTTGCGAAGGAGCCCGTCATGGATGTGAAAATACACGGATAATAGAATTAAACTGAAAAACAATCACAGCACAATCTGAACTCGGTTTTCAAAAGTAATGTCCAACTACTGGAGCACTTCCTTAAGATAATTTACAGCTTCCAAATATTAACGGGTTTAAACACAATTTAAACAACTGTTTCTACATTTCCAAACAATTTCCATCAATATATTAAAACATGGTCTGATTTGATAGAATCTTATGATTTACTTTCAAAAACAAAACATGTCATCATTGTTTAATATCGTGATATATTTACAGGTATATTATAGTGTTATAATTAATGACCGACGGACTGTAAGCAATGAAGTTCCAGAAATCATTGTTCGTGATCTTGAGTGCATACATTGCCTCCCCTCTACTCATAGGAACAATATCATCAGTATTTTCCTAACCACAGTCATCACAATCATGATAGGGTCAGGTTCTCAAATACGGCCACCAAAGTATATTCGAAGTGAAAAGGAGTACAAAGACAAATTAAAGTGGAAATGAAAGGTACATAACTACTAAATGTTTTGTAAGCAAGAATTCAAGACAACTGTATTATAGATGAATTTACTTGAACTTATGTTGGATCATTGCAAAACGCCCGTGTTAGAAGACAGTCTTGTAAGATGGCCATCTATGGAAAATTCTGTTTATGAACACTTCTCACACACAAAATCTTTTACTCCATGTGTATTTGCTCATGTCTCATGACACACCACATAGTGCACTTCACACAACACACCCAGATTTGCCCGTCGTGGTCTTCGCTGAAGAGTCCATCATACTATCCACACCTGCTATCATCAGTGTTGTTGCGGATCCATTTTTCGCTCTCGGGTTCATTTTCGCCATTTTCTTTGCTCTTTGTTCTCTTATGTGTTGTGGGGAAGTCAAAATTGTGGCTTTTTGACTTCTGCCTTATTTTTCTTCCTTGGTACAGAAGGCGTAGGGCATAGTTGATGCAGCTGCCATGTTGCATGCCGTGTTACAAGACCATACACTTCCAAATAATTCACGACCTATCTCACATATGGCAGTACTAATCTACCGTAACGAACTACGCTTCTCTACACTGAAGGCCATGCTTTAACAGGCATTGTTCACCTTTTATAATTTAAAACTCATACTGCTACAGTGAATTATACTTCAAGAACACGTAAAATAAAAATGGCTTCGTAAGACTTACCATTAGAATGTGGATGTTAAATATTCACTCGTAGAAAAGCACAAAACAGACATATGACAATAGCAGACAATTGAACGGAAGCCGAAAACGTATGGCAATGATTTTAACACACACTGTCCTGTTCCTCTCCAGATAGGAAGGCGGTAGATTTGAAAGAACGAAATATGGCTGTTTTACAAGACTTGACCCTACATAATTTGCATTCTTCAAGGCATCTTGCCTCTAAACAGTCAAAATACAAAAAGAAAAAGTCCTGGTATCAAAGCGTGATGAGAAGGGGAACGTGTGTACTTTGTATCTTTAGATGCAAGCAACCTAAGTCCGACTCATTGGCTGAATGGTCAGCTTTGAGGCCTTCGGTTTAGAGGGTCCCGGGTTTGATTCCAGGCCGGGTCGGGAAATTTGATCGCCTCTGATTAATTCTCCTGGCCCGGGGAATGGGTTTTGTGTTTGTCCCAACATTTTCCTCTTCATATTCAGAACACACACTACACCACCAACCACTACAGAGACAGCCAATGGTGATTACATCCCTCCATATAGGGTTGGCGCTAGAAAGGGCATCCGGCCGTAAAAAAGAACCAAATTCACATGTGCGACACAGTTCGCACCTGTGTCCTCACGGGTGTCTGAGAAGCGGTATAAAAAGAAGAAATAAGAAGATGCAAGCTACCTAACCAAAATGAGTGATTCCGTTATTCCACACGGTCCCCAGAATGCCTACAATTGTTGTCTCGTAATCCAGGAAGGCCTCTTGCTAGAAGCTCTCCGGGTTCTATCCTCATTTTGAGTCATCACCTATACTCATCGAAATAAGTTCAACTGGCCTTAAGTCCGAAGCGTAATGAAAAAATGAAAATCCACAGCACAATCTCATATGGAGTGACCGGGAAATCCGAATCCTAATAATATTTTAAATTTTAATAGAAGTTATTTCTCAAGTTGTTCTTCTAATTAAAAGAATTGTAGTTTGTAACTTCACTAATTGTTCCTTAGAATTGTTGAAAATTGTAAATCTAATTCCACAATCTTCTTTAATTTTTCGAGTTCTGCGTTCACTGAATGTTGTATTCTTTGTCTTCGGGCAGTCCCAAGGTGGAGGGAGAATTTAAAATTAAATTAAATAAATGATCGATTGTTGCTAGCTTCGGGTTCTCAATATTATGTTACGTTTGAAAAGCTTGGTAGTTATCCATCCACTTTACTTAAACCCACAATCCTCCTTCTAGCGGCCAAAAACCTATGCGGTATTTCCCCTTTCAGGCCTTTATCTCAGTTACCTGGGGTTGATACTGATGTTAATCAAGCCTAGGTTTACGGCCATACGCCTTTCCTGATGCCAAACCCTATGCGGATGAATATAGTCAATACTGCGTGTATCTGTGGTAGTTGGTTGTGTGATGAAATTTTATGTAGCCTGAGAGCTAGAGGAATTAACCAACCGAGTTTAAATTCCGGTGTCTGGCCGGTATTCGAACCCGGGGCCTCTCTCAACGTTAGACCACTATACTGGCCATTCAGTCAATGGTAGGCCCGTGGATGTAACTTGGGGAAAACGGTAAATCTCCAAACCTTACTTATTTATCAAACAGCTGGGTGCGAAGTTATGGGAAGACTCGTCGGCACATGTGACTTATAGAATAATAATAATAATAATAATAATAATAATAATAATAATAATAATAATAATAACTTTGGAATTAGTGGGACGACGAGGGGAACTATAATTCAAAACCTAATGAAAATCATCTCCAAAATTAAATTTCGTTGGAAAACCTTGGAGCCATTCGAGATTAAGACAGGTGTCAGGCAAGGACATGGACTATCACCGGTTTTGTTTGAAGTCGTCATGGAAAAAGCAATGATAATATGGAGGAAAACCATAAAACAAGACGGGACAGAAGCAATACTTTTAGGTACAAACAAGCAGAGTGTGAAGGTGGATTGTATAGCATTAGATGATGACATGGAATTACTAGCAAAACATAAAGAAGAAGACTGAAAAATGCTTGAAAATTTACGCGAAATCGCAGAGAAAACAGGACTCAGAATCTCATACAAAAAATGGAGTACATGAATACAAATATGATAAAGAAAAGCATCTATAAACCAAGAATGAGAAACTTAAGAGGTCGCATAAATCTATATATATTAGTGAATTAATCCTGTTCAATGGGCTTCATAAAGAAGCAAATAAAGGATGGGCCAGAAAGGCGGAGTCGGGTTATAGATTAGTGCAGAATGGATACAATAAGGGAACGATATCTTACAGGGAAAAATTTAGACACTATCCCACGTTTGTCAAACCAGAGGGACTCTGCAGTTCGGAATGTCCGATACATGAACAAGGAAAGGGAAATTGAGGAGCTAGAGAAGAAATAAATAAAAAGAAAAAAATATTGTGAAAGATCTTAGGACCCAAAAAGAAAGAAATGGTGTTACACTGAGAAAGAGGAGAAATGAATATTGATACAGACAGCCAGAAAACACAGACACCACAGTAAAATGAGAATGAAGTTTCATCGTCACCTCACGGAATTAACGAGATTCGAATAATTAAGAATAGCTTTAACTACATTAAAAAAATAAAAGCAAGTAGGCCTACAAAATTAGTAGAAGAAGCGAGAAAGTACATGAAGAAAGTTGGTATCAATCCTGAAGAGATCTGGAATAGAGATATGTTTTGAGCCGTGTTTGAAAAATCCAAGGGTTTTCAGGAGAGGAAGAGGAACCACAGCGAAGTGATGAATAAGTTCAGGCAGAAGATGAAATGACTACACCAACCAATCATTTCACGTGATAGAAAATTGAAGAAATGAGAATAATTTAGTATAATAATAATAATGTTATTTTTTTGCTGTGACTTTTACGTCGCAACGACACAGATAGGTCTTATGGCGACGATGGGATAGGAAAGGGCTTTGAGTTGGAAGGAAGCGGCCGTGACCTTAATAAAGGTACAGCCCCATCATTTGTCTGGTGTGAAATTGGGAAACGACAGAAAATAATGTTCTGCGCTGCCGTCAGTGGGATTCGACCCTACTATCTCCCGGATGCAAGCTCATAGCTGCGCGCCCCTTACCGCACAGCCAACTCGCTACGTGATAATAATGTTAAACTTAATACAACGTCGTTTCGTTTCCTTCCGTATGATTAGAATGTGCCGGAGATGTGTAACAAGAAGCAATGGGGCCGGTGACCTTCGATGTTAGGCCCCTTTAAACAACAAGCATCATCATCATCAAGAAGCAATGCTTACTATATCTTTAATGAACACAAGTTTTATAGATTGAACTATTATTAAGATACATATTAGTGACCGTTATCGTTCATGTGTTCTGGTTTCTGAACTCCCAGTTTCTTAAAAGTGACTCTCTAAAAACATAGCGGAGATTACGACCACACTTACTTTAGCATAATTGGGCATTTTCTTAAAATTTCACAAAGCTACTTATTTGTGACGCTAAAAATATTTACTGTTTGCAATTATTTTTATGTTTCAGCGACAGATACAGTTTTTATTACAAAAATGTCTACGATTTGGAGGAAAGTAACCATGCCCTTAATTGAGGTACAGCTCAAGTATTTTGCTGGTGCGAAAATGGGAAACTACGGAAAATTATATTCAGAGCTCGCGACTGTGAGGTTTTGAACCTATCATCTCCCGAATGGAAGTTCACAGCTACGTGGCGTGGTGAACTTTGATATAAAACAAACAAATGCTTTGTTCCCAACATTGCCTACTCCTTGCCCTGCTCGATAGAAAAACACTGTACATTTTATCCGCTACACGGAAAATCATAGCATCATGAATTTGATTTTGGACTTAGAAGACAAGAGAACGAGTTCATACAAACAGTTCGGTACTCACAATTAAGAATACAGTGGGTTTACCTAGCTGACGGATCATCACAATCAGATCCTTCTTTCGCTGCATCCAGTACTGTATTGAACTGGGAATCGATTTGAGGTACAAGAGATTCGGCTCGCAACAGCTATCCATAAACATTTTGTGTTCTACGTCGGTGTGAGTAAGGTGTACTGTATCAGGGGTGGTTTTGAACGTTGCAAACCTTCTGTCAAACGGATACGAATAATCTTTATCGCCATGTAGTGGACATGTTCGGTCTTCACTCCGCGTCTGTCTCGTCTAAGAATTTCACTCGTAGCCATCACAAACGGAATGATGTGCTCGATCTAGAATGTACATGGTTCACCACGGTAGATGCTTGGGAACGAAAACTCTTCGGCGTGTTCGTCGTAAAAGATACTGATCGCTTTCAGTGTCAAGCCCGGTGTGAGATCTAAATATTTTTACCCCGTCCACTTCAGAGAGTGTTGCTTAGCGAGAAGCAGCTCGTGTAGAAATTCGCTATCGTCTGGAATCGAGCTAAGGCCTGCGTTCTGATATCGACGTATTATAAACAACATGTAAATAAAACCTTGCGTTCTTATAGCAACGCTCATGGATGAGCAGCCAAACGATGAAGACCTCCGTCGTAATAAGTCCAAGATAGAGTACAAATGTTAGGCGAGAATTCACGTCAGCTACTGGCTGCGACGAACCCTCGTTGCCATGGCTACAACGGCGTCGCAAAATTGATAACGCTAATTCCAGGTAGACCACCAGACTAAATACTTATGCATGTTAAGACAAATAATAGGTTATTATTCAAAAGCGACAGATACAAGTATGCTTCGTACTTATTATCATGAATTTTAATCCTTCCTATATCAAACGCAGACTGCCATGGCGACAAGGAGTACTGTGACAAGAGAATTATAGCACATTAAGTTCGGTAGTTACAAGTTTATATAGAAGCTTTGGCATTTCGTTTGCATTCAGACAGTGAGTGATGTACCAGTACATTCCGATGGTTGAAATGTCAATCTTGAAGTTATTCGGTAAGCCAGACAGATTTGGATGACGATTTTACAACAGGAATATAAAATACTCTCCTTCTTATCATTTCCACTGCCTTTCTCACATTCTTCCGGAGTCGCGGGTGTAAACTCTGTCGTTCATTTGGACTTGTCCCACCTTTACGGCTGGATGTACTTCTTGATGCCAGTCCTATGCGGAGAGAATATTCACTGTTCCCTGTTTTTGTGGTGATGCGTGGTTAGGAGTGTTGTGTGAGTATGTAAAGACATGTACATTTCGAATAACACAATCATCCAAGCACCCAGCCAGGTGAATCAATCAATGTGGTTAAAATTCCGACCCGGCAGGAAATCAAACCTAGCTCCGTGTGGGGGCTGAAGACCACTACGCTGACATTTGCCCGAGGATCCTAACGAAGAATATGTAATATTAATGGTGAACAAGTAATTCGCTTTTTTATTTTCTTCCGATATTGTGTGTACTATTATCACCTTTCACATCACTGCCTTGAGCACCTCTGCAGCAAGGCATTTTCTTAGAATAATCGATATGAATATCCGTTGAACTACTTTTAACCGATAATATATATTATAGGGCTCCTCCATTCCATGAACGTGAAGATTCTCTAATATAAAATATTTAATCCTTCATTGGAAACTATATTTCAGCTGACTGAGTTTTCCAGTTGAAATAACTAACACGAGTGATGCTATATTATTATCTTCTGTTATACTTAATATTCTGAGTGCTAAGTACTTCCACATCAAATAATCCACCCTCTAACTCAGGGCCTCTCAGGGTGCATGCACTGTGCACGGTGCAAAAGACGACTTCGCTTTGTTGACTAGAGTACAGACCCCCACTCCTCGACTTGAAGCAATAACGCTGTCTCTCTCTTTCCCCATGCCTGTCTCGCTCGCTCCCCCTGTCTCCCTCTTCCTCACTTGCTCCTTAGCGCTCAAAATCCGAGCTGAGTTGAGACGAGTTTTTTTTTTTTTAATCAAACACCTTTTATTACTCTATTAACCTTTTACAATAAACATGTATAATATATACACTAAAACTGATGACATACACTGTCCGAAGTTCATTGTCCTAGTTCCTTAATGACAAACAAATGTTGTCAAACACTGATCACATTTTAACTGTGGTTGTTTTTGTCGGTTCCTTACGTAGTCTGTGGCACGTTAACACCTTATAGCCTACTGATCTAATAATTAAAATATTCAAACACTGTTACGCCATGAATTAAAACTGATATAAGAATGAACCAAAACCTATTGACATCTTCTGATTGCACTTATATGTCCATCTTTCCATCCGTATGTATTGCTGAAAAGATCGTAAGTTCAGTTGTCTTGGTTTCCGTCGGTGTTCCATAATGAAGTGAATGGTTGCTGCAGTGAGCCATAGAACTGCGTTGTTGACCGTGGCCGGGAGGAAAGCATATTCTATGTTGAGTAGTCGATATTCTAAGATGGGAGTTGGAGTCATGTGAAGTATGTTGCATATTTTCGCGAAAGACCACGCCCACATGTCCGCACTGACACAAGACTTAACACGATGTATTAATGTATCTCTTTGTTGACAAAGTTCACAGATATTGCAGTCAGACCGTCCATGTCGAAATAACTTATCCTTTGTTGGTATAGTTTCATTTATTGTTAAGTATAAAGTTGTTTTCCACTGAAGAGGAATCCATTTATTAGCAATATTATTCCATACTAGTTTCCAGTGTCGCGAAGGATACTTTGCCTGTATTTGAGGTGGTTTAATATTCTGGTTCATTATACGGTTATAGATGGATTTTGTTGTTACAACTGAAGTTGGATCTATTAAAGTTCTTGTAAGGTTATCTACAAAGCTCAAAACTCGTTTGAAATGCAGTGGCAAATTATGATGGGAAGTGAGAAAGGCCACGCTTCGGATAATATTATTCAGAACCGCCTTAGCATAATCGTCATCAGGTCGGCACTCACAATTAATAAAATTTCGCGCGATAAGTGCAGTGCATTTAGCTTCTGCAGAAACTAGTCCTAACCCTCCACACTTAATGCTTTGGTACAATTGTGTTCTGGCTATCCTGTAGTGGTGTCCTCTCCATAGGTAATACCCTATAACTAGATCCATTTTCTTGACTATTATAGGTGGTGGAGGTAAAATCTGTGCGACGTACCACAGTTTGCTTAGTGCAAAGGTGTTAACTGTCCAGATTTTTTGACATATATTGAGGTTTCGAAGGTGTTGAGCAAATAGGACAGCGCGAACTGTATTGAGCAATTTTCTCCAGTTGTCATCTATCATCTGGGTCAAATTCGCAGAAAATGTTATTCCCAGGATTTTATGTGTTTCGGCAGAGGGAAGCCAGTGATCTTGTGTCGGCCAGGGCCCAAATGGTAGTATGGCAGATTTGTGGGGATTAATTTTCGCTCCAGAATGATGTTGATAGTCGTCGGTGACCAATCTTAAGTCGTCAAGCTGTTTGGGCTGTGTCAAGATAACAGTGATGTCGTCCGCATAGACATGCGGTTGTAAGGACGTTGCACCTATTTGTATTCCTGGAAGCTTCAAAGTTAATTGTCTAATGAATGGTTCCACACTGATGGCGAAAAGAACAGCAGAGAGGGGACAACCTTGTCGAATCGATCTGTGAATGTGGATTGTTTTGGAGAGAAAGCCATTAATTTGTAATCTGGATGTTGCATTGTTGTATAAGTTTCGTAATGTTGTGATTATCCTGTCGGGGAAAGCAAATCGTCGTAGAACAGACCATAGATAAGAATGTCTAACACGGTCAAGAGCTTGTTGAAAGTCTATACTGACGAGTGCGGCAGAGCTGTTGGGTTGAGAGGACATGTGCAGCACAAAGTTACGTAGAGTTGAGAGTCCATGTATGATGTTGGAGGTATTCAACACATTATGTTGCTCGGAACCAAAGACATGAGGCAAGGTGAGTCGTATACGTCTGGCAAGAATTTTTGCAAACAACTTGTAATCTGTATTAATTAGGGTCAGCGGACGGTAATCCGACAAGGATTTGGGTGATTTAATCTTAGGTACTAACACCATTATTCCTTCAGCGAAATTATTCATCTGTGCTTCACTTGTGAATAGTTCTTGGAAAAGTAACAGTAAGTCGTCCTTTATGTATTGCCAATAGGATTTGTAAAATTCGAAAGACAGACCATCAGGGCCGGGTGATTTTTTACAACATGCGTCGTTGATAGCTTGTAACAGTTCATCTTGGTGTATGTCGCTCTCTAGTTGCTGGGCGTCATCTATTGATAGTTGTTTCCGTAGAGGTTGCAAAAAGACTTGGACTGTTGTGTTTTGTTGAGGCGAGTCCTGAGCGAAAGCTAATTCAAAATGATTGGTTGCCATTTGAATAATATTGTCAGTTCCGGTAATGGACGCCCCTGTGATTTGTAGTTTTGAGATAAATTTCTTCCTATTTCTACCCTTCTCCTTGGCAATATGGTATAACGACGTCCTTTCGTCTTCATCTAAGGAAGGAATACGTGTGCGGGCCTGTACACCTTGTATATCATGTTCTTTCAGCCGACAGAGTATATGTTTAATTTCTGTTAATTTATGCTGCACGTCATATCCGTGCTGTTGCGCGCGACTGTAGTCGTGTAAGGCTTGTTCGTAGAATTGCTGTGTGTGTCTTCGTTCCAGAGCTTTATGTAAGGACAAATTTCGGAAGAAACGTCGTATGGCAGGTTTAGCCGCGTGAATCCACCAGAGGAGTTGTGAGGAATAATGCCGTTTCCTATCGACCAATCGTTCCCACATCGTAGGGAAATTTTCTATAGCATCTGAAGTCTTTAAAAGGTTATTGTTCAACTTCCAATATCCTCTTCCTATCACTGGAACAGGCGTGTCAACACGTAATTGAAGGAGTACTGTTTGATGGTCAGAGAAAGGAACTGGGATGACGGATATTCTGTGTGTAATTGTGGACATTGAATGAGAGAGATAAACTCTGTCTAGTCGAGATGCTGAATTGTGGCGGAAAAATGTGAATTCAAAATTCCCGTGTTTCATTTCCCAAGCATCTCTTAAACGGAGCTGCTGGACTAGTTCTGAGAGCGCTACCGAGTTGTTAATGTTGGGTCCGGTTTGATCCTTCGGCTGGAGGACGCAGTTGAAATCACCTGCAAGTACAATGTTGGTTCCTCGCGTGAGATGAATATTGAGGTCTTCGAGCAAAAACTTTTCTCGTTCTAATCGGTTTTGCGCTCCTGATGGACTATATATATTAATAAGTATGAAGTTTTCATAACGAGCGGAGAGCACTCTACCGTTTGGATGTGCAACAAAGTCATGAACGTCAAGACCAGGTCTATATACAATAGCTGTTCCTCGAGTATCCTCTCCTAAGTTAACATAGTATTCATATGGGCTTAATATATCTAAATTGTAGGTACACACTTCTTGGAGAAATAAAATATCAATGTCATGGTCTCTAATAAACTTCTTAATGAGTGCCCATTTCGTGATACTCAAAATGCCACAGATGTTTGCCGTAGCAACAGTACGCAGAATCATCTCTGGAAAGTAGGTGTCACATGTGCTCTGTGCACGGGTAAGGTCAGGATGACATGGTGAATCAGTCTTGGTGGAGTGCTGGTGCTTGAGCACAATAGCCAGGAGACTAAAAAGTGTGAACAAGCTGTAGATCCGAAACATAGTGCGACCGTGATGAGTTGAAAGGAGATTATTCTTTAAATTGGCAACTAAGAGCTGTATCCACTTCTTCAATGACCGACCTTCTCTTTACGCTGCAATGCTTGCATGTCCTTGGTCGAAAGGCTTTTAGTGGAATTAGGTTTATTTCGATTCCCGGAAGTTGGGTTTCCCTTAAACAACAGCGGGTCTTTAGGACTCACTTGCTGCGATTGGCATTTACGTGTTTTGGTTGTTAGAGAGCTATCGGAATCTTCTGATGTATCAGCTGGTGTATCGATCGTGGGGGTGTTAACTTCCTCCGCCAATTTAATTTTCTTGTGTGTGACGTGCTCTTTACTTAACTGGGCAGTAGTGTCAATATTAACGGGATCATCCTGTATTGTGGACTGATCTACTTTCAGTTGTGAATCGGGTTGCTCTGTAACCTCCATGCGTTGGTCTGTAGTGTGTTGTATTACGTGGCTTGGAACCGGCTCTGATGTGGTGAGTGTGTGCATAGCATCTGTTGACACATGAACAGCTGTTTCGCTCTCAGGGTCAAGTTGTTCCCCAGCAAGTAAGGTGTTTACAACAGGTTGCGATTGGGAGTCCAGTGTGGCGAGGTCATCTGTGGTAGACCTGTTTACGAGGGGAGGAAAGGCTCCACTCGTCAATTGTAAGTCAGATTGGAGAGTGGTGGCTGTTGTTGTGGGTACATAGGGGCGAAATAGTGTGGCAAGTGATGTCGTTTGTCTCAAAACATTGCCCGCACGACGGGGACAGTCAATACGCAGGTGATCCGAGGCGTTGCATATAGCACATGTTTTTTCTTGCCCCTCATATGTGACTTGTCCCCTGTACCCCTCTATGGTTACGAAGGATGGAATTTGCTGTTTTAACTGAATTTTTATTTGTCTGATACCATTGGGAACTGGTAGACGGTAGAGCTGAGACCACGATTCATCATAAATGTCTTTAACATGACCGTATTTCGTGAAAAAATTCCTGATTTTTTCGTTCGGCAATTCCGGAGGAATATTAAACAGACGAACTCTAGTCGCCTCAACTCCAGCTGCTTCAATAACTACCGGTACTGTCTCTCCACTAAAAAGTTTGAGTGTGCAACCTGTTTCAAATTTATGTAATATTCTCTCCATAATGGTTGATGAAATTACCTTTATGTATACTGCATTAGCCGGGGCATCCAGTTGGAGAGCTGCTAGCTGGTCGATGTTTACTTGCAGTGTTTCTGAAACCCAGGTGTGTATTTCCGCTGCTGTTGGCCTTGTAGAATTCCTCTGGAAACTGCATTTCAGCGTATTTTTTCGAATACTTTGCATGATTACTTTCAAACTGAACAATTACTAACTCAAAAACACTAATCACAGAGAATATTATCAAGACTTGTTGGTAAAAGTGCACTTATCACTGCGGTGTTCTTGTTGTACGTAAGACAAAACTGGCACGTCTAACTCGCTCCGCTCTCTGCGGACAACTGGGGTAATGTAGTTGAACGGAACTTAGCCGAGTAGCCCAGAGACGAAGCGTTGCTCCGAGCCAAGCCGAACGGGACCGATGCTCTGTGCACAGGAACTCTGCGCTGCTGTTTGCACGCGTGAGATTTTGGGTGTTTGAGAGGCCCTGCTCTAACTAATGTATTGTGTGACTATACAAATTTACTTTATTGCCAAACGACTTAGCTGCTCAGTTCCGGTCAAGTAGCGACATGGGCTTGCATTCGAGTAAAGGTGGGTTTGAACTTCATCGTTGGCAACCCTGAAGATGGTTTTCAGTGATTTCCCATATTAGCACCAGGCAAGTAAAATGGTTATCCCTTATTAAGACCACAGTAGCTTCCTTCTCAATTGTAGCTTTTCCATCTGTTAGTGCGAAATTAAACCACACTGTTGCGGGGCTCGAGTGGCTCAGACAGTTACCTGAAAGAATAATTTCAAACCGAACTGTATTATTCCCTTTAAATATAGTAAGTTCATTTTAATGATATCAATCTCGTCCACCGGCTGAACATTCGTATTCTGAATCACCTATACTAACTAACTTCTAATATGGCAGAATAGTGCGGTAGATTTAAGCTCTACATATAAAGTTCACCGTTTCATTAGAACATGGCAACTTGATCGAATTTAAATTTACAAAACAGTGCCACACCTTTAATAGAACAAATAATTTTTTCCATGACTCTGAGCAGAATGAGGAAGGTGTGTTCTGCTAGTGCTTTAACGACTAACACATTGAAGGTTTTCGTCGATGTAAGAATGGGAAAGGGGTAGAATTATGGAGGAAGCTGCCATGGTCTTAAGGTACAGTCCCAGCATTTGCCTTGCATGAAAATAGGAAGCCATGGAAATACATCTTCAGGGCTGCCTGAAAGGAAGAATTAAGGCGTCAGCAAAAGAAAGGGGGAGTCACGAATGGAGTGAATATGAAATACCGTCTGGAACGTACGGAATTAGAAATTTCTGAACGTGACTTTTTTTAATAATTTGCTTTACGGCACACCGACACAGATAGGTTGTATGGCGACGATGGAATAGGAAACTGCTAGGAGCGGCAAGGAAGTGATCGTGGCCTTAATTACGGTACAGCCCCAGCATACAACTGTTGTGAAAACAGAAAACCACGGTAAACCATTCTCAAGACTGCCGACAGTGGGGTTCAAGCCCACTCCGTGACCCTAACCGCATGCCCAACTCACTCGGTATTATTATTAATATTATTTTTATTATTGCGAATAAAACACGGAATATTTTTTGAAGTAATTTAATCGAGGATGGCCATATTAACACGTATACGATCGCACACACACACACACACACACACACACACACACACACACACACACACACACACTCGACAATGAATGACAACACTTCACTAATTATAGGCTATTTACAAAAATTCCTTGCACTCACAGCGAGTCTTCGGCTGGTAATCATTACCAAAAACGGGTGATACTTATTTACTGCCTTGAGTGGCAGTTTTCAATTTTCATTTCAGTTTCACTTATCGTGCATCACAGACACTTTACGCACTAATTAGGATGAAACAAACGAACGTCGGCTGCCACAACACATGACGACTATACACTTGGCTCGACTCCAGCCAAGGCCAGTACCTTGCACAGCTAACTCACGATACTGCTTTACACACTGAACTCTCAGCCCACTACTTGCAACCGCCTACTTTACACTCCACATAACAGAACGCATTTCAAAAGCAACTTTGCTGTTCGAAGTGAGCCTACTTTTACATAACTGGTGATAGTTCTGGTATCTTCGGAGATCGTCCAGAATATGAATATTCAATTGCATGTTCACCTGTTAGTCCCGTTTCATGATACGGGGTCAGTAATGAGGTGAGATGAATTTATATGAAATGTTTTACAACCGGTTGCCCTTCCTGAAGGTAACCTCAGCTTGAGGCGCTAATGAAGACGACATTAATGAAGGTGAACGAAAGGAGGTAGAAGGACTCCGCTGTGGCCTATGAATAAGAACCGTACCGATGTTTGCCTGAAAGTGAGAATGGGAATCCACTGAAGAACATTTTTGGGCAGCCTACTGTGAGGTTCGAACCCACTCGTCTCCCGAATTCAGAGCATAGCTCCATAACCGCCCCGCGTGGCCACTCCGCTCGATGAATATTGTTCAGTATATTAACGATATGATCCATATATCTCAACTTAAAGTCAGTAATAAAAGGGACGGTATAACATCACGATTATTAGCCACATACTTATCAAGAAGATTATCTTTATGTCACTATTATTTTTAATATTGTAATATCCGTCTGGTGGCCATAATCGGAAAGGCTCCAAGCCCATATGGTGTGACACCGTGGTTGGTCGTTTCGAGTCCCATCGGTGGAAAAAATGTCACGATCAAAATGTTGGCCAGCAGGGTAGGGGAGGTGATAGTATACAATTCCTAAGGACTAGAATGCGTGCCAAAAGGCTGGATTCAATTCCAAAACTTTCCGCAGTGTTCATATGGAGTGAGGGCACATCATGCTTTTCATGGTGATTCGTCCGTTGGATGGAGATATGTAGCATTGAACAGACCCCTCGGTGTTCTTCGACAGGAGTAAGCTATGTGCCGCCACCGGGTTTCACCCACTCTCTATCTGACTACCATTATCATCACTCATCCAGAAGCGCAGGTTACCCATGGCTGTCAAGTAGAAAGACGTGCACCAAGTGAGTCGAACATGCCATCGGACACTCATGGCACTAAAAGCCATACGACAAATAAATAAATAAATAAATAAATAAATAAATAAATAAATAAATAAATAAATAAATAAATAAATAAATAAATAAATAAATAAATAAATAATTTAATTATTAATTAATAATAATAATTAATTAACAATAAATTAATAGTAGCCTCTGTGGCTCAGACGGCAGCGCGTCGGCCTCTCACAGCTGGATACCGTGGTTCAAATCCCCGTCACTCCATGTGAGATTTGTGCTGGACAAAGCGGAGGCGGTGCAGGTTTTTCTCCGGGTACTCCGGTTTTCCCTGTCATCTTTCATTCCAGCAACACTCTCCATTCTCATTTCATAGCATCTATCAGTCATTAATAAATCACTTTGGGAGTGGCGAATCCATCGTACAAATAGCGTACATATGCTTCATTCATTACATCCCTGACCCGGTCACTGGCTGGAAAACAGGTTGTAGGTTTTCAATAAATTAATAATAATTAATTAATTAATTTATGCATTTGTCCCTTTAATTACGACAGTTTGTATTTCATGAGAGAAATGTACACACTGACTATTTCCCAAGAAACTGAGAGTCATCTTATGGATGTACGTCTATCTCACTGATGCCGTTGAAAATTTCGTGCTGTGAACAGCCAAAGAGGGAATATTGAACAACAATATACAGTATCTTTACACACATTCCAATTACAACCTGGACTATTTCATATAACTGCAGTGTATTATATAGGTCATCGTTACAAAATTTTACTTACCAGAGTTGTCTCCATGTAAGTTCACCAGTAACAGATGGAATAGGTACGTACCTGAAACAAGAAACACACGAGGTAAGAAAGCAGTACTATCTCACTTTTTGATAATAATAATAATAATAATAATAATAATAATAATAATAATAATAATAATAATAATAATAATAATAATAATAATAATAATAATAATTTATATTATTATACAAATATATATAATATATTATTATTATTATTATTATTATTATTATTATTATTATTATTATTATTCTTATTATTATTATTATTATATAATTTTTGCGTAGAAGTTAAGTCGCTGGCGCTGATACAACAGACTCTCACTGATAAGCAACTCCCAAATAAAGTTCCAGGTCGAGCTGTCGGTACCGTTTGAGATAAGAAGAGGCCTGCGGCAGGGGAATGGTCTTTCCCCACTCCTATTAAATTTTGTTTTGGAGATGGTAATCAGAGAGTGGAGGAAAAAGTTGACTGAAAATGATCTTCAAAATGGAATGAGAGTAGGGTGCAAAAACTCAGGCATAACTTTTGACTCTTTGGATTTTGATGATGAAGTTGTGCTTTTGACAGGTAATGTTCAGATAAAAGCAAAACAGGTAGAAATTCTTCAAGAAATAGCCGCTAAAACAGGCTTGCATATCTCCTTTCGAAAGGAAGAAGTATATGGATTCGGAAAAGATAGACTCGACTCACAGCAAACAGACGGCCTATGTGATTATGCGGAAGACCACGAAATTTTAATACCATGGCGACATCATTACCTCGAATGAAAACGTTAATGAAGCACTCTGGATGAGAGCAAGGGAGATGGAATTGGCTTTTAAAACGAGCTATGATACTTACAGGTAGAAATCAGTGCCCTACCAAGCTAAAATGAAACACTACTGCGTAGTAGTCAGACCGTTATGTTTTTTACCTTACAGAAACACTAGCAAAAGTGGAAGACATGTCGAATGAGGAAAGGAAAAGGAAGCACATCAGAAAGAATTTGGGTCCTAAGAAATTGTTTGAGGATTTTGTCTTCCACCTGAGGTCAAACAAGTAACTGTATGCGAGAGTCGAGAAGATCACCACCGTTATGATAAAACGAAGATTAACCTTTTATGGTCACCTGAAGGGAATGCACACGGAGAGATGGCGCAGAAATTGCTCACTCTCTAGGAAAAATGGAAATCTCTACCCCGCTGGCTGAAGGAGGTGCACGCAGACAAGCGGGTAAATGATATAAGATTGGAGGACATAATGGAGAAGACAATCTTTAGGAAGAAATTTGCGTCGTTGGGGATGATTCAGAGAAATAACCTACTAAGACAAAGAAAATCTCGGCGGAATAACGGCTGAAAAGCAGAGATAGGTTGAAAAACCTTTGGTTACTATGTAAATAAAAAAGAGAGGAAGGTACTGTAGCTTGTGTAATCGTGGTCCACATTTGACTGTATCGAAGCAAGTGGGTAAGTAAGTATGTAATTAATAATAATAATAATAATAATAATAATAATAATAATCATCTTCTATCGCTTTTCACACATCTATTGGGTCGCGGATGCAAACTGTGTCGCACAAGTTGATTTGGCCCTGTTTTACGGACGGATGCGCTTTCTGATGCCAACCTTATATGGAGGGAAATAATAATAATAATAATAATAATAATAATAATAATAATAATAATAATAATAATAATAATAATAATAATAATCATAATCATAATCATAATCATAATCATAATCATAATAATAAATAATGATTTACTGTACTAATTTAATCGAGGATGACCCAATTATTACACATCCAAACACACACACACACACTGACACAACTATAATCAACAATGAATTACCATACTTCACTAATATCACTGGCTATTTACAAAAGTCTCGTGACCTCACATCGGGTCTTCGGCTGGCAGTCATTAACTGAAACGGGTGATCGTTCTTAATCTTGACTGACAGGTCTCACATTTCACATCGCTTCGCACGCATGCGCCATTCACCTTATAAAGCAGTTGCAGGTTCGAACCCACGTCCGTTGGCTATAAAAATGCACAAATTCTGCACGGTTGGCTCGACTCCAGACAAGGCCAACAACTCGCACAAACAGCTCATGTGACCGCTCCATATACCGTACTCTTAACTCACTACGGCCCGACTTGTTGGCTGAATTGTTATCGTACTGGCCTTCGGTTGAGAGGGTCCACGACGCTACATATCGAAGGTTTCCGGCGACGTATGAAGTGAAAGGGCTAGGACTGGGAAGGTAGCGGTCATGGACGTATTTCAGGTACAGCCCGAGGATTTTCTCGGGGTGAAAATTAGAAACCCAGGACTGCCGACGGCGGGATTAGAGTTCTATCTTCCGAATCCAAGCTCACAGCTACGCGACTCTAACATGCGACCAAATTACTCGGTGCCCATATTTCTCTTTGTTGATGGAAAGCAGCACTCTAGCAGATGGATACCTTATTATCTTGTATTTGGATTTATTGCCGGCTAACCACATCCCCGTTTAACCTTTGGATCAAACCCTCTTTCCGGCAGTTGTTTTACTTCTTGTGATAGTCTTCTGTATCTTATCATCCTCACACAAGTACGATCTACGTGTAGGGCATGGAATAACTTTCGCGTACATTTTTTCCACTCTTTCAGATGTACTGCTTTTCTGAGGAGTTGTATTTTGACATATATGAACTGGTCTCTGCTTTAGTCACTCAGAAAGGCGTGCTGGTCGAGCAGCATAACGGATGGATTTTCCCAAGCCGGATGCAGTCTTAATCGCAAAGAATATATGCGGAATTTATTAATTGGAAATCCATGTTTTTGGTTTGGTTCCACATAAAACTGGAAGTCTCGAGGCACTAATCACAATAACAACAGCCACGTAAAGCTACAAACGTGCTTCAGTAATGTAGCCTAATATTTTTTACCACGAATATTAGAACTACTGCATCACAAATATTGCCGACCCCGTGGTGTAGGGGTAGCATGTCTGCCTCTTACCCGGAGGCCGCGGGTTCGATTCCGGGCCAGGTCAGGGATTTTACCTGGACCTGAGGGCTGGTTCGAGGTCCACTCAGCCGACGTGATCAGAATTGAGGAGCTATCTGACGGTGAGATAGTGGCCCCAGTCTAGAAAGCTAAGAATAACGGCCGAGAGGATTCGTCGTGCTGACCACACGACACCCCGTAATTTGAATGCCTTCGGGCTGACGAATGCCTTCGGGCTGACGAAGGCCCTTCAAGGGCTGTAGTGCCATATGGTTTGGTTTGGTTTGGTATGACAAATCTTATGCTCTACTTTGAAAAGGAAATTTCCTCCTTGCCTTCTCACACAACTATATCGAAAAATAAAGAACACTAGCAGGAACAAAAATATTTTGTTCGTTTGAGCTTGCAGAATTTCAGGGGAAACTTGGCATGGAAGGAATAGCATTGAGCATCCTAATATAACGTCTCCTTATTCACCATCGGTTTAAATTTTCAACTCAGTATTCTTCCTAACGCTGCGCACTCTATTTCCCTGCAATGATGCCATTAGCAGTCCCTTGGTATCGTGGGTAGCCGAGCTGGTCTATGCAGGCGTAAGGACAGATAATACAGCAGAATGAGATCCCAACTCAATTTGACTTGAGATGAGGACACGAATCCATTCCGGGAGAGTTGTACCCACTAAAACTAAATGTAGAAAACTCGTCTCACACAACTGCAGACTTTTCTGTCGTCTTCCTCATCTAATTTGTTACGCGAGAATGTATTTTTGAAACAGGCATTCATATCATCATTAGTACTTACCATTATTCACGAGTAGCAAACATATGTCTCTTATATTTGTTGACCGAAGTTTGGACGGAACACCATTTCACGGGTTTATCTGAGGAGAGTGAGTATTATTATTATTATTATTATTATTATTATTATTATTATTATTATTATTATTATTATTATTATTATTATGGCGATGTTTAGTAAATTCACTGAAGCTTGCAGACTGAACGCTGAAAGGCATAACAGTGTATAATGGTAATGTATTTTAGGTACAGCCTCAAGTGGGCTGACAGTCGCATTACCGTGTTACATTATTATTCTGTACAACCAGAGAAATGTTACAGCATCAGACACCTAAATCGCAGGAATTGTTTCATGAAATTAATATGTATTGCAACTGAAAAATACCTCAATGGCAGTGTTTGCGTCAAATAACATTGCAGTAAAATTAAGCGAACATATACCATGAAATTACATGACGATTAAAGATTACTTACGAGTGACGTAGTATCATCATTCATAATATAGCAAGAAATCGCTTAGAAATTCATCAGTGCAGAGAGTGTACCATAGTTGCAGTGAATCACTATAGAATTAACCCAATATTTACAAGAAGTACCTTACAGTATTCCATAACAAGTAATCTAATGTTATATTCACATGTCAATAACAGAAATTTATAAAAAAATTACAGGTATTGATATTGTCTTTCTTTTTAAGTTTTTCAATATTTCTGAAAAAAACGCTTCTTGGCAGTTACACTTTATGCATTCCAATTATGAGCTGATTTTATTACTCCGTCTACAGTTCACGCAAGTTATAATTTATGCTTATTTAACAGGGATTTTATACTGTAGTCAACTATTTTACTGTCCCCAAAACTGATTTATTCGTTAGGTTCTGTTCCTCACGCATTATCGTACATATTTGCTGTCACATTTTTTATCACACTACTTCTGGATCATACTGAGCAAATGGAAGGGCCAGATAATGAAAGGAATCGCGAAGTGATGAGATGAGATTACAAATTTGTCACATACTTAGACAGAGAATTGAGTGTCTTCAGAAAATCCGGCACAGGAAAGTTATTACATGAAAAATAGAGGAGGTGGGAGATTAGAACAACTGACTTTTTTTTCCATACCTCAGAAGGTGAGTGCTAACAAGTGTGAAAACTACTGTGCCAATAGTTAAGTTACGGTCGTAAACTTTTAATGCGAATTATTTGCAGAAAAATTTACAGATAAGTTAAAACCAACTTGTGAGATATTTACTTTGACTTCATGAGAAATACAGCATCACGCGAATCAATTCTGACATTAGATGCGATTTATGGGGAAAAAAATTATTTCTGGCCCACGTAAAAGGCTTATAAAGAGGTTTGCTACGCTGATACGACCTAACTTTCTGAAGGTTATTGGAATAAAATACAGAGACAGACCGGGTGTCTACAACCTATAAAAATGTTCTATTGCACTCACTAAAATAATGGGATTCAGCAGAGGGGTGAACCGCTCACGCAAATCGTTTTGGTCTCACCGAGCATCCCATACGTATTTTGCCAGTTTGTTCTGGGCACGACCTGCTGCTTCCATTGTTGCCCTTTTCTTCCTCTCATTATCGTCCTTAAAGGCATATATGTGTTATCTACTTTACATAATCAACATCAACCCATCTGCTTGGTGATTTCCTCTTCGCATTTTACCATTAACTGCTCCCTGAACATAGACTTCTCTAAATAGTCCCCCTGTCGTCTTGTGATGTCGTCGAAGAACTGCATTTTATATTGGTAGATTAGTAAAGAAAATGGACTTTTCATGCCCAGTTCATTCCTAAATGTCACATTCGTTCCCTTCTGTTTCCATAGTATGCATAAAATTCTTCGCCAACACCACATTTTGAGAACGTCAATACGTTGTTGTTCTCTTGATAGTACAGGTTTAACAGTCGTACAATAATATTGAAGAGTTTACACCAAGTAGATAATGGTATTTCTAGATATTCAATTCAGTGTAAAAAAGGGAACTCACTGTTGTAAGCTTCTTCTAAAAACATTACGATACTGTCGAATATCCTTTTCCCAATAGAACGTGCGTTTGGCTTCGCTGTGTGGCGGTGTCTGTCCTGTTAGTGTGATGGAGGATGGTGTTGTCTTTGGTGTGTAAGTTGCAGCTATAATGGGGACAGCAGAAACATCCCATCCCCAAGTGGAGGGAATTAACCGTTTACGATTAAAGTACTACGACCCACCCGAAAATTGAAACAGGAACACAGAGACCGGGGGTCCCCTAGTTATCGAGCAGAGTATACGAGTTATATAAATGTATTATATTTTTGTAACAGTACGCATGACATAAAATCACATCAAGTCTAGAATTTGAAATGTTTCAATGACGAGATTACATGTATCAAATTACTCACCACCGAGCTCGATAGCTGCAGTCGCTTAAGTGCGGTCAGTATCCAGTAATCGGGAGATCGTGGGTTCGAGTCCCACTGCCGGCAGCCTTGAAGATGGTTTTCCGTGGTTTCCTATTTTCACACCAGGCAAATGCCGGGGCTGTACCATAATTAAGGCCACGGCCGCTTCCTTCCAAGTCCTAGGTCTTTCCTATCCCATCGTCATCATAAGACCTATTTGTGTCAGTGCGACATAAAGCAAATAGCAAATAGCAAAAAATTACTCACCCTCGAGTCGCTAGATTTAGTGTCAGTCACTGACTGCATGGGGGTGAAAATGTCATACTGCCCTCATTAAAATGCGGGATCGATCATGGTCGTAGAGCTACAAGGGACGTATTAATGTACATTAATGTTATGCAACATTTTCATTTCGCTGTAACACGAGTCCTTGTTTTGTTATTTGCTTTACTGCAACACACGAGAGGCTTTATTTCTGTACTTAGACAGCATTGAGTAGGGCAATTGAACTCCATCTTAAACTGAAGAGAATATTTCGATGTACTAGGCGACCTAAGATAGACTGTTTTCAATGAAAAGATATGCTATTCACCCGCAATATATTTAAACTGCTACCTAGTGGGTGGAAGATAACTGATGTTCTATAATTTGTTAAAAATGAAGCCATGTTTTCCAGTGTTGACTTAGTTAAATGTAACAAAGGCTTTTCAGTCTGTAAAACACACAGCAAATACAATGTAAATTAAAACACTATAAACATGTCTGTAAAACACACACTAACATACAAAGAATGACATGTTTCGTTCCACAAGAACATCCTCAGATTCTATCAAATCACTTAAAAATAAGCTATAAAAATAACGTATTTATCTAGACTGTGACAGTCCTGAAATAGTGTTTGGTGACAACAGACTTAACATCGGCAGTCTAGATAAATACGTAAGTTTTTCATTATATTAATAATTGTATATATTTCATTTTTTGTCATCACTGTTTCATGTTATCACTAATCTCTCTATCATTGACAAGTTTACGCTACGTAAACAATATTGTACATATTTAAGCTTATTTTAAGTGATTTGATAGAATCTGAGGATGTTCTTGTAGAACGAAACATGTCATTCTTTGTATGTTAGTGTGTGTTTTACAGATATGTTTATAGTGTTTTAATTTACATTGTATTTGCTGTGTGTTTGACAGACTGAAAAGTCTTTACATTTGATGTTCTATAAATAATCACACAAAAGAGAGTGTAAATAAATTCCCGCTAATCCGAAAACCCGATCATTACCGAAGCATGTTTTTCGAGTCTTAGAAAATTATGCTCATGGAAGGTGGTGAACAAAGTCCTGGAATTGGAGGCAGAGTTCATTAAATATTAACGTTAGCAAGGTGATTGGGAAAGTCCCATGCTGTAGGGTTAACTTGCCTTCCTCGTACAACAAGTTTGCCATCACGTTATCCCTAGCCTGTTTCTTGGCTAAAATCAATTTATTTTAATCTATCCTCACTTCAACAATCATTCCTAACTATATTTCTTTCTAACCTGCACCTCCTTCTTAAAGTATTTGTTTTCCTGTTATAACATAGTGGGTCCTTCATAATCCTTACCACCCTGAAAGTTACTCTCATGCTTATAAAAAAACAGAACACCTTGAAAGACTAGATGTGGGAAGTTCATATTCACAGGACATGCTCATTAGTATGTTCTGCAGAAAAGATTAGAATTTCAGTCACCAAGGTTCAGCATGTGTCCTGTTGCCTAGTAGGCACTGGGTCCTCCATAGGCACTAATAAATTTTGAGCCATAAGACCTATCTGTGTCGGTGCGACGTAAAGCAGCAATAACTTTTGCCATGCGTGATGGTATCGACACGTATGCGGAGCGAATGGCGTCCTGGGGTGTTAGCGATACAAGTTGCAGTCACCTGAATCCACAGTTCGTCTTTGGTGGATGGCATTCGCTCATAGTGCCGCACTCGTCATTTCACCATATCAAACACATATTCGATTGGCGACAAGTCCGGTGATCGGGTGGGCCAAGATAACAGCCTTACATGCTATGACAACAAGAAGGCACATGTGGTGGTGCATTATCCCGCTGAAATATGGCGCCTGAGGTGTCGTGCAGAAAGGATATGGCTACGGATCGCAGGATTTCATTCGCATAGGTCAAAATGGTCACTGTGCCCTGGACACGCACCAACAGTGATTTGTGAGTGCACCCAATAGCAAACAACACCATAAAGCCCTGACTCGGCACTGCATGCCTTGTGCAAATGCAGTCAATGTGATACCTTTCCCCGTCTCTGCGGCGAACCAACATGTGGCCAATATTTACAAACAAACAGAACCTGGATTTGTCCCGAAACACTACCTGCTTCCATTCCCGTTCCATACACCACTGCAGTCTAGCATGTCTTTGCACATTAGTCCAAGGCAGGCGGAGAAGTAGACGACGCACCGCTAACCCAGACCGTAATAAACGGCGAGGGACTGTCACTCCTGATAGTGTACAATGTGTTATACTGTTCCACTGTTGTACCAGAACCAAGAAGGACGCAGATCTGTCCGGCAATGCCATTCGGATGAGGTATCGATAATCTCGAGGGGTGCTCTGGGTGGTGCGACCAGACCCACGTCCTCGTGTTCTACCGCCTTCTGTGAACCATTCTGTACACACCTGTTGTACTGCCGACACACTTCGTACCACACGAGCAGCAATTTCCCGGATGGATGCATCACGTCCTCTCATGCCAACAATGCGCCCTCCTTCAAACTCACTCATTTGATGGTACGATTCTCGCATACTTCTGCGAGGCATTCTGCACGTCTTCTCAAGTCACACTGCTCCATTACCTTCGGCTTATAATGATAAAGACAGCTGCAGACAATTTTACCTGTCATTGGTGGTGCGCCGATATATCCATGTGGATATTTAACCTGAGGGCCGACGTGGTTCAAATGCTATTCTTTTCTTCAGAACATACTAATGCACACGCCCTGTGAATATGAACTTCGTATCTCTATTCCTTCGAGGTGTTTTGGTTTCTTGAACGTGAATGTACATACCTCCTTTCATACTCGTCAACAATCGCCTAAACATATCCTGGAGTCCGTTTTCATTTTATTTTCCACTAGCAAATGTACCCGTGCTTCGCTACGGTATTCTACATTGTATACGGACTTTTTCGTAAATTACTGTAAAGGCAATGGGTAAGATTATGTTAAATTGCATGTCTCTTAGCGGTAAACATTGGGGGAGTTTTGTTTTTAACGACCGGCCAAATTTCCTACTGCACATTACAATCGAGTTCAGGAGTTTCTTAAATAACGGTGGGCTCACTTGGCAACCGCCATTCACAGCAGAGATGGAGAGATTTCAGAATTAACACAGGCAATTTCTCCTAACGCCAGTCACAATCGAGTTGGAGATATTTGATTATGATCGAGAAATACAGCGCTATCTAACGTATCAACAATCGAGACACGACAATAAGTCACACGACCAAAGTTTTAGATCTCTCCAAATTGCACGGCGATGGTGCTATCTGTTTTATATTATGACTTACGCCACCAATTACCCAGAAACGAGGTCAGCACCGTCAATAAAATGCATCTAAATTTTGATATTTTCCGGGGCAAAAACTAATACATATGAACAGCTTGGAATTTTTTCTCAAAGAAAAGAGTGTCCTGGTTTTCGGAATTAGCACATGTATACCTACAGAGTAATTGAGGAAGAAAGTAATACAAGTAATACAGTTAATAAAGTTGAAATTAAGAGAAAATAGGATTATAACTGATGACAGCCGGATAGGATATACATGTACCCAATACCAAGTGAATGTATTGGAAAAGAAAATGTCCACCAATAGATTGTAATGGTATGAGTTACGGATATAAGAAGGCGGTAACAGAGTAGAAATTACGGCGCAGGGATTGTTAGGTAAACAGATAAGGACTTATGGTATTATTACTTAAGCTTAAAGAGACAAGGCAGAGGCAAGAAATTAAAGCGGATAACACAAATAGAAAGGAAATACAGTAAAAAGTATATCAAATGCCAGAAAGCAGTTTACGGTGTAAAGTACTGGGTGAATGAGTGGGCTACACTCCCCGGTACTGTACAAATATTAAATGCACCCATTAGTGCTACCCGAGGAAGATTGTATCGTCTAACGGTATTCCATCAATATCCCGCAGTTCGATTCATTGGCTGAATGGTCAGCGTACTGGCCATCAGTTCAGAGGGTCCCGGGTTCGATTCCTGGCCGGGTCGGGGATTTTAACCTTCATTGGATAATTCCATTGGCTCGGTGGCTGGATATTTGTGCTGTCTCCAACATCCCTGCAACTCAAACCACACATCTCACATAACACTATCAAATGAAATTAAATGTCGTATGGCTTTTAGTGCCGGGAGATCCCAGGATGGGTTCCGCTCGCCAGGCGCAGGTCTTTCTATTTGACTCCCGTAGGCGACCTGTGCGTCGTGATGAGGGTAAAATGATGATGAAGACAACACATACACCCAGCCCCCGTGCCATTGGAATTAACCAATTAACGTTAAAATTCCCAACCCGACCGGGAATCCAACCCGGGGCCCTCTGAACCGAAGGCCAGTACGCTGATCGTTCTGTCAACGAGTCGGACACATAACACTATCCTCCACCACAATAACATGTAGTTACCTATACATGGCAGATGTCACCCACACTCATCGGAGGGTCTGTTTCACAAGGGCTGCACCCAGCTTGCAATAGCCACACGAAAAAATATCCCGCTTTTAACGGTTCAAATCCCGTTACAAGATGATATCTGTATTTTTATTATTGTATGATTTTATCTGTATTTTATTATTATTATTATTATTATTATTATTATTATTATTATTATTATTATTATTATTATTATTATTATTATTATTATTATTATTATTATTATTATTATGTCAGTATTATTATTATTTTATCTGTGATATTGTTGCTATTATTGTAATTATCCGTTTTATTCAATTCGATTTTGCGATTGCCTGTTGCTTGCAAGATTGTACTTAGATGTATACATATATACGTATGTGTAGAATAACACTCAATACCTCTACAGTGAGAATTGTTGTATATATCAGAGATTGGAAGTGACGTTGTTATATTGCTATACCACTGGCGACTCTGCCAAGTCATCGCCAAGCCATGGCTACGTCATCGTATTTAGTTAGGACTGAGCTCACTGTCTTTGAGAAACCCAACGAGCCGGCGGCGGTTTCACAACTGTATGTAATATTTGCCGCGTTGTGGGAGTATGTCATTGTTATTTCTGGAGATTACGTAGCGGTGTCAACCAACGTCTATATAAGGTGGGTGCATATTGTAGCGTCAGTCATTAGTTATACGGATGCAGTACAGTGAAGAAGTCTACTAGATCAAGAGGCCTTAGTTGGTCAGCCAACGAGTGTAAACGAGAGGTGGTGAAGACTTAGTGAGCCATTAATTATTGGTCATTGAGAGAGTGAGACCAAAAGGTTGGTCGCTCATTCAGTTGAAGACACGGACGCAAGGCTTACCATGGAGTCAGAGAGGGCAACCCTGGACCTGCCAAGAGGTAATACCATATTGACTTAGAAAGAAGTCAGATGATATGGAGAAGAAGCAGTCACAAGGAGGTATCACCAAGTTAGGCGTGACACATCTACAGTAAACACCAGAGCAATGGATTACGTCGTAATTACACTAAAAGTGTTGAAGGTACAGTCAAGTGAATCAGTGAGGGAAATATTTCGTATAAATTGTTAAATGTCCGGTCAAGAAGAATTCAAATTCATGCCTAGTTTCTTTCAGTTGCAATGTCATAATTTCATATTCTCATCTGTTTTATCGCAACAAGACTCACTATTTTTTGATATATTATTTAAAGAATATATATTGTTCTATCAAACGAATTCATAGTTTTATTTCAATGAAAGTAAAATATCTTAACCTCAAAATTAATGGTGAAACCGAACGCCAATCTCCTTTTCCCAGAACTTATATGATATGTTGTCAAAAGTAAGCTTATTACCCCACACCCTAGAGATAGTCAAGAATCTCATTCTATTATTGCTGTACTGAGTGACAGCTGGCGCCCTTCAAATAACGTATGTGTAAGTAAGCAGGTAACAAGTAAGTGTGAGTACAAGGTCCGACGAGTGTGTATGTTATTTAATGAATGTTAATTTCCATTTTAAATGCAGATATTTCAGATTTCCCACTTTAAATGCAGTTTTATATGTTTGTAAAGCAAGTCAAGCAGTTAAGAAAGTTACACGCTGAATGACCGCTTGACGTCTCTCTAGATTTCTACTGAAGGAACTGCTGACAAGCAGTGAGGTACATTGCCACGGTAACCTGTAGGTTCGTTGTCGGTCTGTCGGGCATTCAATGCTGAGCATGACACCCGCAGAAAATAGTAATTTTTTCCGTCATTAAAAGAGTAAGCGAAATTATGTACATAACAAAATGTGATTATAATGAAGGGACGTTTCAGATATAGTCCACGGATTTTACATAAAATCAATAGTACAAGGACAAATGGAAAAAAAACTGTTCTGGTTTTCCGGTAAACACCCCATCTGCTCAGAGATTTTTAAGTCACATACATATTAAAATCTTCCGCGGGATGAGCATACTCTAAATATAAAGGGAGGTCGAGATCTATCCGTACGGTTCGCTGTGATAGTGGAACAAACAGACAAACAGACACGAAAAATAACGACCACTGATAGGCCTTGTGTTGACGTACAACGGATACATTGATAAATTGGCAAAACAAACTAAATTACAGACAGCGGACTCCGTACAACTTTATTTATAAATGTTTCTATTAAAACTTGTGAAACTGGCTCCCTGTTCGAATTATTGTCAATCCATGTATTTTAGTTCTTGAGCGAGAGCTCCAAAGAGATTGACTAACCCTCGTGAGACCAGCCAAAACTCAACAAACCCGGTCAAGAAAGCGAGGTAAAACTGAGGATATCATCACACTGCACACGTGGCCGTCAAGTATTTGTTGACTATCAGCCTGGATAACAATCATCCTGGCAGACCAGGGCTTTGTGAGGTGTTGAATCACGGACTTGGATCGGAGGGCTGACACTCGATTGCTATTCGCCAGTAACAGCATACATGCTGACTGTTGTTTGAAATGTGTTCCGTCTCTTCCGCTGCGACTTACTTTCACTAAATGGCATTACTGTACTGGTGCAATTGTACGTAAAAAATCGAACACATCGAAGATTATTACAAGGTTACTTGATTTTTGTGCGATACAGTTTAAGAAATATGAGTATGCTCCTAACCAGGCAATCTAGAAGACGTAACTGTGCTATTCTGATGAAGCCAATATCCAATATATTGAGAGGCTGTAGCCCAATAAAACATACTGTAAATATTTGCATTCTGAAAGTTTTGATCCCTGAATGCGTTGCCCATGTCTATGTCTTTGATTTATTTATATTACATTTAAGGACTTTCATTACAATTACAGGAGTGGGTACGCCCAAAGTGAACTTTTCATGATGGGGTTACATACATGTTCAATCAATGTCATTACTGATCTGCATTTAGGACAGTCACCCAGGTGGCAAATCCCCTATCCGTTGTTATTCTAGCTTTTTCTTAAATGATTGCGAAGAAATTGGAAAAGTATTGAGCATTTCCTTTGGTAAGTTATTCCAGTTCCTAACTTTCCTTCCTGTTTGTCCAACCCTTGTCCCGTTTCCCTACGGGGTCGGGTACGAGGTGAGATGAATTTGTCGTGGCGGTTTTTTTTACGACCGGATGCCCTTCCTGACGTCAACCTCATCAGAGGAGTTAATGAGAGATGAAATGAATGACGTGATATATGATAGTAGGGAGAGGGTGAAACCCGGTGCCGGCACATAGCCTACTCCTGTCGAATAGCACCAAGGGGTCTGCTCAATGCTTAACGTCCCCATCCGACGGACGAATCACCATCAACAGCGTCATATGCCCTCACTCCATATGAGCACTGCGGAGAGGTTTGGAATTTAATCCAGGCTTTTGGCACGCAATCTAGTGATTAGAAATTGTATACCACCACCTCCCCTACCCTGCCGGCCAACATTCTGATGGTGAAAATTTTTTCGACCAACGGGACTCGAACCGGCTAACCTCGGTGTTAGACCGTTTTTAGACTTCAGCGCCTTAACGAATATTTGCCGAAATTTGTCCTTTTGAATTCGAACTTTACCTTCATACTGTGATCTTGCTTACTTTTAAAGACACCACTCAAACTTATTCGTCTACAAATGTCATTCCACAACATCTCTACACTGACAGCTTGGAACACACCATTTAGTCGAGCAGCTCGTCTCCTATCTCCAAAGTCTTCCCAGCCCAAACTTTGCAAAATTTTTGTAACACTACCTTTTGTCGGAAATCATCCAGTTCAAATCGAGCTGCTTTTCTGCTTTTGTTTCGACTTTTGCAGTTCTTGAATCAAGTTATCCTGGTGAAGGATCCCATACACTGGAACCATACTCTAGTTGGGGGTCTTACCATAGAATTATATTCCCTCTCCTTTACATCCTTACTACACTCCCTAAATACGTCATAACCATTTGCAGAGATCTTTACCCTTTATTTACAATCCCATTTATGTGATTACCCGAATCTTGAGATGTTGAGAAGATGAAGATGTTGAGAACATCAACTGTAAAAGTAGCGAAGAACAAACCATGAAACATGTGCTTGAATGTGCGATGTATCCATCTTCTTGTACTGAAGCTTAGCTGTTTTATGCAACGCAGAATGCGCTTGGTTGCAATTTGTATAATATACCTTTCTGTTTCAAAATCCTATTTGGCTGTGTACAAGGTGTTTCTGCTACGAGAAAATAATACTACTCACGTATTAATGGTTATTCAATTCTTCTTCTTCGTGTACCGCTTTTCTCACACCTGTGGGAACGCGATTGCGAACTGTGTTACACATATGGATTTGGCCCTGCCTTACGGCCGGATACCCATCCAGACATCAACCCTATTTGGATGGATGTAATCACTATTGCTTGTTTCTCTGGGGGGTTGGTAGTGTGATGACGGGAGTGTTGAGGTAAACACAAACACCCATTCCCCGAGCCAGAAGAATTAATCAGACTCGATTAAAATCCTGGACTCGGCCAGGAATCGAACCCAGGACCCTCTGGAGTTAAGGCTTCAGCGCTGACCATTCTGCCAAAGAGTCAGACTATGTACTATAGTTATTCAATAAATTGTAAAAGTACATTTAACATGAGCTCCAAGTTCTCTCTAGATAACTTCTGGAGTTCTCGTTATATTATCAAAGAAAATATATAACAGGTGGCTCGTTATAAGAATCCCGCATACACTATTTTTTTTTGTTTTTTGTTAGTTGCTTTACGTCGCACCGACACAGATATGTCTTATGGCGACGAAGGGATAGGAAAGGTCTAGGAGTTGGAAGGAAGCGGCCGTGGCCTTAATTGAGGTACAGCCCCAGCATTTGCCTGGTGTGAAAATGGGAAACCACGGAAAACCATCTTCAGGGCTGCCGACAGTGGGGCTCGAATCCACGAACTCACGGATGCACATACACTAATGATGAACGGGATGTTTAATAACTTATTTTTTTTATAAAGGTATTACTGCATGCAGGTTATTTAAATGGGAATGTGAAGAGGTAATAACCGAATGGTCGCTCGCTGCAATTTATTCAGCGCTCACAGTCAAATGAAATCTTTAGCTTTAGTAAGCCCCCTTTTTGAACGCTCTGTATTAGGCTAGTATTTGGTCTAGTATCACTACAGTTCCTGTCAACACACAGAAAATGGCTGGTGTGTTAAGCAACTACGAATACAAAGGCATAATTTTGATCTATGGAAAACCTGGTCGGAATGCAGCCAAAACTTGCAGACGGTACGCGCTGGAGTTTCTAAATACCCGCTGCTTTCTATACACGTATTTCGTCGAAGAAAGTTGCAATTAAGAGCTAATGACTCGTTCAAAGCACATACGAACAGTTTTCTAGTACAGTGAAATGTCAATCAATCAATCAATACTGATCTGCATTTAGGGCAGTCGCCCAGGTGGCAGATTCCCTATCTGTTGCTTTCCTAGCCTTTTCCGAAGTGATTTCAAAGAAATTGGAAATTTATTGAACATCTCCCTTGGTAAGTTATTCCAATCCCTAACTCCCCTTCCTATAAATGAATATTTGCCCCAGTTTGTCCTCTTGAATTCCAACTGTATCTTCATATTGTGATCTTTCCTACTTTTATAGACGCCACATATATAAAGGAATGAATTATTAAATACTTTCTGCATCTTTGGCGTGTTTACAAATGCACTCTGTTACAGAACGTGAGTAGTAAAATGGCTGCTATTTGTTTCAAATCCAAAACACAGCACTTTGCTGCGCTCCTATGTAAACCAGTGATTAGGAATACCATTCACCATTAGAGCACGTGGGACACTTATAAGTTGAAAGTACCGGACTGGAGAGCCTCCTGCTATTTATTGTTGAATACATTTCTATAAACACATTGCAAGTTTTATTTACGAAACGAGGCGCTCGTTTACCATTTGTGGAAGGGAATTCATCATATCAAAATACTAGTTGTTATGTACTAATTTTTGTGCTGTCTCAGAGTTCACTGTTTCTACAAATTGTTTTATGTCGCTCCGACACAGATAGGTTTTATGGCGACAATGGGATAGGAAAGCCCTAGGAATGGGAAGGAAGCGGCCGTGGCGTTAATTAAGGTACAGCCCCAGCATTTACATGGTGTGAACATGGGAAAACACGGGAAGCCATCTTCAGGGTTGCTGACAGTCAGATTCGAACCCAGTGTCTCCCGGATGCATGATCACAGTTACGCGCCCTTAACCTCACGGCTAATTCGCCCGATCCATGCTTTACAGCAGCAGAGAAGGTAATTAATTTATGGTGCGAGCTAGTCAACTTCAACCTTGTTGTAACTTTTGAACTCTTTATTCCATAGTTATTGTACAAGTTACAGATTAAAACTTAAAAATGAAACAGTGATTACCTCTCATGTTGCTTACTCTGCATTCTGTCCCTTGACACAAGTCATCAACACTGGATGATAATATTTCTAAAGAAATCATCCTGCTACACAGGTTTAAACATTTGAGTTAAATGTGTTCGCCACCAGCCTACCTAATTAAAAGAGAAAAAAATACGAGAAGCAGAAGTAGATATACATAAGCTAATGTAAAGATAGAAATGTAACTTACATATCTTTAAAATACATATAATTACCTTCTCGAAATCCGGGAACAATAGTTCGTTTTCGAGTGAGGAAATTAAGCTCATTATTACAAAGCTAATAATAGACTGACGTTTTCGAAAATTGCCTGGTATTTCATTGAACTTAAAGATAAATGATAAGCAATTTTAATTACTGACTGCCTGTACTTCCTTATCAGAGTACCTCTGGAGTGAAAACGTTTCTTACGTAATTTTTTTCAGACTACACATTCTGATATCCTCGTAAAAGGAATATATTTTATCGATAATATTCTGATATTTTAATAATTATTTTGAGATACGTTTCATAGTCTACTTTTATGAATACAGTACAGTGCGTTGTACAAAATATTATTGGCGTTTATATATTTGGTAATAAAATAGTTTTATCTGTTCAAAATTAAAATTATTATAGTAACTTAGTCTTAATCTGTGTTATATTCTACCTTTGCTGATTGAAGTGGAGTAGCTTAGAGACTAAGAAATTATTCGCGTTTCTTTGCCAGCGAAGAAACCAACGGATCATTTTCCCCAAAAGTGAGTTCTACAGGAACGATAACATATGGAATCCAACGTATAGTTGCCTTTATACATGTTAGGAGTGGTAACTTACCTCATTTAATCGCCTGTAACATTCAGCAGGTAATTACACTTATGTTTGGCATCGCATGGTACAGATGCAACACAGCACTTAATATGGTAGGGGTAATGAAATGTCGTATGGCTTTTAGTGCCGGGATATCCCAGGACGGGTTCGGCTCGCCAGGTGCAGGTCTTTCTATTTGACACCCGTAGGCGACCTGCGCGTCGTGATGACGATGAAATGATGATGAAGACAACACATACACCCAGCCCCCGTGCCGTTGGAATTAACCAATTAAGGTTAAAATCCCCGACCCGGCCGGGAATCGAACCCGGGACCCTCCGAACCGAAGGCCAGTACGCTGACCGTTCAGCCAACGAGTCGGACATGGTAGGGGTGATATGGTGCAACTAATAACCCACATCTGAACTGAATCTCAGTGGATACAAATTCGCATAGTGTGAAATATTGTTTAAAAGGCATACTTTTCACTATTCCACAGTTAAAATAATAGCTTGGACTAAATATAATAAATTTACATATTACCTTGCGAGGCTGACTTTCGGTTTCGGTTCTTCAGCCATACATAATCGTGGTTCCATCTAAGGAAATCACACATTTTCACATACTCCATGGCTAAATGGTTTGCGTTCTGGCCTTTGATCACTGGAGTCCCGGGTTCGATTCCCGGCAGGTTCTGGAATTTTAACTATAACCGGTTAATTTCGCTGGCACGGAGGCTGGGTGTATGTGTCGTCCTCATCGTCATTTCATCCTCATCACGATGTGCAGGTCGCCTAAGGACGTCAAATCAAAATACCTGCATCTGGAGAGCCGAAGATGTCCTCGGACCTTCAGGCACTAAAAGCCATACGCCATTTCATTTCACAGACACTAACACACAGTAGACATTGACGTAGTGAAAGTAAGCAAGCGATGTGACTTGAAGTTCTCGCGCTAAATCGCCCGCGAAAGGCTAAACAATGGCCAGTGCCCGATCGGGACGAGGCGGGACTTTTGAGCCCCTGAATATTGACATTGTTGCCTCTTTTATGGTTTATTACCAGTACAAATTTGCAATAAAATAGTAAATAAGGAGATACCGTCTTTCATTCAAAACTTAAGTGCGGCATCACCAAATGGAGCGTGTAAGCTAACGAGGTATAGGGTGTAAAAATAAGGTAGGCCAAATATTCAGGACACATTTCTCAAACGTACAAAAAGAAAGTATGCTATATGGACTTAAATACGGAAATATTTTATTTTTAAATGCTATAAATCTATAGCCGGCCCCGTGGTGTAAGGGTAGTGTGCCTGCCTCTTACCCGGAGGCCCCGGGTTCGATTCCCGGCCAGATCAGAGATTTTACCTGGACCTGAGGGTTCGAGGTCCACTCAGCCTACGTGATTAGAATTGAGGAGCTATCTGACGGTGAGATAGCGGCCTCGGTCTAGCAAACCAAGAATAACGGCCGAGAGGATACGCCATGCTGACCACACGATACCTCGTAATCTGCAGGCTTTCGGGCTGAGTAGCGGGCGCTTGCCAGGCCAGGGCCCTTCAAGGGCTGTACAGTAGCGCATGGGGTTTGGTTTGGCTAGAAATCAGTCTCTACAACTGTACGTAGTGCGTTATTCATTGGGAAGCACACATGAACTGAGTGTACCAGCATACCACATAAAAACCTTCCGTATATGAAGTGTTGATGGTATGTTTAACCACTTCAGTTAGAGGGAGCATCTGTAGAAATGTAGGAGCATGTATCAACGCTAACGGAGGGCATTCTGAACATTCCATGTAAGAAACAGATTCATGTGGTATGCTTGTTCGTCCTGTTCTTGTATGTTTCCCATGATTAACATACAGGATGGTCGGAAACAACGAGAACCGGGTATACGAGCGTTAGCGAGTTGGTAACACTGACAAATAATTGGAAAAAAAATAATTAGATATCTCACGTCGTTGTCATGTTATCAGCTGCTGAAGTTTACCTAGGAGATCGCTTCACGGGCGACTTCAGATGGGCTTTGCGAGGTGGTGTGGTTAAACCTGCACGTGGCTTATGACCGGCTTGAGAGCATCAATAGAAGAATGAACTTCTCCAGGGGAGGGACGTAAACAAAGACCTCCCAGCTGATAGGCTCGGCCCACAGCGAGCACGCCACTGTGGCATTGGCTGAAACTCACGGTGTGTTAGTGCTTGATGCTCATTTCTTGACATGGTTCTCAAACCCGACCAAGCCACGTCCAGATTTAGCAACACCGCTAAGCGATCTGATTGGCTAAATTCAGCAGCTCATAAAATGACAACGCCGCGAGATATCGGCGTATTGGTTTCACATCACTTATCAGTATGACCAACGCTCTAACGATCATGTACTCGATTCATGTTGTTTCCAACCACCCTGTACATAAATGGAGTTGTAAAAATGAGTTTTATCATGGAAGTAAACGGTTTCTGGATCCATGCCCATATAACAAACATCATTCTTCTACGTGTGAGAAATGTGTCCTGGAGATCTGACCATACCTTGTTGTTTCACCTTAGAGATAACTATGAAAATTGTGAATTTAAAAATCTGAACGTTTTTAAAATGTATTCCTTAATACAGTGCTTCACCAGAAATGACTCTACCGGGTGAGTTGGCCGTGCGGTTAGTAGCGCGCAGCTGTGAGTTTGCATCCGGGAGATAGTGGGTTCGAACCCCACTGTCAGCAGCCCTGAAGATGGTTTTCTGTGGTTTCCCATTTTCACACCAGGAAAATCCTGGGGCTGTACCTTAATTAAGGTCACGGCCGCTTCCTTCCCATTTCTAAGCCTTTCCTGTCCCATCATCGCCATAAGACCTATCTGTATCTGTGCGACGTTAAGCAACTAGCAAAAAAAAAAAAAAAAATTCTGTAACTGTGTTTCTTCAAATGGAGAGTCCAACTCGTTGGCTCAACGGTCACGGGTGCTGGATGTATATGTTGTCTTCATCGTCATTTCATCCTCATCACGACGCGCAGGTCTCCTAAGGGAGTCAAATAGAAAGACCTGCACCTGGCGAGCCGAACCCGTCCTGGAATATCCCGGCACTAAAAGTCGTATGACATGTCATTTCATTTCAAATGGAGACAGTCCAATAACAAATATTTTCGCTTAGCCGGCATATTAAAATCTACGTCATGATGAAATGACTTTCTAGCCCACAATTTTGATAAAGGCCTTAACAAATACACTGTTTTTTTTTTTTCGATAAGTCATTTGTTGGTGCTGATATTGTGCGACAAAAACAACACGGTAAGGTACCATTTTGGGTTTAAAAATGTTATCCTACTTCTCTATTAATTTATAAAAAAGATATGGAAAAACATCTTCATTGCAGGATATACTACTTTCAATTCCATACTCTTTTGAAAGTCTTACGTGCCTCCTTATCGCCTGCACGATGAAAATCGGGCAAGAAAAGACGTCAAAGGACAAAGTTTTTATTATATATATAATTCGCTGGGGCCATCAAGGACCACGTTAAGTCTTGTTGCATTTGACTCTGAGCTTGGCCTTCTTTAGACCCCAAGTGTTCCTCATTCTTTGTGAGTGTGCCTGCGTACGCTCCTCTGTCCAAGGGGCACCAGATCTTCTCTTCGGTTGCTCGTCTCGGTTTAGCCCGTTCGTCAATATTTTCTTGTGGAAGAGATTTCTGTTAAGGGCGTCTTCAGCTGAGATATGTAGTATTTGCAGGTCTTCTTTGGTATTTCTAAACCAGGGAATTGTGGTTTTGGGGTTTGAATCAAAGAATGTGAAAGATTTCTTTAGTTAACTTTCTTCCGTCCATTCTTTTCAGATGACCATAAAATCGTGCCCGTCTTTTTTTCTGATTGTGTCGGTAATTTTCTCTTATTTTGCTGTTGACTTCCTCGTTGGATCTCATTTGATGGATCCATTTCTGTACTTTGATCCCAAGATTCCTCTCACAATTTTTGCGTTCTTTTTTCTCCAGTTCTTCAAGGAGTCCTTTGTTGGCATTTACAGACAGGGTTTTGGCTGCATGTAGAACTACTGGCTTCAGAACTGTTTCATAGTGACGTATCTTGGTGTTTCGGGAAAGGCATATTTGTTGTAGATTATGCAGGATGTTTGGTAGGCTATTTCCAGTTTGCCTACTCGCTCCGGAAGTGCTTCTTTGTCCAGTCCATTTTTCATGATGATCTCACCCAGGTATTTCAATTTGTCTACTAAGGTGATGTCCCCGTATTTTGTATGGAGTTTTGGTGGAGCCTCTTTGATATTAGTCATTATTTCTGTTTTCTCAAACGATATCTGCAGACCAGTTTGTTCGGCAATTTCCTTTAAAATTTCAACTTGAGCTCTAGCGGTTTCTAAGTCGTTTGAGAAAACAGCAATATCATCGGCAAATGCTAAGCAGTCTGTTGCGATCCCCTTGGATTTGGTTCCTATTCTTAATGGACTGTAGTTGGTTTCCTGTAATCTCACCCGCCAGGTTCTGATGATCTTTTCAAGAACACAGTTGAAGAGTATCAGCGATAGCCCATCACCTTGTCGGACTCCTGTTTTGATGTCAAAGGAATGCGAGAGACATCCGTGGAACTTCACCTTGGATTTTGTATCGGTCAGGGTGGCTCTAATTAATGCTAGCAGTTTCAAATCAACTCGAAATTCATTTAAGATGTTTAGCAGGACTTCCATGTCAATGGAGTCGTACGCTTTCTTGAAGTCCACAAAGACAGACACATACTGCTTGGACCTTAGTGTACAATATCTGATGATCGTTTTGAGATTTTGGATTTGTTCGGCTGTTGAGCGAATTTTGTAAGTCACGGGCAGCAAAGATATTCCTCTGTAGTTGTTGATGTTCTTCATGCTGCCTTTTTTGTGTAATAGATGAATCAAAGCTATTTTCCAATCTTCAGTTCTTCTTCTTCTTCTTCTTCTTTTTCTTCTTCTTCTTCTTCTTCTTCTTCTTCTTCTTCTTATTATTATTATTATTATTATTATTATTATTATTATTATTATTATTATTATTATTATTATATTTTAGTAAATGAGCTCTATGAGTTACACACAAAGATTTAATGGTTTAACATTTTAATCTGAGGCATTAACTGGAAAGCGTGTAAATAACAAGAACGCACAGTCGTGCTTTGATATGCTAAACAAGTCGGTACATAGTTCGCTAGAACAAATCAGTTAAATAGAAGACTTTGGAATCATACGATTAAGACAAATAATGTGTAAAATACCTGTGCCAAGCTCATTACATGACTCGTGAATCGCAAATATGCAGTCTCCTTAGCCTGCCAATAAATTCAACCATACGCATTAATCATTTGTTGTATAATTCTACACCGTAAGTACAAAGCAAAGAAAGTAACGCTAATTATCCAGGTTCCGCGAAATGTACGGACTAGCTAAAGAAGATTATCCCACAATTTAGAGATCAACAAAAGTCAAAATAAAGAGCTGCATTAATATCTTTCTTCGAATAAACAAACGAGTGTAAAACAGAGATAAAGTGTGATACACAGCCGACCAACCAAACGTTATTAAAAGATTAAAAAGAGAAGAATTCTCCGTGGAAAGCAGATACTTTCTTACTAACAAAGTACAAAACGTCTCTCCACTTAAAAAGAGCTGGAGAGAAAATGGCCTTAGGAAGATTAACTTAAGGAAAGTCAGAAAAAAAGCAGAGAAGGTAAAGAAGCAGAAGAGATAAAGAGAGAGAAAGTGCTAGGATGAGCAAGAACGCCTGATTACAGAAGTCGTATAGCACCTTCCGGAAATCCAAGCATTCCTCGGCTTCCTTGCTGAGGTCAAACGAGCCTCCTGGGGAAAGGCAAGCACTTGTTCTCCTGGTTCCTTCATCTACTTTTACAAATACTGGGTGCTAGATACACACCATTAGCTTGTTCACTCACTCACTGGCAATTCTGTTATTGATTCAAACGTACAATTGTTACGTAATATTGTGACGGCACAAAAACAGAAATACATTAATGCTGGGTGCAAGAAGGACCAGCTTCCAATTCAATACGAATTTCGAATAAGAAAATACAGTGAGGGAAGTCGAATAATCAAGAATGTATCCTCAATGTACTTCATAATATACACCACTTCATACATTTATTTTTAATATTTCGCCTGAGTTTACACCTCTAAGGGTTCTCAACCTGTTCGTGAACTTCTTCGATTTAGCCTTTGGTAATATATTTCCATCTATCGTGATTTACCGGAATTAGAATCAATGATCGATGTGTAAATGAACCACAATATTCTTACGAGTGTGCTATACGACTTCACCTTTATAAATGAAGTTGTAGGGCGTCTGCTGCCTGTAATTTATGATTTTTTCCAATTTTTCAGATATTTATCCGATTTATTTTATTTTATTTTTCCACCATTACGGAAAAACGGCTGGATAGTATTTTTTTTTTTTTTGCAAGCTGCTTTATGTCGCACCAACACAGGTAGGTCTTATGGCGACGATGGGATATGAATGTACTAGGAGTGGGAAGGAAGCGTCCGTGGCCTTCATTAAGGTACAGCCGCAGCATTTGTCTGGTGTGAAAATGGGAAACCACGGAAAACCATCTTCAGAGCTGCCGACAGTGGGGTTCGAATCCACTATCCCCCGAATACTGGATACTGGCCGCACTTATGCGACTGCAGCTATCGAGCTCGCTACGGCTGGATAGAATTCGACCAAAATTCATATTTAGATTATACGCATCCCGGGGAAGGTTTTGATATGCATATGACTTAATAATTTCTGAATTATAGGAAAATCAAAACCGTTCTTTTCCATTTTCTCTTTACTATTGATTTTCTGTAAAATACGTGGACTATATGTGAAACGTCCACTCATAATAAACAACTTTTGTTGTGTGCATAATTTCGCTTACTCTTCACATGATGGAGAAAATTACTATTTTCTGTGGGTCTCATGCTCTGCATTGAGTGCCTGACTGACCGTCAATGAACCTGCAGGTTACCATGGCAACGTCTCTGACTGCTTGTCAGCAGGGAAGACAGGTATTGCAATTTTCGTCATCATTCTTGTAAACTCGTGGTTGTTCCTTGTGTAGAAAGCGAGAGAGACGTCAAGCGGCCATTCTGCGGGATTTTGGCGGTATACCGTTGGAAGTTACAATCGTACACGGGTAGTTGGTGGCTGAACGGTAAGTCGTATTACAAAACACATAGCACAATCGCCGTTCAATTTGGAGAGATCTACAACTTTGGTCCTATGACTTATTGTCGTGTCTCGATTGTAGATACGTTGGATAGCGCTGTATTTCTCGATCATAATCAAATATCTCAAACTAGGTTGTGACTGACATTAGAAGTGGTCTGTCTCTATACTGAAAATTCTCAATCTCTACTCTGAATGCCGGTTGCCAAGTTAGCCTGCCGTTATTGTATAAACTCCTGAACTCGATTGTGATGTGCAGTAGGAAATGTGGCCTGCCGTTACAAACAAAACTTTCCCAATGCCTACCTGACATCGGAAGCAACGTATGGTGTCCTCCCTGTTTTTCTTTTCTCGGGTACCGCCAGGACACATGCCATTTAATATAATCTGCCTTTACAGTAATTTAAGGAAAAATACGTATGCAGTGTAGTATACCATGGCGAAGCACGGGTACATTTGCTAGTAATTAATAAGACGTTACTTTACACAGTGGAATACATGCACTTTTCGCATATAGTACACCTCATGTAAACCACTTAGTCATAAACATCTGAAGTACAATGACACCTTTCATAGTCACTTTCAATCGAAGATCTGTGTGTCATAAAAGTTAATACACCGAGCTCGATAGCTGCAGTTGTTTAAGTGCGGCCAGTATCAGGCAATCTGGAGATAGTGGGCTCGAATCCCACTGTCGGCAGCCCTGAAGGTGGTTTTCCGTGCTTTCCCATTTCCACACCAGGCAAATGCCGGGGCTGTACCTTAATTAAGGCCACGGACGCTTCCTTCCACTTCTTAGGCCTTTCCTCTCCCATCGTCGCTGTAAGACCTATTTGTGTCGGTGCAACATAAAGCAAATAGCAAAAAAAAAAAAAAAAAAAAAGAGAGAATGTTAATACAGTTCTTAAAATTTGTAAAAGTTATATCCAAAGGATGCGTTTCATTTTGTCATTTCAAAAAGTCCTACGTAAAAGAAACATATATTCGGTCTCGATTCTTCTGCATCATTTATATGGAGTTCATGTCATTTAACATGGTAAATAATAAGTTATTTTTAAGACTATCACCTTTCATACAAAAATTTACTGTGTAATTATTCTGTGCCTTTTGTCAAACCTAGAATGTCATGTTACATTTATATAAATAAAATTCAGGTGTGAAATGTTAAACATAGTTAACACAAGGAGTTCGAAATCAAACCAGTTATACCGGTGGATATTTGTTCATAAACTAAAAACATGAGACACGAATAAGAATGATTGCTACTATATAGATGTGGTAAGGAAGAATGATAACCATAATAATAAAGTACGGTAAATATGAATTTGAACCTACCATAGAAAGCAGCACTCTCCGTATGATTAACAAGCTAAACTAAAGAATCTACTGACTAAAAATATCTACAACGAGCGTTGCCAGTAATGAAAACTGAAGCTGAAACACTACAAAACCGTCATTCGCCAGGAAGCCCTGTTTGCAATGGAGTATCTACCACAAACACTGAAATTCTTGAATGAAGGACTGGGAGTCAGTGAGAGAAGAATTCTCAGAAAAATCCTAGTTCTGGTATGAGGAGATGGGGAATACCGGAGGCATAACAATTCAGAGAATTACTTCTAGAAAGAGTGGCTATCCAACCGTAACGAAGAGAGGGGGGTAGTTTTCTACGGTCATGTGTAAATGTTGTCTTCCAGCAGACTGATCAATCACCTGTTCACCTTCTGGCAAAAAAATGAACTACGGCTAAAAAACTCAGAAAACACATAGGCTGTGAGAAAAATCATGAACAAAGCTTTGCTGGCTGGCTTTGCTGTTAGGGGCGCGCAGCTGTGAGCTTGCATTCGGTAGATAGTAGGCTCGAACACCATTATCCGCAGACCAGAAAACGGTTTTCCATGGTTTCCCATTAGCACACCAGGGAAATGCTGGCTTATAAAAAAAGTTTTTGCTTTAGGTCGCATCAGCATAGATAGGTTTTATGGCAACGGCCGGATAGCAAATGGCAAGGAGTGGAAAGGAAACGACCATGGCTTTAATTCAGGTGCAGCCTCTGAATTTGTGTGGTGCAAAAATGGGAAACCATGGAAAACAGTAAGATTTATTTTTAAACCTGCCTTACGTCGTACCGACACAGATAGCTGTTATGGCGACGATGCGATGGGAGGGAGATAGGCGTGGGAAGGCAACGACCGTGATCTTAAGGTACATCCTCAACATTTTCCTGGTGTAAAAATGAGAAACCCGGAAATTAATCTTCAGGGCTGCCGGCATTGGGATTCGAACCCATTATCATGTCTATAAGTACGGGCCGTGAAAGCATCAATGGCAACATAATTTAAGCTTATTTTTTATTAAATTTCATTTCGTGGTTTGACAAATGATAATGTGCATATTGGTATAAGTATTATATTGCATTTATTTTGAATATTTTTAAAATTATTTCATTTTGAAATATTTAATATTCTCCACAATTTCTCTGTACAATGATGTGGTTAAGTGTAGGAGAGGACCATGAGTCCTAACTTCGACACAAATAAATAAATAAATAAATAAATAAATAAATAAATAAATAAATAAATAAATAAATAAATAAATAAATAAATAAATAAATAAATAAATCCTGGATGCAAGTTGATAGCTAAGTTACCCAAACCGCGCAAACACTTGTCCGGTAAAACCATAATCAGTGCTGTATACAGTGTGGTTCGAACTCACTACCTGCCGAATGCATGCTGAAAGCTACGTGACTCAAACCGCGCAGCTACTTGCTCGGTGGAGGAAGGAAATGGGCTACAACATGAGAAGATGCGGCAATACTGGAAAAAAATAATAGTCTAATAGCTCAATAAGCACGGTTGCGAGTAACCCTATCCGAAATAAGAATAAGAAGTCAGTAACAGATTGCCAAGTTAGGACCGAATGCACTGAACAAAGATATTTTTGTGTTCCTGGCCGTAACCGACTATAATGTACACTACAACGACTACTGCTCAGTTGCTATTTCTAATTCTCTGATACGCTGGAATGTAAACTCTGAATCCAATTTTTGTTTCGAAGGGACGGTGACAGTTGATGCATTCAATAATGTTGTTGGCTTTGTAGGTGTATATGATCTGCTGCTTCCGCCTATTCTTAATTTCATCCCGTTTCTCATCAAGCACCTGAAATTGCTCCTTTTTGTAAACATCGGTTTGCTTATACACATAGATTGATAAATCTTTACTTGAGTAGTTACGGCCATTAGGCCTTCCCTTACATTAAACCTATTAGTATACATTACCCATAGTTAATAGTGGCGTAATTAAAGCGCAATTATTAAACATAATCAATGTATATAACTGAAGTAAAATTCTACCCCAGTGAGACATACATACTTACAAGAGTAATAATAATAATAATAATAATAATAATAATAATAATAATAATAATAATAATAATAATAATAATAATAATAATAATAATAATAATAATAATAATAATAATAACAGCACGATCAATGAAAGACCAGAAATGCATAGTTCACTCGTATCATGCTCTACCTCTTAACGCTCGTTTACAATTTTTTTTTTTGCTATGGGCTTTACGTCGCACCGACACAGATAGGTCTTATGGCGACGATGGGATAGGAAAGGCCTAGGAGTTGGAAGGAAGCGGCCGTGGCCTTAATTAAGGTACAGCCCCAGCATTTGCCTGGTGTAAAAATGGGAAACCACGGAAAACCATCTTCAGGGCTGCCGATAGTGGGATTCGCCCGGTGCTCGTTTAAATGACACAGTGGTTGGTATTCCTCTGATGACATCCAGTGAATATGTCCATTCTCGTGCGGCATACATAGAAAATGAGTTGTTATATACAGCAGTTCGATGGTGACGAATGACGAGCAGGTCTGATGTTTGATACCTTGTATCTCTGTTATGAACATCTGAGTAGTAATTGAAACGCGAACAAATGTGAGATAAGGAAGATGTAATAAGAACCCGGTGGAGGAGAGACAAAGCATGATGGATACGGCGTACATAGAGTCGCAACCACTCTAGTTCTAGGAAAGATGATGACACGTGGTCATATTTTCTTTAATTCCATACATAGCTCACCCATGCATTTTGAGCGCGCTGCAGCCTGAGGAAAACATGTGACCACACATCACCTGAAACAATGTCACAATAGTCAAAATGTGGCATTACAAGTGCTTCGATTAATGTATTTTTAACTTTCATTGGAAATATGTTTACAGTTATATTATAAAGAATTTAAAGCTGAGAAAACTTTCTGGCAGATATTGAAGGCATGTGCAGATGAAGTCATGCATTCGTGCATGATAACGACGAGATTCTTCACATACCATGTTACGCCATTTGGAACGATAACAAGCCAAACGCTCAAGGCCAAGACCACGCTGTTTGATGTGATACGCCATTTCAGAGCGTCTCTGAAACGAAGTATATATGTTGCAACCTTCCTTTTCCTATCCTGTAACTTACTACACACGATCACTTCAGGTGGCTGGTGGTCTTGAATCCGAATTACATGTCCCGTCACTTGTAATTGATTTTCAGCGACCAGTGTCTAAATTCCTGATAGGTTTGCCCTTCGAAGGTCGGTGGATGTAGAGTGGGTCTCGGCCCACAAGCCCACAAACTCTGCACTACGGTCGGCCGACCGAGCAGACTAGGGGTAGCCACTGCTCTACCATGGCTCTACACCTCTGCATTCGGGAAACGGAACAAAAATGGACCTCACGGCTGGCCCCAATCGTCGGCTGTCCTGATAAAGGTTTCCTGTGGTTTTCCATTCTCCAGGCACTGAGCACGAATGCCGGGGCAGTTCCTATTGTAGGACACGGCCACCAATCCCCTCACCTTCTCTGTGGATCTCCTTCACCGTAACAAATATCCCGGCCTGAGAGACGGCGTTACCATCTACGAGGTCCGGCTCCCCCTTCAGGGGAGGAATGAAAAAGTTTCAGTAGTAGCAGTAGGCCGTTCGGAGTACATCCGTATTTCTGACGTAACCATTCCACTTGATGCACATCAATGGACGAGCCATGTGACCTGAATTACAGAAAAAGTAAGTGACCTAATGAACTCGGTTGTGGAGGATAAAAAAACAATAGGAGGTCAAAACTTGAACAGTTTGATGTAAAATTATAAACACCAAGAACATATGAACCCTTGGCTGCACGTAAGAATCGCAATCAGGTTTTAAGAAAGAGATCATTGGTAAATGAAAAATGGCAATGTAAAGAATTGTGTTACATACGTTTCTCCATATATTTTGTTTATGCCTTTCAGCATTCTGTCAGAAATACTGTGAATCCCTTCATAATCGCTATTTACAAATGGCTCTGTGCCCACGTTTATATCCACAACCCTATGTTTAAATTTGAAAATCTTCTAACCTTTTTTCGGTTGGATCTCCTCCTGTTTCTCTTGCCCACCATGGATAAGTTCATTAAACTCCAAGGTACACATCCTCGCCCAGTAACCTCAAATGATCCCGCAACCGAAAGTTTATTTATACGTACAGCTTCATCCAGCGATTTCATATCTAACCAAGCCTCATTTCGTGTAACATTCCTGTCATTGTTTCCAACCATTTGTACCAGCAATCATTCTCGCTACCCTTGTATGTGTTACTCACAACTTAAGAATAAGTTATCCTAGCACACCTAGATTTTATCTGTATTTCTAATAATAATAATAATAATAATAATAATAATAATAATAATGATAATAATAATAATAATAATAATAATAATAATAATAATAATAATAATAATAATAATAATTTCTTTAGCTTTCCAGTTTTTAGGACATTATTAATGTTTACAGGAGCAATGAAATGTTTGCACTTTTTGCGAAGAGATGGGTAATATATCATTAATCAAAGACATAGAAAAGCAGGAGTATTCGGGAGATAGTGGGTTTGAACCCCACTGTCGGCAGCCCTGAAGATGGTTTTCCGTGGTTTCCCATTTTCACACCAGGCAAATGCCGGGGCTGTACCTTAATTAAGGCCACGGCCGCTTCCTTCCACTTCCTAGGCCTTTCCTGTCCCATCGTCGCCATAAGACATATCTGTGTCGGTGCGACGTAAAACAAGTAGCAATAATAATAATAATAATAAAATAGAAAAGCAGGAAAAGAAATTATATGGAATATTTTCATCCTAGTTTGTAGGGATGGAAACATGAAAATACATAGCCCCTTTCCACTCATTCGATCGGATCAGGAATGGAATAAATGAAGTCCCAATCTAGCTGCGAGGATTGCGGAATTGTGGCGGATGTCGAAGCCATTCGCACGCCTCTGGGGCAATGATTATAACAGCTGAAATCTGGATGGGAAGGAAATCTCAGGATATACATTACCGTGCCAAAAAATTTCACACACCTTCAGAAAAAGGCGACTGAAATTCTATGGGCATATTCTCAAAATGGGCGAGAATAGAATGACTAAGAGAAATTCCAGCGATGCCCTTTCATTAAAAACCAAGAACAACTGACTTAGTGAAATTAGGCCAGACCTCCGGGAAATTATATCGGATAGATTTAAATTCCGAATAAAAATCGATATGCACGGAAACAACGCAAGAACCACTAACATATGGACAGAAGAATGCATGAAAACACTCATCGAAACGATGAAGAGATTTTGGGAGAAAAAAAAGCAAAAACCAAATGAACAGTGCTGTTTTGTCGGGTATAACGATGTAAAATTTAAAATAAAGAATGCTATTTTCTCAACTACAAAGATAAACATAAAATCATGGAATACGCATTTAGGCTTACAAAACGAACTAATTTCCATAAATACCATGTTGTCGGAAAATTGATGAATGTAACTCCAGATAGATCTCTGATCCAAACATTTTTAAATCTACGCATTTCTTTTATACGTTAATGAACAAACACAGGTTTTGGTAAATTACTTATGTTCAGAATGGACGGTGATTGGGAAAATTAAAGCATTTAAATAGGTAAATACATACATATATATATATATACATTATTATTGACTGTTATGCCTTTCAGCGTTCAGTCTGCAAGCCTCAGTGAATTCAATAAACGTCGCTACAATCCTCGATTTTCAACTAGTGGTGTGGCCTCATTTAGTTCTATACCTCTTATCTTCAAATCATTAGCAACTGGGTCTAACCATCGTCGTCTTGGTCTACCTCTACTTCTCTTACCCTCCATAACAGAGTCCATTATTCTCCTAGATAACCTATCCTCCTCCATTCGCTTCACATGACCCCATCACCGAACACGGTTTATGCGTACAGCTTCATCCATCGAGTTCATTCCTAAATTAGCCTTTATCTCCTCATTCCGAGCACCGTCCTGCCATTGTTCCCACCTGATTGTACCAGCAATCATTCTTGCCACTTTCATGTCTGTTACTTCTTGAATATCCTGAGTCCACACAGCTTTCGCTCCCGTAAAGCAAAGTTGGTCTGAAAACAGACCGATGTAAAGATAGTTTCATCTGGGAGCTGACTTCCTTCTTACAGAATACTGTTGATCGCAACAGCGAGCTCACTGCCTTAGCTTTACGACACCTTGATTCAATCTCACTTAATATATTACCATCCTGGGAAAACACACAACCTAAATACTTGAAATTATCGACCTGTTCTAGTTTTGTATCACCAATATGACATTCAGTTCTGTTGAATTTATCACCTACTGACATCAATTTAATCTTCGAGAGGCTAATTTTCATACCATACTCATTGCACCTATTTTCAAGTTCCAAGGCTTTCGGCACAATCTGCCATTAAGACCAAGTCGTAAGCATAGGCCAGACTGCTTACTACATTCCCACCTAAGTGAATCCCTCCCTGCCATTTTATACCTTTCATCAGATGATCCATGTAAATTACGAACAGCAAAGGTGAAAGATTACAGCCTTGTCTAACCCCTGTAAGTATCCTGAACCAAGAACTCATTCTACCATCAACTCTCACTGAAGCCCAATTGTCAAAATAAATGCCTTTGATTGATTTTAATAATCTACCTTGAATTCCGTAGTCTTCCAGTATAGCGAACATATTTTCCCTCGGTACCCACTCATATGCTTTCTCTAGATCTACGGAACATAAACACAACTGCCTATTCTTCCCGTAACATTTTTCAGTTACCTGGCGCATACTGAAAATCTGATCCTGACAGCCTCTCTGTGGTCTGAAACCACACTGGTTTTCATCCAACTTCCTCTCAACGACTGATCGTACCTTCCCATCCAAGATGCTAGTGAATACTTTGCCTGGTATACTAATCAATGAGATACCTCGATAGTTGTTGCAATCCTTCCTGTTTCCTTGCTTATAGATAGGTGCAATTACTGATTTTGTCAAATCTGAAGGTACCTTATCAACACTCCATGCTAGTTTTACTACTCTATGAATCCATTTCATCCCTGCCTTCCCACTATACTTCACCATTTCAGGTCTAATTTCATCTATTCCTGCTGCTTTATGACACTTCCTCAAGCGTAATTTCACCAACATCATTTTCCTCCTCCCACTGAGCTTGGCTGTTCGCAACACCACCAGGATGATTTCCTTTTACATTTAGAAGATGTACGAAATATTCCCTCCCCTCTCCAGCGAGTCCCTGGGATCTATTATGAGTTCACCTGGATTACTCGAAACACTGTTAATTCCCTTTTCCCTCACTTCCTAAGATTCTTTATTACTGTCCAGAAAGATTTCCCTGCTGCTTGACCTAGCCTTTCCAGGTTATTACCAAAGTCTTCCCATGACTTCTTTTTGGATTCAACAGCTATTTGTTTCACTCTGTTTCTTTCATCTACGTACAAATCCCTGCCTGCCTCGGCCCTTGTTTGTAACCATTTCTGATAAGTCTTCTTTTTACGTTTACAAGCTGCTCTCACTTCATCATTCCACCAAGATGTTCATTTCCCATCTTTACACACAGTTTTTTTAGGCATTCCCTTGCTGTTTCTACTACATCATCCTTGTATGCCACCCATTCACTGTCTATATTCTGAACCTGCTTACTGTCTACTGTTCGAAACTTCTCATTAATCATATCAATGTACTTCTGTCTAATTTCCTCGTCCTGGAGATTTTCTACCCATATTCGTTTGCAGACAGATTTCACTTTCTCTACCGTAGGCCTAGAGATACTTAGTTCACTACAGATCAGATAGTGGTCTGTATTATAGAAAAATCCCCGGAAACCTTGTACATTACTAACAGATTTCCTGAATTCAAAGTCGGTTAAGATATAATCTATTATGGATGTGGTACCCCTAGCCTCCCGTGTGTAGCGGTGAATAGCCTTATGCTTGAAGAATATATTCGTAACTGCTAAACGCATACTAGCACAGAAGTTCAGCAAACGCTTCCCATTCCCATTAGCTTCCATATCATTCCCACATTTACCAATCACCCTTTCGTACCTTTTAGTTCTATTCTCAATTCTCGCATTGGAATCGCCCATTAGCACTATTCTTCCTTGCTGTTGACCCTGACCACGATATCACTCATTGCTTCATAAAACTTGTCAACTTCATCCTCATCTGCACCGTCACATGGTGAGTACACGGAGACAATTCTAGTCCTAATTCCTCCAACTGACAAATCTACACACATCATTCGCTCATTTACGTGCCTAACAGAAGCTATGTTGCGTGCAATGGTATTCCTGATAAAGAGCCCTACCCCAGACTCTGCCTTTCCTTTCTAACACCCGTCAAGTACACTTTATAATCTCCTATCTCTTCCTCTTATATCCCCTTACCCGAATATCGCTTAATCCTAGCACATCCAGATGCATGCTCTTTGCTGACTCAGCCAGTTCTACTTTCTTTCTTGCATGAGCCCCATTAATATTGCTAGCTCCCCATCGAATAAAACTGTAAGTAATAAATAATATAAGACAATGATGCGAACATTCCTCGCCATTGTTTTTAGAGTTTCTCCTTGTACACTGAGTGGTAAAAATTCATGGAAAGACACTGAATGTGATATATTAATAACCAGTTGCTCTTCATTGACTCTACAAGGTGTTGGAATCGTCCTGGAGGGATCTGGACCCACGCATGTTGCACTGCTGCCCACAATTGGCCTTGTGTGGTTGGTGCGGAGTTCATGGAACGTGTATCAGCATCAACAGCATCCTACATATGCTCAACTGGATTAGGATCGGTGGATCTGGATGTCCAATTCATGGTCGTAACTTCACTGGAGTGCTTCTCCAGCCTCCTGCGTGCCACGGCAGAGCGATAACATGGCGTATTATCCTGTTAAAAAATGGCATCACAATAAGGGTACTCCAGGGCCAGAAAGTGATGCAGATGGTCTTGAAAGAATGTCCACATAACGGACACCTGTCATCGCTGCCTACAGCCGGACAATGGGGCCTAATTGCGACCATGAGAACCGCACCCAGAACTGAACTGAGCTACCTCTTGCGTTTACACAACCTTGTAGACACGCAGGGTCCATAGCTTCCATTGGCATACACGAAACTCTCACGTGTCCATCAGCTCGATGCAACTGGAACAGGAATTCAGAGGACCATATCACATGCCGCCACTGTTACTTCGTTCATTCTCTATGTTCCCAGGTCCATTCATTTCGTTAAGCTATGCGTCGGCGTGTCAGCAAAGGGACACGAGTTGGTCATCGGCCGGTGAAGCCTATGAGGTTCAATTCCGGTAGCATTGGGTTCCTGACTCCCAAAATTCAACTGGGCGGTGATCCAATTCTCTGTAGCCCGTTAAGCACCTAATATGGTTCCGCGGAGGCGGCGTGATATCCGTTCGTCAAACACCTGTTGTCTTCCCGTGCAGTGGCTTACGCTGGTGGTAATTTTCTCTCTGCGATATTGAAGATCTACCCTCGACATTGTCGACACCGGAATCCGAATTCGCGTGTAATCGCCGCAGTGCTATGACCCAAGTGCCATGCATCAATGATCATCCAACGTTCAAAGTCGGTTAACTCGCGACTTCTTGCAATCTTCACGAGAATGGTATCTGTGACAGACTGCTCAGCTACGCCGCAGCTAGCCGCAATGCTCAGTGGTCAAACACGGCACATTTCCTAATGCGACACACCTTCAGGTGACTTTTGGCAACTAAGTGTAGGTCTAATAAGTCCAACATCATCATCTTCCAAACCGTATCTTTCCGTCCACCAAAATGGCGTCGTTTTGCCATCCATTTGACGAAAACTGTTTGCGTGGTTACGGTGCCGCTTCTTGTCGACGCTAAATTGCTTAAGCTAATTCCAGATATACCCCCAGTTCAAGAAACCTATCCATGTTATTAAATGAGACCCTTTTCCTTTCTTCTAATATTGAGCCATAACACATTCAAGATCATGTGTTATACTGTATATAAATTGCATCTTTTCTGTAGATTAATTTGACATTGGTACTATTTTAAGAGTAAAAAACCTAATTTGATGCTGAATACAGTACATCATTTCATTGTACCTTACACCATGTACCCAGGTTATTTTAATGGTTTATGATATTTGAAATTCCGGTCAAGAACAACCCTCCCATCTCCCTCAGTTAATGCAGAATAATGGTGATTTACTGTATGTAGCAGGCCGCGTGGTCTGTTGTCATCCAACGGGATCACTACTACAGAGCTTCTCTTCTTGATGTGGTATCTACCCTCACCTTCCTAACATCCCGATAATTTTCCCCCAACATTTTCTCAGGGCTTGTAAGTTGAAAATAATTTGTAATTTGTGGAAATGTTTACACCCATACAACCTCCAATCCATCTCTTAGAAAATGAGTTTCTGAGAAACTGCTTACGTTCACATGTGTATGCTGTAGCATAGACAGGAAGTTTGCTGGAGTCAGCAAGACATGGAGGGAGGTGAAGTCATTGGCAGCAGACGGAGCAAGCTGGAGAAATTTGGTCGAGTCTCTATATTCCACGTAGGAATTAAGGGAAATAAGTCAAGTAAGTCAGGTCCAGGGAACATTAAGCCAACTAGGAAAATGGAGTGTTTTCTATAATGTGAAAAAGTTAAATGGGACAAGGATTGGACATACATACATTATTGCAAGCGTCAAACACTTCTTTTGTTCCTTGATACATCGTTTCAGCGTTCTTTGTACCCTGTACCTACTGTAGGTTATTTAGTGAATTATGATAGTTATTGATCCGGACAGGAACAACGCTCCCCTCTCTCCAGTTAATGTAGAATATTGATTATTTACTGCATTATTTACTTAGTACATACTGTTTTGCTACGGAACCCAAGTTTTATATAACCCCACCCCAACCGACTTCAGTTCTGTCGGTATGGGCAGTTTTGATTTTCTGATAGACAGGGCAAGACAGCGCTCTAATGACAAGAAATGGAAAGTCGTTTGTTGATTCATAGGCGAAACTAAACTTAAGTTAAACTAAAGCAGTCAATAACGAAAAATGATAAGTACATGAGAGTTAAACTAAAGTAAAAAAATGAATTAATCGTGCTGATTTAGTGGAAAGCTGCTCTGCAAAAGGGGCAGAAACTTGATGATATTGAAATATATAGGTCCAGATCAATCCGGCTCACATATAGCGTTCCCTTTTCAGTTAAAAATTCCAAGTAACGCCTTCCCCCATTCTCTCGTTCGTTGTAAATGGTCGAAACCGTATTTCATTATATCATCATTATACAGCTCGCCGGCCCCGTGGTGTAGGGGTAGCGTGCCTGCCTCTTACCCGGAGATCCCGGGTTCGATTTCCGGCCAGGTCAGGGATTTTTTCCTGGACGTGAGGGCTGGTTCGAGGTCCACTCAGCCTACGTAACTAGAATTGAGGAGCTATCTGACGGTGAGATGGCGGCTCCGGTCTAGAAAGCCAAGAATAACGGCCAAGAGGATTCGTTGTGCTGACCACATGACACCTCGTAATCTGCAGGCCTTCGGGCTGAGCAGCGGTCGCTTGGTAGGCCAAGGCCCTTCAAGGGCTGTAGTGCCATGGGGTTTGGGATTTGGGTTTGGTTCATTATACCGTTCATCTTCATCATAAACTGCTGTACCCTTCAGCTTTCAGCCGAAAGAATCTTGAATTAATAAGCTCCTCCGTGGTACCTTGTTATCTTTGTTACCAGTTTAATGGTTTGGTTTAATTCCCAACTATTAACTAAAAGCTGAGTCGAACCTTCGTCGCCTTAGACTCCCTATGATTTTCCTATCCTCTGTGGGTAGTGCAATTATTCTCCTGCACAACCTATCTTCCGCTAATCTTCACTCAGATTCATCGACCGAATTCCAAACGCAATCCTTATCTCCTTATTCCAAGTACCTTAATCCCATTGTTTCCACCTATTTGTACCAGCAATCACTGCCGTTAACTTCATGTCCGTTACTTTCAAGTTATGGAAGAGATACCCTGAGTCCACTCAGCTTCGACTACTGCTCAGAAAAGCTGGTCACCAAACAGGGCAATAAAAAGATAATTGCGCCCGGGAGACCCCTTCTTTCTAACACAATACCGTTATCTGCAACAGCAAGATCAAGCATTGATGTTGCTATATCATGATTCAGTTTCACTAGTTATACAGTTACCGGGGAAGATTACACATCGTAATGAAGTTAAATTATATATTCTAGCGTTTTATTTCCTAGCTGATACCAAACGAGATGGCTACGCGGTAAACGTCACGCAGCTTTGAGTTTGCATTCTGGAGAGGCAGCTGTAAGGCAGTTCTCTGTGTTTTCCCATTTTTACACCACTAATATGCTGTATCTGTACGCCGCTGCCACCAAATACTTTAATACACCGATACCGGACAGCTTGCTGTTTTCAGCGAGAAAGTCGACAGTGCTGCTACCTACATGGCATGGTGTGACCAACTCTCCAATAACATATTGCCATCTGTATGATTCTTGGCGCAATGGCGCGTTGTTTATAATGTATAGGTGTTTGTCACTTACATTGCAGTTATATTCCAAAAAGAGCGTTATGCGCTGAACAAATTACCCAGCAAGACAATGGCATGGGAACTGATAAGGACCGCAAGTATTAAAAAAAGTAATGACCTCGCATCAGTGTTGAGGTTACATTCTTTTCTGTATTAAGAAATCAATCAAATACTCTAGAAATGTTAGTGGAACGTAAAACCTATAACATTAACAAATATGGAAATCTCAAATTTGAGGGTCCACATTATTAAATAGTACCATGAATTTCACAATTAATTAAATTTTAATTTCGTGTGGCTATTTCTAGCCGAGTGCAGCCCTTGTAAGGCAGACCCTCCGATGAGGGTGGGCGGCATCTCCCATGTGTAGGTAACTGCGTGTTATTGTGGTGGAGGATAGTGTTATGTGTGGTGTGTGAGTTGCAGGGATGTTGGGGACAGCACAAACACCCAGCCCCCGGACCACTGGAATTAACCAATTAAGATTAAAATCCCCGATCCGGCTGGGAATAGAACCCGGGACCCTCTGAACCGAAGGCCAGTACGCTGACCATTCAGCCAACGAGTCAGACAATTTCACAATTGAAAACTTGTTAGTCTGTAGCGTAGTGGTTATCATGGTAGTCTTGAAACTGAATATTGAAAGCCATGAGTTTCAAATCCGGTCAGCTTTTTTTTTTTTACTGTAAGAAAACAATAATAATCATATTTTTCCTTACGTACTACTAACTACGTTTGCTTTTTTCGGAGACGACGAGGTGCCAGAATTTTGTCCCGCAGGAATTCTTTTACGTGCCAGTAAAACTACCTACACGAGGCTCACGTAATTGACCACCTTCAAATACCACCGGACTGGGCCAGGATCGAACCTGCAAAATTCGTATCAGAAAGCCAGTGTATCAACCACCTGAGCCACTCAGCCTGGCGTAAGAAAATTGTTTCAGTGTATTATTGGCATAGGCTTGAGCACCAGTCCAACTAATTATGGTCATTCTTCATGCATAAAATTGTGAAGGTTACTTTAGGAAATTCTGAACAATCCTCCCCTTGGAAATTCTAAGTTCCCATGGAGGGAATTAGATTCTTTTCCACCAATAGAGCATATCAAAAATCAGATCAAAAATTAGATGGATGGCTTTTCCGGCGTTTGCTCTATTAACCAGCGTTTCGTCTTAGGTCTAATTCCCTCCATGGGAACTTAGAATTTCCATTTGGAATTGCTAGGCGGGCATTAATTCCATTGTGGAGTTTTATCTCCCGTATGCAGTTATCAGACTGTGCTTCATAAATAAGCTTCTGATAAGTTCACCTGCATACACCCCAGCGTCAGTGGGTAGGGTCTGACACATCCCACTCTGAAGAGTCTAGTGTCAGACCTAAGACGAAACGCTGGTTAATAGAGCAAACGCCGGAAAAGCCATCCATCTAATTTTTGATCCAATCCTCCCCTGTCAGAAACATCGTAGTTCACTCAAGTAACCCCAATATGTATTATATATATATAAATATACAGATGCTTGCATCCGGGAGATAGTAGGTTCGAATCCCACTATCGGCAGCCCTGAAAATGGTTTTCCGTGGTTTCCCATTTTCACACCACGCTGTACCTTAATTAAGGCCACGGCCGCTTCCTTCCAACTCTTAGGCCTTTCCTATCCCATCGTCGGCATACGACCTATCTGTGTCGGCGCGACGTAAAGCCCCTAGCAAAAAAAAAAATATATATATACAGATGATGTATTTCTGTTTTCAGAGGTAAAACAGAAAATTCAAAGTACAACAAAAGTGAGATAGCAGCGTGAGGGTGAGTTACCTTTAGAGTTTGGGAAGATCGGCCGCACCGAAGAAGAAGAAGAAGAAGAAGAAGTGAAAATATTGGACTAAAACTCATGCTCCTTAATTACAGCTTCTCTTTCCCCAAATCTTAATAAACCATGGATGGTGTTAAGTTATCTGCCCCCTCTGGTGCTTTGGCTGAATGGTTAGCGCTTCGTGGCCCTTCTCTTTCTTTCGATGATACCTTAATTCTTCGGAGTGTTGGACCTCTTCCATTTCCCATCTGATTAGTGTTAATAGAGGATGGTTGCCTAGTTGTACTTCCTATAAAAACAATCACCACCACGGAATGGTCAGCGTACTGGCCTGCGGTTCAGAGGGGCCTAGTACGATACCCGACTGAGTCGGATATTTTAATCGCGTCCGTTAATTCCTGTAGATTGGAGGCTACGCTTTTGTGTTCGTATTCATACGAATCTTCAAATATATACAACACATCACACGAAAAACAACCACAGAAGCACGCAATAGTGAATATCCCTCCACATAGTGTTGGTGTTAGGAAAGGCATCCGGCCGCAAAACTGGGCTTAGTTCATTCAAAGTCCTGAGCCAGGCTAGATAGAAGAGGAGAGAAAGTAGTTGTGAAATATTCCTCCCAGAGTCTGGGTGCATCCTTAAACAAATTCTGCTTTTAATCTTTAAGACATAGTGGAAGGCACGGTTATTACAATGCTCGTTTGTAAATTTATTTAATATTTTAAAATTTCATTCTTAATTATTATGATTGTTAAATAATTTTAACAAAAACATTTCTGATGAGTGTAGATGCATTCCTCCCAACTGTAGCATAGACAAGTAAGCAGTTCACACCAACACTCTAGATGTCACCACCGTCGCTGTTCGCACTCCACTCATTGCTGTTTCGATAGAGCTCACTGGTATTGGTGAGTTAAAGTATTCGCTACCACTTACTTCCTACCATTCTGAGTCAGTACGATGTAAAACAAACAGCAAATTCTCTACATGACCTCCAATCCCTTCAGTTTTTCCTTCCAACCGATCTTACTTTTGTCTTGGAAATGGTTTTCATATGATACTCGCTACACCTCCTTTCAAGGTCCAAGATATTACATTTAAGTGCTTGGCCACAGTCTGACATTAGGATCACGTTACCGGCATAAGGCACACTTCTTACAATATTTCCACCCAACGGAGTTGTTTGCTATTATTTTCTACAATTTAGAATATAGAAAATAATATGTTAAGTCGAAATCACATAAGTTATACAATAATGATGATTAAAAAATTAACATTGGGAAATATTATTTTAGATCTCGCTTCTAACGTAGTATAACTGAATTATAAATACAATAATATTTTTCTTTAAAAACTTGTAAAATGGTTTACGTACAATATTTTCATTATAATATCGCTAGCAATCACGGGTGGCCCAGAATGGCTGCGCAGTAGATGTTAGTTTTCTCTCGTCCTGCGCGTGACGTCATCAAAGGAGCACCGTGACTGTGTAGCATACAACCGCACGTGTATCTTATTTCGTTGTTTATCGCTGTCTGCCTTATAAAGAAAGGATTACCAAGTAATATCTATACTTAGTTTCTTTCCGTATATTGCTATTGGTTTATATAGTGGCCTACTGTATTTTCGTGCAGTTATTTTCTTTTCGTCAGTTGCGTGAAGAGTGTAATAGTAGCTGGAATGAATTTCTGTGTTCATAGTATAATTGTAGTGTATATATCTGCGTGGGAAATTTGTGTTGGTAAATCGAGTCAATTGCTCCCATTTCAGAAAGGTTTTATGACGACCATCCGTTCATTATTTGGCCTTTTTAGTGACCTCCAATATCTCAACATAAAGTACATTTTGACTGCTCGATTAAACCAAGACTGTCTGGAAAATGTATTTTCTCAGATAAGAGGACTCGGGAATTTCTATGAACATCCGCTACCAACCGAGGTGAAATTTAGATTGAGACTGTTACTTCTGGACTCGAACTCAGAAAATATTCCGTTATCCAATAAAGCTGCAGTGATTTCAGAAACTGATAATGTGATACTGACATCTAAACTTGTAGATTTACTGCCGGATATGTCTGAAGCATTACGCATGATTGAAGGTGAGACAGAAATTCGGGACATTGCGATAGAAAATCGTGCCGTTAATGATTCACCGCAATCTACAGCGACACCTGATTGTTCAGCAGAGGGATTTCGGTACCTCGCCGGCTACATCGTCTACCGTGGAAGAAAATATGATAGGTCAATGGGAAATCCCACTGGGGAAATGCTTTCCATATCTTCTGGTACAGCCCCTGTGGGATGGATAGAAGTGTTATCTCGGGGAGGTCTACTCGTTCCACCGGAAGAATGGCTAAACCAAGTAAAGAAATTTGAGTTAATTTTCACGGACGTGCTGAACTGTCACGCATACCTAATACTATACGCAAAGTGTGTCAAATAATTAGCAGTAAATTCCCCGCTGTACCACCAGAAATAGTAAAAATGTATGTTAGGACGAGAACATTTATACGCATACGACAAATGAACATTCGGGCGAGGACTGAAAAATCCATAGCAGCTCATCGGCGAAAGGCATGGCAGTGGATTTTATCTTCAAAAGCAACCACTTCATGACATCTGATCTCACAGGTAGGACTGTGTTCTAATTAAGTGTTTTTCCTGTTCTTTCTTATTTAATTTTAAAAAGTAGGAATATCTATGCAAGGTTTCGAATATGAACTTACTTCTGCTGCTGTTATAATATTTGTTAAGCTTTAAACTCGATATCTGCGGAAGTGAGTCATATATCGTGTGTTAACATGTGGTAGTTCCATTACGGAAGTTCTGCTGTCAACATTTAATATTACAAACATTTCGTATCTCTAAATATTTATGTTGACAGATTTGAGAGCACGTAGCCTTCCTCAAACTAAGTAGAGGAACTTGGATTTGTTAATAAATTTCGAGCGTTGGTCAGTGTGCCGTCACGTTACATTTACGTCTTATTCGTAACAGAAATAATGAAACTTACTATGCTGTACTTTCTTTCAATCTTATAACAGCAGTAAACTTTGTGTCTGGTGTGCAATTAGTTCTTAGAAACTGTAATGTTTGCTGGTATTATGAGATTCCTACTGAACTGCGCGCTATGGGCTTGGCTGCTTTGCTCCTTCTGTGACGTCATTTCGTTAACCAATAGCAGCTCGTCTCGCGTTGGGCCCAACCTTTAGTAGTGTTTAAGAACCTTGGCTAGCAATAAATTCATTTCCTGGTTTAATTGCCTCCTAATTTCTCTTCTTCGAAACACATAAACAAATAGGTAAACATAAATCAATTGAATTCAATTCCAAATGGAATGTATCAAAAGGAATGCAAAACAAAGGAATTGTGGCACGACAATATTACCAAACTACGGCTGGGAAGACTTGCGAGTAAGAAAACGAGTTATTAAAGTGAAACCTATTTAAAAAGGAACCTGTAAATAACGGAAACCTGGTGTTAACGGAAATATTCCACGGCCCGATGAGATTAACATTAAAATACAAAATTACCTGTACACAGAGGAACCTGCCCCTCGCGAAAACAGAAACAGACTCTCGGTATACAGCGGAAAATATTTTACATCTTTATTTGTGTAATTTTTTATTCATTATCACAGCTGGATCGTTTAGAATTTTTAAAGGTTTTTGCATTTCTTTGAATATTTAAAGAAAGTAAGGATGTTGGCAATTCTACAAATAATATCCAGAAATGAATCTGTATATCGACGGTGAGTGAGCAATATCACGTATCCCACAATGTTCTTCTGATCTATTATCCTCCTTAAGACTTGTCCACACCACCCAGCCACACATGGATATGCAGTCCACCAGAACAATGTTCGTTAAGTTCATTTTCCTATGCTAATGTGTAGGAATGGGTAAATACTTCATGAAAATACATATTCATACAGCATAGTAAAATAAGGTTCATTTTCCTGTACATATTGGCATAGGAAAATGAACGCAGTGAACATATCCATGTGTGGCTGGGAGATGTGACTAGTCGTAAGGAAAGTAATGGATAGGAAGGGCGCTGTGAGATAAGAGGTATTGATCGCGCACCGTCGGTAGGTTTAAACATTTGTAGGCTAATTGTTGCGAGAAATATAAATTTGTTGAGATTTAGAGAAAGTTTTCGACAAGGTTGACTGGAAGTTATTATTTCAAACTCTGAGAACGTTGGGTCTTGATTGGAAGGCCAGATGTTTGCTTTTTAACCTGTATAGAGCCCTAAGCACAGAAATAAACATCAATGGAACGATAAGAAGAGCAATAATAAGAATAGGAGAGTCTCTACGAACATCTTGAGTCTCTGGCTAGAAACGGGGGTGTGATGCGAATATATGAACTCACCAAGAGAGTTCACTTAGCCTCTCACACCTCAATTCTCCAAATCCTACCTACGCGTGGTGCCCCTGTTAAGCTGAGCAAATAAGGTTCATTTTCTTGTACATATTGGCATAGGAAAATGAACGCAGTGAACATCTCCATGTGCGGCTGGGAGATGTGACCAGTCTTAAGGAAAGTAATGGATAGGAAGGGCGCTGTGAGATAAGAGGTACTGATCGCGCACCGTCGGTATGATTAAACATTTGTAGGCTAATTGTTACGAGAAATATAAATTTGTTGGGATTAAAGGGTTGGGTTTACAATCCCAGCGGGAAACTTGGTCAGTGAGCCAACAGGAGTGGAGGACAGTGGAAGGCAACGGGATACCACCACTGTAATTTTCCCAAGAAAACCCCATGGCTTTGCTCAATTCAAAATATTCCGGAGTTTCAAGTTCCTCAGTCGGATCTCCGGGGGGAACTACGTTGAGAGAAGCCTCAAGAAATGTGCGATGCTGCAAGGAACAGTACTGTTTAGGAATTTGGAATGTAAGATCCATGTATCAAGGAAAGCTGGATATAGTCAAACGAGAAACGAAGAGACTGGACATCGATATACTTGGAATAAGTGAAGTGAGATGGATTGGTATTGGTGAATTTGCTACAGATGAGTACATGGTCTACTATTCTGGACATGAAAACCAAATGAAAAATGGAGTTGCCCTCATAGTTAGCAACAGGGTGCGTAACACTATAATGGGTGCAATTTTAAAACTGATAGAATGATGTCTGTACGTTTTCAAGGCCAACCTTTTAACATCACAGTCATACAATTTTACGCACCAACCACAGAAGCTGAAGAGGAAGATTTTGACCAGTTCTATGAAGACTTACGAGAATTACTACAGTAAACACCAAAGAAGGATGCCGTCTTCATTACTGGCGACTGGAATGCCAAAGTAGGAAATCAAACTGTAGATGGAGTAACGGGAAAATTTGCCCCTGGCACAACAAATGAAGCTGGACAAAGACTCCTAGAATTCTGTCAAGACAACTCACTGGTCATTAACAACACACTGTTTCAATTGCCCAAACGAAACCTATACACCTGGACCTCGCCAGATGGTAAATGTCGGAATCAGATCGACTACATACTCTGTAGTCATAGGTGGAGGTTTGCTGTACAGTCATCCAAAACAAGGCCTGGGGCTGATTGTGGATCAGATCACGAGCTCTTAATTTCCAAATTCTGGCTCAAATTAAAAAGGATTGACAGAGCCAAACCAACAAGCAGATATGACCTAAATAGCATACCTCTTGAATATACAGTAGAGGTTAGAAACAGATTTAATGGATTAGATTTAAGAGACAGAGTTCCAGAAGAGCTATGTTCAGAAGTACGCTGTGTTGTTAAGGAGACAGCGGAAAAGCATATTCCCAAGAAAAAGAACAAGAAGAATGCCAAATGGTTATCGGGTGAAGCACTACAAATAGCAGAAGAAAGAAGGAATCCAAAAATCAAAGGGGAAAGATCGAAGATATCTAAATTAAATGCAGAGTTTCAGAAACTAGCTAGAAGAGATAAGAATGCCTTTTTGAATGAACAGTGCAAGGAAGTTGAGGAAAATAACAGACTGGGTAAGACAAGAGATCTTTACATAAGAATTGGAGACATCAGAGGGAAATTCCAGGCAAAGATTGGAATGATAAAAGATAAAAATGGAAAAGATCTTACTGAAGCAGAGGAAATTAAAGAAAGGTGGAGGGAATATGTAGGCAATTTGTATAGGAAAGATCGGAATACTCCTGATGATGAAGTTACTCTGTTGTCAGAGTCAGAACCAGATATCCTTGAAAGTGAGATCAAGTGGGCCCTAGAAAGTATTGCAAACAATAAGGCAAGTGGTTATGATGGAATCCCAGCAGAACTGTTCAAAATCCTAGGAGAGGATGCTGTGAAAGTGCTACATTCAATATGTCAGCAAATACGGAAAACCCAGCAGTGGCCAAAAGATTGGAAAAACTCAGTGTTCATCCCAATTCCAAAAAAGGGCAGCGCTAAAGAATGTTCAAACTACCGAATAATCGCACTTATATCACATGCTAGTAAGGTTATGCTCAAGATCCTGCTAAATAGGCTTCGGCAGTATGTAGATCGAGAACTACCTGAAGAACAAGCCAGTTTCCGCAAAGGCAGAGGAACCAGAGATCAAATTGCTAATATTCGCTGGATTATGGAGAATTCGAGAAAGACCTATACTTATGCTTTATTGACTATGTTCAATCCTTTGACTGTGTCGACCACAATAAATTGTGGCAAGTACTCAAGACTATGGGAGTACCAGATCATCTTATTTGCCTTACGAGAAATCTCTACTCTGATCAGGAAGATACGGTGAGAACCCTGTATGGAACGACTGAATGGGTCAAGATTGAGAAAGGTGTCAAGGCTGCATATTGTCACCTTACTTATTCAACTTATATGCAGAGTATGTGACGGGGAATGCCAAATTAGATGAAACAGAAACTGGAGCTAAAATTGGTGGGATACATATAAATAACCTTATATATGTTGATGACACCACCCTGTTGGCAGAAAGTGAAGAACAACTTAAGTATCTACTAATGAAGGTGAAAGAAGAAAGTGCAAAAGCTGGACTAGGGTTGAATGTCAAGAAAACAAAGATCATGGCAACCAAACCTATCACCTCCTGGCATATAAATGGTGAAACAATGGAGGTTGTTCCTAGTTTCATCTACTTGAGCTCCAAAATAACTGCTGACGGCGATTGCAGCCATGAAATTAAGAGACGCTTGCTCCTTGGGAGGAAGGCAATGATCAACCTTGATAACATTTTCAAGAGTAGAGACGTAACTTTAAGAACGAAGATTCGTATAGTGAAGGCTATGGTCTTCCCAGTAACAATGTACGGAAGCGAAACCTGGACAGTAAGAAAGGCTGAGCGCCGAAGAATAGACTCATTTGAGCTATGGTGTTGAAGAAAACTCCTTAGAGATCCGTGGACTGCGAAGAGATCTAATAAGTCCATATTACAGGAAATCAACCCAGGCTGTTCACTGGAAGGTCAAATACTCAGGCAAAAACTAAAGTACTTCGGTCATATTATGAGAAAACATGATTCACTGGAAAAGACCTTAATGCTGGGGAAGACTGGTGGTAACAGGAGAAGAGGGCGACAACGGATGAGGTGGCTTGATGACATCAAGGAAGCCACGGTTCTCAATTTATAAAGACTTCGGAAAATAGTACACGACAGGAAGAAATGGCGCACTTTTGTCTATGGGGTCACGGAGAGTCGAAAGCGACTAAACGACTGACAACAACAACAACAACAACAGAATTCGCTACTAGAACAGTAAAAGACGAAGATCAAAAGGATAAATTTTAATGGTAAACAAATTCATAGTATTCGCTTTTCAGAAGATATTGCATCGATAGCTGATTCAGAGCACAAAATGACTAGGATGCTCGGTATAATAAACAACACGCTAGAGAAGTACAGCCTAAAAATAAATACAAAGAAAACAAAAATGTTGGTCGTTCAAAAGAAGAAGACTGAATTGAAAACAAACATTAAATTAGGCTGTGAAGAAATTAGATCAGGTTAAAGAATTTTATTCTCTGGATAGTCTTATTACCAATGATAATCAGTGCTTGACAGAAGTCAAAAGAAGTATTGATATGGCAAACGAAGTGTTTCAAGGCAGGAAAAATCTATTGTTAAATAAGCACACAGGAATTGAAACCAGGAAGAAATTTGTTAAAATCTATGTTTGGAGTGTGCTAATATACGGTGTTGAGGCCTGGACTTTAGGAAAACAACCATAATCAATACTAGGAGGGCGGAAATGTGGTTCTGGACAAGACGGACAGGGAGGAGTTGGACACAAAAAAAAAAAGACTAATATTCAAATCATGAATGACGTTAATGAGAAACGGATCTTAATTTATTCTATAGCGCAAAGGAAAGCTAAATTTCTTGGACACGTCCTACGATATGACACCTTGCTCCAGAATGTCTTCGAAGGAAATGTCCTAGGGAATGAGCCGAGAGGAAGACTACGTCTCTCATACCTTAGGCATATTATCACTCAGCTGGGTTTGTCTGTCTGTCTGTCTGTCTGTCTGTCTGTCTGTCTGTCTGTCTGTCTGTCTGTCTGTCTGTCTGTCTGTCTGTCTGTCTGCAAATGAAAATGTGGTCAACACTGACTGAACTGAACATTTTCCCATATTTTACCATTTCTTTCAAATGCCTAGTTCTACTCTTTTGCAAATTAAGTACGTAGATTACTCTTAGGATGTCAGTTGATCATCAGTACATTTTATACAATATTTTGCTAAACCAATTTAGAAAAAATGGAAGTGTTTCAATATGATTAATCACAACATTGCTCTTTCATCCCTGGGCCGATGACCTTCGATGTTAGGCCCCTTTAAACAACAAGCATCATCAAGCAGCTCTTTTATCCGTCTTCTTGGCTGGATGACTAGCTATGTGGCCGTCAAATCTTAGGGGCCCTGGTACGTTTCCTGACCAGGCAGACGATTTTATCCATGTTTGATTAATTTATCTATTTGAGTCGGTGTGTGTACGGCTTAAAATATCTTCATTTACATATACCACATAATTCCATGAATGACCACGGAAACACAAAATAGTGAATTCACATACACAAACGTTTAGTGTCAGGAGGTGTATACTGCCATATGAATGGGCTCAGTCCACATTAATGTCTACTCCAGATAATTTGTGAAAATGTCCAGTATACAATAAGAAGAAAACTAGATTGTTTATTTACTAATTAATAATATCCGACTCCTTGGTCTTCGATCCAAAGGAGCCCGTCTTGGATTCCCGACCGGGTCGGCAATCTCGTCCGATTAATTCTTCTGGCTCGGGGACTGGTTGTTTGTGTTTGTCACAACACTCTTCCCTTCATATTCAGACAACACACCACACTACCAACCACCACAGAAACAATCAATAGTGATTACATCCCTCTATATAGGATTGGCTTCCAGTAGGACAACCGGCCGTAACAGGCTCAAATCCACATGTGCAATACAAATCGCGCCCACAACCCAAGAGGTGTGGGAAAACTGGTAGAGGAAGCAGATTTACTAATGAATAAGGAATTATTGAAGCAGGTTTCAGAGGTAAAATAGGAAACCACGGAAATCCATTTTCAGGGCTGCCGACTGTGGGGTTTGAACCCACTATATCCCGGATGCCAGCTCACAGTAGCGTGCCTTAAAAAAGCGGCCCTATGTACAGCTGTGTTCCCCTACCACCCACTTACTGTAATGTCACTAAAAATTGTAAGTGCAAGCAAATAGTCACAATACATCACATTATGGTAACTTGGATACTTCCAACTAGGCTACGTCTGAACATTCCCATCTACCAGCATCCAGGATTGGCATTAAAATGTGATTCTTCTAGCATGTGTACTTCACAACAAGTAATTGCAATTAGTCACATATTTAAGAGTACGTAATAATGTGAGCAATTTAGAATTAGAAAAATGTATTACCAAATTGCCCCACTAAATAAAGGTCATATCATTCGTAATCGATATCGTGATGTGATAGATTACTGCAAGCACAGACAATTTCCCGACAATGTGATATCAGTGCAGAAGTCACTGGTATGTAGAGGAAGGGAAATTAAATACACTCCTATAAAAGCAGACATTAGAGTGAAAATGACTCGAAGAGGTTTCACGACTACACATTCTTTCCACGGAAACACTGGGAGCTCTCAGCGAATTAACCACTCGAGACTAGGGCTATTATCTCGATAACTTAATTAGTAATGCTCGGTAAAGCGGAAGTGAACTTTAAAAGTTTGAAAATGTGAAACCAGCGAGTTAAAACAGAACACGTTCTCCTGTTAAACTCGTCACACTTCTCTAGCAATATACAGTACTGTACTCCTTTCTCAACTTAGACATAATATATGAGCTTTGTTCTACTATGAGTTATTTCTAACAGTTACATTCTTCATTCTATCGAAACTAATTTATGAATAAATAAGATACAGAAAATACCTGAAATTCAAAACCTATAATTACAGATTATACCTGAAAATGAAACAACTTTTTAAAAATTGAATGACATGCTCAATACTTGAAAGAACATCATCATATCCTATCAAATGAAACAACTTTAGTATATATATCTTATGAAATGATTAATATTAATGAAATGTTTAAAACCATGTATGTTAAAATCTGTGTCCGCTATTCTAATAAAATTAACGAATATTACAACTGGGGCGTCCGCCTCTGTGGTGTAGTGGTTAGCGTGATTAGCTACCACCCCCAGAGGTCCGGGTTCGATTCCCGGCTCTGCCACGAAATTTGACAAGTGGTGCGAGGACTGGAACGGGGTCCACTCAGCCTCGGGAGGTCAACTGAGTAGAGGTGGGTTCGATTCCCACCTCAGCCATCCTGGAAGTGGTTTTCCGTGGTTTTCCACTTCTCCTCCAGGCAAATGCCGGGATGATACCTAACTGAAGGCCACGGCTGCTTCCTTCCCTCTTCCTTGCCTGTCCCATCCAATCTTCCCATCCCTCCACTAGGCCCCTGTTCAGCATAGCAGGTGAGGCCGCCTGGGCGAGTTACTAGTCATTCTCCCCAGTTGTATCCCCGACCCAAAGTCTGAATCTCCAGGACACTGCCCTTGAGGCGGTAGAGGTGGGATCCCTCGCTGAGTCCGAGGGAAAAACCGGCCCTCGAGGGTAAACAGATTACGAACGAACAACTGGAGCCCGGATTTGAATGTAAAATCAAAACAAGAAATATCTACATAAAATGTGGTAACTAACAAAGAAATATTTAATTAAATATTTAAATTCATAATCTAATGAAATATACATTATTCATAAAATTTGGAGTAATATTTATGCATAAAATTTGCAAGAAATATAATGTTTGTCCAACTCTTGTCCCATTTCCCTATGGGGTCAAGTATGAGGTGAGGTGAGATGAATCTGTCGTTGTGGGGTTTTATGACCGGAAACCCTTCCTGTCGTCAACCACATCAGAGGAGTTAATGAGATGAAATGAATGACGTGATATATGATACTAGGAAGGGAGAGGGTGAAACCCGGTGTCGGCAAGTACCTTACTCCTGTCGAATAGCACTAAGGGGTCTGCTCAAGGCTTAATGTCCCCATCCGACGGACGAATCACTATCTACAGCGTCATATGCTCTCACTCAATATGAGCACTGCGGAGAGGTTTGTAATTTAATCCAGGCTTTTGGCACGCAATCTAGTGATTAGAAATTGTATACCACAAACTCCCCTACCCTAACGTCCAACATTCTGATGGTAAAAATATTTTCGACTGACGGGACTCGAACCGGCTAACCACGGTGTCAGACCGTTTAGAGTCCAACGCCTTGACGATCATGGCCACCAGGCGGGCTTTATAATATGAGAAAATTAAATTATTGCAATTAGCTCCAAACTTTGTCGCAAAATAATCAATGTTTCTTTAAATAATTTACGTAGTCTAGTGTTCTGTAATTTTGATAGGAGTACAGTTGCTTATTGTATGTACGTTCTGTCCTTAGCCTAAGGTCTGGTTGAATCCTCATCAGCTCTTCCATTAGCTGTCAGAGATGGTCTAGGTATCACTGAAAAGGCGTACTAGCAAAATGAGGAGTGAGGTAGATTCCCGTTGCTTTCCTCAAAGAGTCAGAAGTTCCTGTCTGCCAAGCCCAATGAAATGCATGGACCAACTGACCTTATAAGCAACATTTTCACACCATTCATAGCAGGGACTGGTTGCGTAGGAAATGGCAAAATGGCGAAATAGTAATGCTCATATCTCAGTCACTTTCATTTTGTCAAAGCCAAGGATGAGACTGAGACAGATCAGTGATTGTAACAAAATTGTTCTAGCCCACACCTGAAGACACAGTACACTGTAAACATTAGATCTTTCCAACAAAGGCATTTGCTTATTAAATGATCAAATTAAAGGCATAATCAAACTACTTTAAAGATGTAAAAAACAATGTTATAAACTGAAACTTGCAAAGTGTACGTGCAACCCTTGTCCCGTTTCTCTATGGGGTCGGGTATGAACAGAGGTGAAACTTCGTAGCGGGAATTTACAACCCGATGCCTTTCCTGACGTCAACCTCATCTGGGGAGGTAATGAGATGACAGATGATATTAATGACGCGATACTTGATAGTAGGAGGAAAGGGAGTGAAACCCGGTGCCGGCACATAACCTACTCCTGTCGAACAGCACCAAGGGGCCTGCTCAAGGCTTAACTTATCTATCCGACGGACCGATCACCATCAACAGCGTCATATACCATAAACCCATACGAACATTGAGGGAAGGTTTCAAATTGCACCCGGCTTTTGGGCCGCAATTTAGTAATTAGGAATTGTATACCACCACCTCCCCAATCCTGCCGGCCAAAACTCTGATGGTGAAACATTTTTCGGCGTACGGAACTCGAACTGGTAAACAACGCTGTCAGACCACATAGACATGACGTCTTAGCGATCATGGCAATCAGACGGGATGCACTGTAAATCGTGGAGTATTTTTCACTAGTTATTGTTGTAGCTAAGCCGCCTCTGTGGTGTAGTGGTTAGCGTGATTAGCTGCCACCCCCGGAGGTCCGGGTTCGATTCCCGGCTCTGCCACGAAATTTGAAAAGTGGTACGAGGGCTGGAACGGGGTCCACTCAGCCTCGGGAGGTCAACTGAGTAGAGGCGGGTTCGATTCCCACCTCAGCCATCCTCGAAGTGGTTTTCCGTGGTTTCCCACTTCACCTCCAGGCAAATGCCGGGATGGTACCTATCTTAAGGCCACGGCCGCTTCCTTCCCTCATCCTTGCCTATCCCTTCCAATCTTCCCATCCCCCTACTAGGCCCCTGTTCCCTATAGCAGGTGAGGCCGCCTGGGCGAGATACTGGTCATACTCCCCAGTTGTATCCCCCGACCAAGAGTCTGAAGCTCCAGGACACTGCCCTTGAGGCGGTAGAGGTGGGATCCCTCGCTCAGTCCGAGGGAAAAGCCGAACCTGGAGGGTAAACAGATGATGATGATGATGATTGTTGTAGCTAATTTCCTCTTGCCCTCATGTACTGAAAATGAAATCAATAAGCGTAACTATATAAAGTTAATATTGTTTATATGCGTCCGCCTTTGTGGTGTAGTAGTTAGTTAAATTATCTGCCACCCCCGGAGGCCCGGATTCGATTCCCGGCTCCACCACGAAATTTTAAACGTGGTACGTTGTCTGAAACGGGGCCTACTCAGCCTTGGGTGGACAACTGAGTAGATATGGGTTTCGATTTCCACCTCAGCCATCCTCAAAATTGTTTTCCGTGGTTTCGCAATTCTCCTCCAGGCAAATGCCGGGATGGTACCTAACTTAAGGCCACGACTGCTTCCTTTCCTCCGTATCGTTCCCTTTCAATCTTCCCATCCTCCAGTAGGATCGTGTTCAATATAGCAAGTGAGGCCGCCTCGGCGAGGTACTGATTCTCCTCCCCAGTGTTATCCCCAACCCAATGTCTGGCACTCCAGGACACTGCCCTGGAGGAGGTAGAGGTTGGATTCCTTGCTGAGTCCCAGGAAAAACCCAACCCTGAAGGGTAAACGGATTAAGGAGGATAATAAGAAGCAGCAGCAGCAGCAGCAGCAGCAGAAGAAGAAGAATTTTGAAGATATTTTATATGTACAAACATGTTACATTTTCCACATAATAAATAAAATATGTAATACTACGAAGAATATGAAAATGAAACCCAAGTATAACCATATAAGGAAAACAATTCGTTGATAATTCTTTTTCCTTTTCAGTTACGAGGAATGTAATATGTAATTATATAAGATGCCGGCCTCTAGTTATAACTTATACTAATCAACCACACCTCATCTGGCTCTGCTCTCTTCAGTGGTCCACCTAGGGGAGCGATGTTGCGCAATACGCTGTCAATGGCGTTGTGCCAGTTGGCTTCATTACAGTAACTTTCCGTTACGTCCAGTTCCGGCGACGTCATGGGTCTTCGCGGAGTTGTACTTATAGCCTATTATTAATTATAATTGTTTTGGATGATTTAAGCAACGTTTTTTAAGCATTATTCAATCAGATATTTATAGAATTTTACTGGAGTTTGAATTGTTGGGCTTTCTTAATACGTGATAGTTTTACCAGTGGGGAGAGAAGAACCACATAAGGAGTACTTAATAAGTTCATTTCAACAATTATTAGAAGCGTGGACATAAGTTTTAATGCAGATGGTTTTACACTTCTCAGAAATAGTTATATAATTTTGAAATGTGTGATTTTACAAAAAAAATTAAGTTCTGCCAAGAATGAAACACGTCATTCTAGTTAAAGTTGTTCCATTTTAAGGTATAATCTGTTTTTATATACGGTGGTGGACAGACAAAATAGAAAAAGAAATCAAACAAAGGAGCAAGGTGAAGAAAGAAATGGGTAAGATACGTTTCCTTTCTGACATTTTTGAAATTTTATTCATTCATCAATTAGTTTCGACAGAATAAAGAACGTAACAGTTATACATTAAGTGAGTTGAAACGGAATAGAAATGGCTTCCTCTGTAACAAATCCACTGCCAGGCAAAAAGTTGAAGGCCCCACAAGTGGAGGAGGAAACAAAACGAAATTTCACTTGTTGAGATGGAATGCTGGCCCCTCCCGCGACTAACAGATCCCAACGTGCCTTATATAGGCGAGCGGCGACTGCGTGTACATTTGTCAGCACGGGCGTAAGCCGCAGGAGAACGCAACGAGAGGGGACCCGAGGTTACCACCCTCCCGTGCTTTAATTACAAAATTTGAAGTAAGTACATATGAACAGAATATAAATATACAATAGATACATGCAAGTCCAGGCATGACGCCAGGATAAATTACACAATACAAGAAACAAGCTTTGACGAACACTAGGAGCATCTGGTGGTTCTTCCATGTTACCCGGATGGCAGTCTTTGTCAAAGAAATAAGACTTGTGGCCGAAAGGCTGAAACAATCATAGACATAATCGCTTTTTCATGGAATCCGGGAGGCCGGTGAGAGACCTCTGATAGGGTTCTAAACGAGTCTGCCGGAGCCGCCGGCGACGTGGCGAGGTCCGCGTCGCGGCTCGCTGGCTGGTGGCTCTTACTTCTTTCTGGTCGCACCCCGCGCTCCAAGTGTCCCGCGTCCTCGATCGCGTGGCTAGGGCGCCGCACTGCGGGAGACCGCAGCCGAACGTGGAGTGGGCTGAAACTGGAAGTCTTCCTGGAGAACTGCAACGCTGTCACCCGTTGCTCTGTCGACTTAGACGGCCACCTACCATCCCTGGGACATGGCTAAATAGAGCAAGTTCGCTCGATTTAAGAAATACTTCTGCTGTGCGTCATCCAATTCCGGTCAGATACTGAGGCCCCAGAGAACAGTTGTCGCATCGTGATGGTCCCTGCTCTGTGGTGTCAGGGCGAGAAGATACTACAGGTCGCTGGCGATCTGGAGAACTTTGTTGTCGGTTGGTGTTTGGAGGCCCTTGTCGTACGTGGCTGGGACCAGGTGCCGCCATTCGTCGTCCTCGGCTATGGAGTGCTCCTGTCCGGTGTCGTCCCGGACGCCATCTTGCACTAGAAATTGTCGAAAAGTTGTTCCATATTCTTTTGGCGAAACAGGAGCTCCTGGATGGCGGTGGTGAGGGCTTCTACGTTGGCTTCAGGTATGGCGTCGGAGAACACGACTGAAAATAGATCTGGAGCTGACAGGTCGTCCAAAGATCGAGTCCCTCTGGAGAATGTGCTGACAGGAGTGATGTCTGTGGCACGATCCGGAATTGGCGGAGGGTGTCGAGACTGAGAAGTGTTTCGACTCTTCGAAGCGTTGCGTGTTGCTCGTGGAGTCACTGATCGCCTGGCTGGGTATGTGTCACTCACCTGGGTCTGCCTTGGCATACTCCGATGCCCAACCAATGTAACGAGGTGGGTACGTTCCCATGTGCCTCGTATCACGTAGTAGATAACATTGCTGGCTACTCCCGCGTAACTTCAGTGATTAAAAATCGAGTCAAATTTACAAAAATCCTGGCAGTACGAGCCGAAGAAATTGGTATGACGCTGCACGACCTCTGGCCTGAGTACATGCACTCATAAAGCCATTGTAACTTGCTAGCTTCCAGTGTACCTCAACATCATACACACAGTTCATAGAGATAAGTGCCGTGTGTGGACGAGCATTGTCCTGTTCAAGAATGGCACCAGGATATGTTACATGAGATGTAACACATGAGGACGTACGATGTCCGTGGCGCACGGCTGGGCCGTCATGTTTCCCTCAACCACTACCATCCGTGACCTGAAGTCATACCCGATGGTTCCCCACACCATCACTATGCACTATGCCGCTCCGAATCATTGGAGGTCGCCGCCACACTCGCAGGCGATAATCATCCGGGGTAGTGGAGAACCGCGGTTCTTCGCTGAAAACAACATGATGTCATTCATCAGTAGTTCATGCTACCCGGTCACGGCACCACTCCAAACGGAGCCCTTTCTTTCGTTGTGTTAGCGGTACCCTGGACCGGCTGCTTCTAGTCTCCAACCAATGCTGCGGGATGACACAGAATGTTCCAGGTAATACATTACTTGTTCTCGGATGGCAGGCGCAGATGTGAAGGGTTTACAATGTGCTTGCTTCCTTGTGGTTGTCCGACGTATTCGACCGGAAACTTGACGACTAGTATGCTAGTATCGAGACACTGTCACATCCGAATGCCCCACAAATCTGGATATTGCACGATTCGACCCACAATGAGGCCCGTTTCAAACTCTGTCAGTGTTGCTAACCTTGTATCACACGAATACGCGGCATCTCCGTGTCCACCACACAGATCACTCAAAATATGTCGCTGTTCACGCCCCTTATATACCTTACCGGGCCTTGTAACTCTACTAAAAATGAACAACACTAATGCACTTTAGTGGCCGCTTTACCTGTCACAGAGAATTGAACTCTAATCATTTACATACCCGCTGAAGGGTTTTTTTGCTAGGGGCTTTACTTCGCACCGACACAGATAGGTCTTTTGGCGACGATGGGATAGGAAAGGCCTAGGAGTTGGAAGGAAGCGGCCGTGGCCTTAATTACGGTACAGCCCCAGCATTTGCCTGGTGTGAAAATAGGAAACCATGGAAAACCATCTTCAGGGCTGCCGATAGTGGGATTCGAACCTACTATCTCCCCGATGCAAGCTCACAGCCGCGCGCCTCTACGCGCACGGCCAACACGCCCGGTCGCTGAAGGTTTGCACGTGTACGAAGTTACATTGACATTCGACCATTTCTTCTGGGTGATTGAATTTTTTTGACAGGCAATATATTATGCGTTGCATTTTAAGGACTGTTTTGTATTTTACTGACGAGAAAACACATGAGAAGCATAAATGATCTTAAATTACTATTACGTTTATAGATATGGACATTTCGTAATAAATCAGTTTTTAAGAATGATAGAAAATGCAGCACCACATTTGTTTGATACTTTCTATCCTTGTGATAACTTATACATTGGCGGAGAAGAATTTCGATAACCGTTAAGTCTATATATATAAAATAAGAGTTTTGTCTGTACATTGCTCAGAATTTAAAAAGGATGGTATTTCTGTATCAGTCGTGTCCACAGTGACAAGGGAATCCACTTTTTACTTTTCCGTAATGTCTGTCTGTCTGTCTGTCTGTCTGTCTGTCTGTCTGTCTGTCTGTCTGTCTGTCTGTAGCTTATGCACACGCATCACGAGAAAACGGCTGATGAGAATTCAATTACAATCGGTATACAAATTGGGGCAATGAGTCGCTATAATCTAGGCGATAAATAATGTTATTCACGCTGACTGAAATGGTAGTTTAGGGGGAGGCCTAAAATTTAATTCTCAAATATTTATGTTATTAGTGGTCATATCTTAATGAAAATTGGTATAACAAAGTCGGGGATAATTCGCTATAATATAGGCTATAAATAATTTTACTCACGCTGAGCGAAATGGTAGTTTAGGGGAAGGACTAAAATTTAATTCTTAAATATTTGTTATTAATGGCCGTATCTTAACGAAAATCGGTATGCAAAGTCGGGAAATAAGTCGCTATAATCTAGGCTATAAATAATGTTATTAACGCTGAATGAGATGTAGTTTAGGGGTTGACCTAAAATTTAATTCCAAAATAATTATGTAATTAATGGTCGTATCGATAAATACTACATAACTAAAGTTATATAGTATTATATTTATGATCATTTATGTATTATACATTGTTACCATACCGGCTATGATCAGAGATATTCATGAATTTAGATTTTTGTTAGTAAGTCCTTATCAGCGCCGAGTCACGAGAAAATGGGTTAACAGGATTTAATGAAAATCGGTATGTAAAATCGAAGAGTAAAGGAGTACAGTGTACGCTATAAATTTTTTTAAGGCGCCCTAATATCACAGAGTCGAAAGAAAACTGAATGTGAAGGCCTACAATATAGAAAGCTCATAAAATTGATCACCAATAACATTACATTGACCATTGCTTGTTGTGATGTGCTTTGTCTTCTGTTGCCACTAATCTCCGATAGACAGTATTACTGCTGCGTACCGAGTCTTTTTTTTTAATTTGCTTTACGTCGCACCGACACAGTTAGGTCTTATGGTGACGATGGGATAGGAAAGCGCTATGAGGGTAAATGAAGCGGTCTTGGCCGTAATTAAGGTATAGCCCCAGCATTTGCATGGTATGAAAATGGGAATCCACTGAATAACATCTTCAGGGCTGCCGACAGGGGGGTTCGAATCCATTATCTCCCGGATGCAAGCTCACAGCTGTGCGCCCCTAACCACACCTCCAATTCGCCCAGTCGTGCGAGTGTAAAAGTCTTCCTAAATATTGGCGGGAAGTAGCTGGGGAGTTAGGTAATTTTCTTCTTTAACATGCCATTCCTCTATTTCATACATTTTCCAATACTACTGGTACGTAACACACTGGTTCATCATAGCATTCGAGCTGTTCAATCCCTACTCTGAGGCACAGATTGGAATGAGAAGTGTGCATATTTGATGGAATAATGGCAGAGAAGTGTTCACGGCTGTCTGCGGCCTGGTGAATCCAGCGATGGAACTTTGGATTGTTAGATCGGCACCGTAGTACTGTTCGTTAAAAGTGAGAAAATGTGCAATTTTTCATTTGATCGAACATTTTTTGCGATAACATTGCTTTTTAATCGCTACATTCCTACTGACGCTTTTGTAATGACCTATGTTGACTTCAGTTAGGAAAACCACAAAGTCAGTCTTTCTGAGAATCCCGTAGCGAAGCACGGGTACATCAGCTAGTTAGTAAATAAATATAGATTAATAGCGGTGATTGTTATTTTGCGCTTCCCTTTAAAACGGCATTCGTTGCTATTATCGTAATACAAGCTACGATTGCGTTTTGAACTAGTTCGTGCCTGAATCAAAAATATTTAATTCATACAGATCTGTGTTAGTTATACAGCTTCCTTTGCATTACACAACAATCCGGTACAGTATAATACACTTGAAATAAACAAAATGTAATAAACGTTTGATTAAAATAGCTACATTCAACGCACGCATTATTGTAGTGCAGTGTGTACATTGCGTTTTAGAGTATTAATGCATTTGGAAATATTCCAACTCTAGAATCTAGGCCAATGAAGAATATGATCGAATTTATGCGTTATAAAACCAGCTCCGACTACCTCTTTAACAAACTAGAGAACAAATTTTGAAGCTTAAAATATTTAGTCAAATTTTCACTTCCATGGAGCGTACCTTAGAAATTATGAATAATATAATTTGAAGTACCACATGTGCCTTATAGTTATCAATCTTGAGATACGGACATATTCAAGGGGAAAAATTGCGGCAACTAAATATTGTAATTGCTTTCCAGTGGCTACGAAAATGCAAAGGGGGGCTTCATTTACTGATCGTTTGTATTATTATTTCACACGAATGATACCAGATGTAATGTTTGGAGACACTTTTCAATCAATCAACAATACTTTGCATTGCATGTTAGCATACTAACCTTAACATGCGAATTGTCGTGTTCAAAATATTTTCGTAGGGGATACTTATAATGGTGGAAGGACCGGGTTCGAATCCATTTCCTCATAGATACCATCACTTCTAACAGGACTGTAGTGTGTTAAATTCTTCCTATTCGTGTTTCGGTTTTATTCGTACGAATGCTGGATAGAGTACTCGTCTGCAAATTGCTCTTCAGAATGAACGCGGGAGCTATATTATACATGTTGGCAACATGCAAAACCAAAAACAAAAATATAGCTTCAATGATTTTTCTTGTCTTGCGGTGTTTATAAGACATTTCAAATACTAGCATTCATTTCGTAAAAAAGAGGAACTGTCCTTAAAAGCAACATGCTCACTGTAAGGATGGTCTTAAAATAAGTGTTACCTGCGATTGTATTAATAATCTTGAAAATAATAATAAAAAAATTCAGAGATTTGCGAAAACGAGAGTTTAAATGTTACAGTTAATCGCGTAATTTAAGGGAAATTTTCAAACACAAAAATATTTCGGGAAAGGCATAATTACTTTTAAATTAATTTCATTTAATATAATCAAATGGAAGAGTATATTATGATAGGAAAACCCCTTCACATCTCCATAATATTTCGCTTTTATTGGCCGTTTTTGTGATGCCTTATTTGGAGCAAGGCCCTTCGAGTACATAGATGGTGGCTCATTATCTTCGTGTTTCGGTTTTATTCGTACGAATGCTGGATAGAGTACTCGTCTGCAAATTGCTCTTCAGAATGAACGCGGGAGCTATATTATACATGTTGGCAACATGCAAAACCAAAAACAAAAATATAGCTTCAATGATTTTTCTTGTCACCTTGAATTTATAATCATAGGATTCTGACAATTATTGTTATGATTATTTTCATTTTACGAACGTTTACTATTGGTGAGTAACCCCTTTGTAGGTAACGTTAGATATTCTAACTTGCGAGGCGTGGATGTCGTGCGGGGCTGCTTAATTGGGCTACCGGTACCCTAGTTCAGCTGTGGGCCGTCCAGAGGGTCCAGGGTTCGATTACCGGCCGAGTTGGGTATTTTAACTTTCATTGGTTAATTCCAAAGGCTTGGGGGCTGGGTGTTCGTGCTGTCCGCAATTTCCCTGCAACTCACACACCACACATAATACTGTAATCCACCACAATTGCACGCGGTTACATACACATGGCAGATGCCGCCCATCATCATCGGAAGGTCTGCCTTACAAGGGCTGCACTCGGCTAGAAATAGCCACACGAAATTATTATTATTATTATTATTATTATTATTATTATTATTATTATTATTATTATTATTATTATTTCTTAAAGTAAAATTCAGTTTTAACGTCAGATTTACATCATTTACAAATAATAACAGAGAATAGAATTCTTAATTTAAATAATCGATGTCGATAAAATCAATTTGTAAACAATAGATTTCTAGAGTGTTAAATGTAGCACGATGGGTTTCACTTAACGGAAAAATCCTATCAATTTTAATTACTGTGTTGATGGGCTGAGAGTTCCTTATGGGGATCACTGTAAGTACCTAAGTGTTAATATAAGGAATGATATTCATCGGGGGTAAACACATAAAATGAATTGTAGGTAAAGAGTACAAATTTCTGCACACGGTTATAAGGATATTTAGGGGTTGTAGTAAATATGTAAAAGAGTGGGCATGTAAGTACCTGGTAAGACGACAAGTAGGGTATTGTTGCAGTGTACGGGACTGTTATTAGGATTAATTGATTCGATAACTGAAAAAACAATCAAAAGTAAAGCAGCTCGATTTGTTTTGGGTGATTTCCGACATAAGAGAAGCGTTACGAAAATGTTGCAAAATTTGGGCGGGAAGACTTGGGGAAAAGGAGACGAGTTGTTCGACTAAGTGATATGTACCGAGCTGTCAGTGGAGGGATGGCGTCGAATGAGAATGGGCGAGTAAGTTTGGGGTTTTTAAAAGTAGGAAAGATCACAACATGAAGGTAAGGTTGGAATTCAAGAGGATAAATTGGGGCAAATATTCGTTCATACGAAGAGGAGTTAGTGATTGGAATAGTTTACAAAGGGAGATGTTTAATACATTTCCAAATTCTTCGCAATTACTTTAAGAAAAGACTAGATTACACAACACATAGGCAATCCGCCACCAGGGCGACTGTCCCAAATGCAGATCAATGGTGATTGATTCACTGAATATGTGAAACATTAAATCTCCTATACTGAAAAGTTGCGTTTCTTTCTCGAATAGTACAGATGTACTGGAGGCGAACGATTCATATGAATAGTTTTCATGATTTGATATGGCCAGTTATTGATTTGAAATCCTTTCGAATGGTGACTTTCTGCACATTTTACCTGAATTATCAAAACATCCTGTTTATATGAATATTTTCCTTTTCTATACGTGATGATTTCACCAAAACGTGACTTACGTTTATACAAAGCTTTGCATTTGTAACTACGTACTGCTTAGCGTTAGGTGCACTTATAATGTCATGTTCATATTAACAATACGCCGGTAATAATTCAGAATTCGTGGAGAGAAGGTAGAAATACTAAATACAGTGTAGCGAAGTACAATAGACAGAACGGTAATACAATAAGCTTCAATCCAGTCAGTGTGGCTGACCAGCGTATCGATATACCAGTAATTGTTGCGGTTGCTGAACGTAAATGGGCTAATAGCGTTGGCTTTGTATAAGTTCGAACCGAGGAAATTACCCTCTTCCCCGATTTTTTAATCAGATTGTTCATATTTATTGTCCATTCCTGCAAAGTGGCTAGCTTTAAATAAACAAATTAATTTAATTTTCAACTCTCAGTTTCTACAGGAAAAATGCAATGCATTTTAAATTTTGTTTAAAACCTGGTAAAACATTACTTTCATTGATGCATCCGTAATCAAGTACAGCTTCACCAGTCACTTTATACAACCCAATGATTATCTTGGTGGCAAGGTTTGCTTCCAAAAATAAAACTGAGGGACAATTATTTCTATGCAAAAACTGAAACAGATTTTTGGCAATGTGTACCTGCTGGCATGACCCGGAGAAACAAATAATCGTCGAGAAGACAGTTTACAAATTTATATAGTAGGTTCGAACCCCACTGTCGGCAGCCCTAAAAATGGTTTTCCGTGGTTTCCCATTTTCACACCAGGCAAATGCTGGGGCTGTACCCTAATTAAGGCCACGGCCGCTTCCTTCCCATCCCTAGCTCTTCCCTGTCCCACCGTCGCCATAAGACCTATCTGTGTCGGTGTGACGTAAAGCAACTAGTAAAAAACAAGTTTATATAAAGTCACAAATCCAAAGAAGCAATTCAGTCAATCGAAACTGTGACAGAAACGAGATCCCATTCGAATTATTAGCCGTTTCAACGCAAAAAATACCGTTGGTAAGAAGAAGTTAGTAGTGATTACAATATATATATGCAGGCATACGTTCGCAGAAATTAATGTTGTAAATCCTTGTCCGTTAAGAACTCTAATAGAATCGTAATATTAAAAGAGAATTATTACTTTATGATGGATATACAGGGACGTAATCTATAGGTACTATATCGATCATAAGATGCTGTTATGTTCTAACTGATTCGTTGGGAAGCATTAATATACCTTTCAATATTTTGACGGAAGCAGTCGTGTAAAGGAAACAAGGGTCGATGAAATGTATAATTTGTATGCATTCCCTTATCTACAATAGAATACTGTCGTTCTTTGGCCATGTCATGAAACCAGATGGAGAGAGCATTAAAAAATTACTATGAAGGGCTGAGTCAACAGCAAACTGACCACATGGAAGGACAGATCGCCTAGATCGTCTGGTAGTGGGAAAATCTCTTTTGTGGTCGGAAGGGAAGTAACTGACTCACCGCCTTCTGTAGGCAGTTACTGCACAGCTCGGCTCTTCCTTTTTTAAATTTTTATTAATGACTTATTAACATATACGTGGCTTTAATCCAGAAATAATAACATTTATTTAATGATGACAATGATCCACGAAAAACTACGGTCATTAATGTTCACATTTTTACATTAAGTATAACAATATATCAAAAAATAAGATTACTAGAAGGAAACCATGATTTAATTTCATCGATTGCAAATGTTAGAATATTAAGCTCTAAAGTCTTTAAGCTTGTTTAATCGAGAAATACAGACAATCAATCGATGCTCAATGTTTAACCACATGGATCATGAGAGGAAATCTGCCTAAATTTTCAAATAATGTTAATGAAATTCTACAGTCTCAATAATAACTACGCAAAATAGTATATCATTAAAATTGTAAATGATTTCATGATTTGATTATAGAATTGTTTTGATCCTGGATTTATACGAATTCGCCTTATTGCAGGAGAATGGGAAACCACGGAAGACCATTCTCATGATAGCCGACGGCGGGGACCAGCTCTTCTCCGTTCCAACGAATGTGTTCGTTTGGTCGATCGGAGTGCAGAGCTGCAGAGTCAAGGACCAGCCGTGGCCGAGTCAGTGACATTTGCGATGAAGAAGCAGCTGAGACAAGGAGATGTGATCTCTAACTGCTCTTTAACTTAGCACTGAAAAAAGTCTCTGCACTCGTCGACCACCACCGATTGTATGTCTATGGAAACGAAGTTCACTGGAAATTAGTATGTTATCAAGTAATCCTTCTGCATTCAACATACATGAAAAAAAAAGCAGCTCGATTTGTTCTGGGTGATTTCCGACAAAAGAGTAGCATTCTGAAAATGTAAACATTGGGCTGGGAAGACCTGGGAGAAAGAAGAGGAGCTACTCGACTAAATGGTATGTTCCAAGCTGTCGGTGAAGAAATTGCGTGCAATGACATTAGTAGACGAATAAGTACGAGTGGTGTTTGAAAAGTAGAAAAGTTCAAAATGTAAGAAGATAAAGTTGGATTTCAAGAGGACAAATTGGGGCAAGTATACGTTTATAGGAAGACGAGTTCGGGCGATGCTCAGTAAAATAAATTATTTGAGGAAAAACCAGGTAAACGACAGGGTATCCGCCACTTCGACGAGTGCCCTAAATGCAGATCGGTGATTGATTGATTGATTGATTGATTGATTGATTGATTGATTGATTGATTGATTGATTGATTGATTGATTGATTGATTGATTGATTGATTGATTGATTGATTGATTGATTGATTGATTGATTGATTGATTGATTGATTGATTGATTGATTGATTGATTGATTGATTGATTGATTGATTGATTGATTGATTGATTCAGTTAATTCTTTAATTAAACGTGTATGTAATAATACGTCAAATATGTAGCAAACATATACTCAAGTATGTTATTTAACATTAATATTGTCACTTTTATGTACAATAAAGTGAAATGAAATACCTTCAGTAATATTGTCACTACTGTACTCTCTCTAGCACTGCATGAATTGTATCCAAAATTGATGAAAATAAATTGGCCTCAAAAGAAGAAGAGAGGAAAGCAATGAACATTATTAGTTTCCATAACAAAACGAGGAAAACAATGTTCTTCAACAACTTTGATCAGTTTTACCACGAAATGTTTGAAGCGAAAGAACGTTAAATATGAAGAATGATTTACTTGTAGGGCTGTTTAATTCCACTCTTGGCTACTGAGTACGACGTCAGAAACTTCATAATTCTTCATATTCTGGAACAAAACTGCTTTTAGGTAACAACAATTGATTATGGGAAGGTATTCCAGTCTTAGATTGCAGACTATCTGAAATCAGCAGGAAAAAAATACAGAGTTTCACGCATTGAATGTGTAGGACTACAGTCCCTTTCTGTGCTCATAGACGTGTTTTTCCCCAATGATTGCGAAAACGCCCTCAATTTTCGTCGGCGGTCGCAGTGTGTGCTACGGCCTACAGGTGGTCACGGCTGGTCCTTGGTTCGACTGCTCTGCCGTGGCTGTACGCCTCTACATTCGGGAGACGGAGAGGGACTGGTCTTCACAGTCAGCTGACCTAAGAACGACTCTCTCTCTCATCGTTTCACACCTCCCTGGCCTGAGAGGGGGTGTTGCCGCATAGGAGGCCCGCCGTCCCATTCAGAGACGAAATTAAAACTTGTTTAGTAGTAGTTTCATAAATACGCGTATTTAATTATTTTTGCAAAAGTAAATCTAATTAATAATATTTTTGATTCCATTATTTTGAGAATATGTCATCATACAATGTGTCAAAGGATAATATTATAAGTAAGACCAAAGAATTAAGACAAAATTGTGACATCCGTAGAACATACGATACCACAGCCATAATAAAAGCTCATATGGTATGTGGTATGTTCCGAGCTGTCAGCGGAGAGATGGCGTGGAATGACATTAGGTGACGAATAAGTTTGAATGGCGTTTATAAAAGTAGGAAAGATCACAATATGAAGATAAAGTTGGAATTCAAGAGGACAAACTGGGGCAAATATTCATTTATAGGAAGGGGAGTTAGGGATTGGAATAACTTACCAAGAGAGATGTTCAATAAATTTCCAATTTCTTTGAAATCATTTAGGAAAAGGCTAGGAAAACAACAAATAAGGAATCTGCCACCTGGGCGACTGCCCTAAATGCAGATCAGTATTGATTGATTGACCTATAAATGAGCTATACAATTCCTTGCCTGCTGATAGTTTTTATTTTGATTTTTTAAATGGTGACTATAATGGACTAAATTATTATCTGTCACAGTTCAGCTGGAAGGTAATGTTTCAAAATGTATCAACTGATAAAGCAGTAGAAACCTTCTATTCAGTACTACATTATGGCATGGAACTTTACATCCCTATACGGAATTTTAAGACTCCCAAATTCCCAAAGTGGTTTAATCATAAATTGAAGTCACTGATTATTGAAAAGAAGAAAGCACATAAGCGATACAAAATATCAGGTCTCAATAGTGATTATCAGCATTTCTCGAAATTAAGAAATGAATGCAAGTGTGAATCTAAATCTTGCTATACAATGTATGTTTCCAACTGTGAACGAAGTATTACTTCCAATCCACAGAAATTCTGGCAATATCTAAGTTCTAAAAGGTCATGTAATAATATTCCTTCAACAATGCATCTTAATACTTCGTGGAAAGAATGTAAATTACTCAGCGTATCCTTAAGGTGTAAACAGAATGAATAGGTTAATATCACTGAAAGAAATGTCGTACTCTGCCGTCTGCACGTCGAGGAGTGATGAGCTTTCAGGTCCGTTGAGTTGCGGTTAGCCACGAGGTGCTTGGCGCTACCTAATAAGGATTAAATCGATGTTATATCTCCTAACTATACGTTACGTGTTACGGTCACTCTTAATGAGTGGCCATTGGAGTGATCTGACCAGAACAAACCATCATATTCATTCCACCCAGCTTTACACGTAATAGTGCTCGGGAGTCACAGCCACCAACTGCTCTGCAGGTTACACTTGTGTCCCTGTAGAGGGAAATACAGCTAGCAAACAACACACACATTTAAAAGGTGTGTGTTATATTATATGGTCTGTGCGCTTGCCACTGACACATAGAATAACAATGTCTTAAATTTTCAACATATTATAGGAAATGTTATTGTTCATTGTAGTTGGAAAACCGTATAAATAATTTCCCAGTATAGCTACTGAGTCCCTCATAATGATGATTAGTACGGCTCGAAAGTTGAAGACATATAAATTGACTAAGGAAACGTGTAAAAAGACCTAAATTAGTATGATTATCTGACACTCCCGGAGACCCGAGTTCGATACCCGGCTCTGCCACGAAATTTGAAAAGTGGTACGAGGGAAGGAACGGGGTCCACTCAGCCTCGGGAGGTCAACTGAGTAAATGGGGGTTCGATTCCCTCCTCAGCCATCCTCGAAGTGGTTCTCCGTGGTTTCCCACTCCTCCTCCAGTCAAATGCCAGGATGGTACCTAACTTAAGGCCATGCCCACATCCTTCCCTCTTCTTTGTCTATCCCTTCCAATCTTCCCATCTCGAGACAAGGCCCCTGTTCAGCATAGCAGGTGAGACCGTCTGAGGGAGGTACTGGTCATTCTCTCCAGGTGTATCCCCCGACCCAAAGTCTCACGCTCCAGGACACTGCCGTGGAGGTGGTAGAGGTGGGATCCCTTGCTGAGTCAGAGGGAAAAAGCAAACTTGGAGGGTAAACAGATTAAGAACAAGAAGGGGAGAAGAAGAAGAAGTATACCTAAGTATATAAAAACTTGAAAACTGGCAAAAGGAACGTAAAAATGCGAAATAAATTAGAATGAAATGTTTTTTTCAAGCTAGAATGAATTCAGTGAACCCGCAATGGACATCCTGGAGAAAATAATTGAAATTAGTATAACTGGAATCATATTTGGCTTAACTACACTAGGGTTCCATAAATTGTACTTCAGAAACCTTACCTCAATTGTCTATGCAGTATATCACAATAGTCATCTCCAGGTTCTTAGGTATAAAGAATCATCGGTTTTCAGACAGCACGTTACAAAACATAGAGAAACGTCTGTGCATAGAAACGGACATTAAGTGTTCACATTTGAAACAAGTGAGATCTTCTTCTTCAAAAACACTAAAATTAGGATTTGCGCCTTTCAGTATTTCACTTATCTTCATATAATTTGATTCTTTTTCAAGCATTAAGGATGAAAATGTTTTTTCCATGTCATTTTCTCTCATACTACAAAAGTTTAAGTGGTGATGGATGAACTAATGGTGATTTTAACTGAGGATGGGCAGTGACAAGACCTTCAAAAACGCTAAAGTAGGCCTTATAAGGAAAAAACGCCTAGAAATGCTAAAAGAAACGAATAACACCCAACATTTTCTGGCCCACAATGACTCAAAACGAGCATATATATTATTTTGGTCCTCGTCTTCGAGCAATCAAAAAATAAAGGTCTTCTTCAACTTCCAAGCCCTAATGAATGCAATACCTTATTGCAATTTACTGCTGAGTTCGTTGCACAAATATTCTAGGGACGGTACCCTGTGAACCAAGGAGATAACCAGTCACTCCGATGTTACGTAAATACTACATTCACCGAGGGAGTGGCTGCGAAGTGTGGGTCAAATAGTTGTCAGCTTGCATTCGGGAAATAGTGGGTTCAAACCCCACTATCGGCAGCCCTGATTATGGTTTTCCATGGTTTCCCATTTTCAAAACAGGCAAATGCTAGTGCTGTACCTTACTTGCAGCCCTTTCATGTAGAGTCGTCGCTATAAGCGTATTTCTGTACGGAAGTGTGACCTGGACAATAGGGCTGGCAGAGAGGAAGCGGGTAGAAGCCATTGAACAATAGTGCTATAGAAGAATACTGAAAATTCCTTGGAGAGATAGACTTACTGATGAGGAAGTAATGGAAAGAGCTGGAGAAACTCCGAGAGTCAATGAATATGAAGAAAAGGAGAAATACATGGATTGGATATATAATCAGACATGATATTTTACTAGCCTTCATCTTGGACGGCCCTGTGAAAGGAATAAATTGTAGGGAATGGCCTAGAGTGGAGTATATTGGTCAACTGCTGGAGGAACTGGGATGCCAGTCTGACGAGAACGGTGCAAAACCGGAAACTTTGGAGAGCTTCATCCAACCAATCTTAGGGTTGTAAACTTTAGTAGTAGTAATGAGAAAGGAAGACATTTTCGTTCATATGACTTTTCTTTCCTAGCCTCTACAATTTATAATTATCTTGCATATTCGTTAACTTTTGTGACCAACTCCTAACACCTAGCCTCTTTTACTTCATAAACAAACACATTGAGTAAGGGGGAAATGCGAAGAATTACTTGTTCTCTGTTCAGACATCTACATCCATATTAGATAATAGTTCATCTATTTGCAAATAATACTGCCTCCTGTGACATCTCAATGTCTATCATTTGTAAATATGAGCCTTTCATCGTCGAATGGAACCGTACAATCGAGCGCGGCTCTGGGAAACCGTTAACCCACTTATAGTTACAAAGGCAGAGCTATTGACATTAACTTAATTGTTATAATAATGGAACAAAGAGCCTCACACCGCAAGGATTATCCTATATTCTGTGCTATCGAATACACCTACTAGGTCACAAAACCCCTTCCGTTGTTCCAGGAATAGAGGGATTTAATGCTGGGCCGGGTCCATTACAATTACACTGTAAAAGATGAATGAAACTAAAATTGGTAAAGGTTAATTTATTTAAATAATATAACGAATCGATTTCGAGAGACCTCTGTATGAAATATGGAGTGTACGATTCAGTACACTGAAAGGGGGAAACTGACACAGGATCAATGAAAACATCACGAATGAAATAATCAGATCTGTATAATATGATGAGATGAGGCCTCCTAAATAAAAGAGCCTTCTATATGTGTTTCAGTTATGAACATCCGTCAATACTCCACATCACAGCCTACAAGATCACATCGATCATATGTACACAAATGTCCTTCTTTAATCGATATAAATAAAGTTGTAGGGGGTCCGCTGTCTCTAATTTAGTTTGTTTTGCCAATTGTTCAGATATTTATACGTTTTAGGTCAACTCAAGACCGTAACAGAGGTTTTAATTTTCGTGTCTGTTCCATTTTTGTTTCACAATCACGGCGAAACGTCTGGGTACATGTCGACCTAAGTTCATATTTAGAATATACTCATCGAGGGGAAGGTTTTGATATGCACATAATTTAATGATCTCTGAATGGATCGGGGTTTATAGGAAAACCACAATAGTTGTCTTCCATTTCCTCTTATACTGCTGATTTTCTGTAAAACTGTGCACTAACTTATATGTGAAACACCCCTTTATTATAAACAACTTTTGATATGTACATACTGTAATTTCGGTTACTCTTCAAACGACGGAGAAAATTACTATTTTCTGAGTGTCTCGTGCTTTGCATTTGAGTGACCGACAGAATGTCAACGAACGTACAGTTTATCATGGCAACGTCCCTGACTGCTTGCCAGCAGAGAAGTAACGTATTGCTATTTTCGTCATCATTCCTGTAAACTCGTGGTTGTTGCTTGTGTAGAAAGCGGGACAGACGTCAATCGGTCATTCTTCGGGATATTTGCAGAATACCGTTGGAAGATACGATCGTCTTCGAATAGCACTAAGGAGCGCTGTTAATATTTGAAGAGTACCGCACAGTGTATCCCATTATTTCACACCGTAAGTTGTCTTCTGACATTTGCTGTAACTTTCAACTGCGTTTCTTTTCTACTTCTGTTTACCGCTTTAATTTCTTGCCTCTGCCTTGCCTCTCTGTCATACGCCATCTTTTTATCTGTTTACCTAAGAATCGTTGTTCCTATATTTACATCTGTTCCCGCCTTCTTATATCTGTAGCTCATACTGTCACTATTTATTGAAGGACATTTACTTTTCAAATACATCCACTTCGTATTTACCTATTTGTCATATCTGGCTGTCCTCAGGTATATTCCTATGTTCCTTAACTGTATTAGTTTCTTCCTTAAATTACTCCGTATGTATGCGACACACTTTTCTTTGAGAAAAGTTCAAAGCTGTTCAAATGCATAACTTTTGGTCCCGGAAAATATCGAAATATGGATATATATATTTTAATGACGTTGCAGGCTTTGTTTCGTTTTCATAGTAGTTATTGAATAAACTGTATGTCGTATTACAAAACAGATAGCGCAATCGCCGTTCAGTTTGGAGAGATCTACAACTTTGGTCCTATGACTTATTGCGGTGTCTCAATTGTTGATACGTTAGATAGCGCTGCATGTCTCGTTTATAATCAAATATTTCCAGCTCAGTTGTGACTGGCATTAGGAAAAGGGGCTAGTCTTTAAAATAAAAACTCTCTATCTCTACTGTGAATGGCAGTTGACAAGTGAGCCTTCTTTTATAGTAGAAACTCCAGAATTCGATTGTGATTGGCAGTAGGCGACCTTGTGATAGGTTGGGCTAGGAGTGTGAAGGAAGCAGCCGTGCCTCAATTAAGGTACAGCCCCGGTATTTGCCTCATGTGAAAATGGGAAACCATGGAAAACCATCTTCAGGGCTGCCGACAGTGAGGTTCGAACCCACTATCTCTCGAGTACTGAATGCTGTTCGCACTTAAGCGACTGGAGCCATCGAGCACGGTCCTCTAAATATTGACTGAAGTGACTTATTTGCCTAATGTCGTATTTGGTTGACGTTGAGTCATCAGTCCGTAGACTAGTTCAAGGGCGCGCATACCCGGCGGCAAGGTGGGGCCACGGCCCCCCTGTAGCTTTCCGGGAAAGGCAAAAATCTAGTGTAGTCACGTGTTTTCCTTTCAAGAAAATGATTTAAAATCAGTATAATGTAAAAGTCCGCCTCTGTGGTGTAGTGGTTAGCGTGATTAGCTGCCACCCCCGGAGGCCCGGGTTCGATTCCCGGCTCTGCCACGAAATTTGAAAAGTGGTACGAGGGCTGGAACGGGGTCCACTCAGCCTCGGGATGTCAACTGAGTAGAGGTGGGTTCGATTCCCATCTCAGCCATCCTGGAAGTGGTTTTCCGTTTCTCCTCCAGGCGAATGCCGGGATGGTACCTAACTTAAGGCCACGGCCGCTTCCTTCCCTCTTCCTTGCCTATCCCTTCCAATCTTCCCATCCCTCCACAAGGCCCCTGTTCAGCATAGCAGGTGAGGCCGCCTGGGCGAGGTACTGGTCATACTCCCCAGTTGTATCCCCGACCAAGAGTCTGAAGCTCCAGGACACTGCCCTTGAGGCGGTAGAGGTGGGATCCCTCGCTAAGTCCGAGGGAAAAACCGAACCTGGAGGGTAAACAGATGATGATGATGATGATTATGTAAAAGCGGTAGTATCATCCACCACCAACAGGCAGGGGATACCGTGGGTTATTCTAGTGCAGAATACAAATCGCCATTTATCTTCCAAAATATTAAAATTACTACGTACCCCCAGGTCTGGGCCCCCTCTAGAAACTGTCATATGGGCGCCCATGGACTAGTTTGATGCAGCTCTCCATGCCATCCTCTTCTGTGCTAACATTTTAATTTCTACTTAACGACTACAGCCTAAATCTACTCTAATCTGTTAGTGATTTTCGTCTACCCCAGCCATTTTTACCACCTATACTTCCCTCAAAAGGTAACTGAACAAGTCCTACGTGTCTTATGATGCGCCTTATCATTCTGTCTCTTCTTCTGGTGAAATTTCGCTTAATCGTTCTCCTTTCACCGATTCGATCCAGTATATCTTCGATCTATCAATTTCACCTTCATCATTCTTCTGCAAAACCACATTTCAAAAGCTTTTTTTCCTTCTGAGGTAGTTGTTGTCCATGTCTCACTTCCATGCAGTGCCACGCTCCAGACGAAAGCAAAACGTGTTTCTAATTCCTATATCAATGTTCAAATTGAGCAAATTTATTTTCTTATGAAAGCCCTCCTTGCTGTGCTAGTCTGCAGTTTGTGTCCTTCTTAATTTTTCCAGCCAACGGCCGTAGCCGTGTTGAAACGCCGGATCCCGTGAGATCTCCGCAGTTAAGCAACATTGGGCGTGGTCAGGAGTTGGATGGGTTGCCACGCGCTGTTGGTGGTGGGGTAAGGGAATGGAGGAGCGGAAAGGAACTGGCCACCCTACCGCACGTAAACTCCGGCTCAGGAACACCTCTGCGGAGGTTCGGACCTGCCTTCGGGCAGAATGACCCGTTTTAATTTTTCCATCATTAGTTATTGTTCTACCCAAGTAAAAACATTAATTTACTTCGTGATCTAATATCTCCTGCATCACCTGACTTCATTCGACTGCACTCCATTACTTTTGTTTTAGATTTATTTATTTTCATTTTATACTCTTTCCCCTTATCCATACCATTCAGTATTTCCTCCAGATCTTCTGCAGTCTCAGGTGGAATAACAATATAATCTTAAAATCACAGAGTTTTGATTCCCTCTCCTTGGATTGTGATACCTTTTCCAAATTCCTCTTGGATTTATACGAGGTGTGTTCAAAAAAAGACCGAACTTGGGCTAGAAAAACTTTATTATGTAGCTTACATCATTTCACAGACTGTCCCCTTCAAAATAGTCCCCTGCACTATCAACAGCGTGTTGCCAACGTTTCTTCCACTTTTGGAATGCTTCCTGGAATGCACTTTCTTTGATGGCGCGAAGTTGCCTCGTCGCATTCTCCTTGATCTCTTCAATGTCTTGGAAACGATGTCCTTTCAAGGTGGTTTTCAATTTGGGGAATAAAAAAAAGTCTGATAATGCCTTTCCAATCAAAAAACACAATCAGCATCACCTTGATGTTTGATCGACTCATTCGTGCTTTTTTCGGTCGAGGAGAACCTTTCCCCACCCACTGTGATGATTGCCTTTTGGTTTCTACATCGTAACCGTACACCCACGTCTCATCTCCAGTGTTTCCACAAAAGTTTTCCCAACTTTGAAGCAGAACTTCACGCACACGCGTTGTTCCACAAGCTGTTTCATTATAGAATTCGACGAACATGTGACACACGCAATCACTTCAGAGGCTCTAACTCAACTGATAATGCAGGCAATGGAATGCGGAAAGCAGCGGTCTGTTGTCAGAAGTTGCCGCTAGGCGCCGCCACAGTCACAACTCGCTCAATGTTGCGGTTTGCGCGCAATTTACAAAGTTCGGTCTTTTTTTGAACACACCTCGTATGTACATATTGTAAAGGAGAAGGGACAAACTACAGCCTTACATAATTCCTTTCTGGATTGCTGCTTCTTTTTCGTAACCTCCGATTCTTATTACTGTGGACTGATTTTTGTACATTTTGTAGATATTATTCTCGGTAACCGATCCCGATCACCTTCAGAAACTCAAATAGCTTGGTCCAATCAACATTATCGAATGCCGTTTCTAGATCTACTATTGTCATGTACGTCGACTTTTCTTCCTTAATTCGATCCTCTAAGATCAGACGTAAAGTCAGGATTGCTTCATGTGTTCCCATATTTCTTCTGAAGCCAAAATGGTATTCTCCCAACTCAGCTTAAGCTTGTCTTTCCATTCTTCCGTAAATAATGCGTATTAAAATTTGGTCCGATAAGCCGCACATTTCATTATCTAATCAGAGCTAAAATAATTAGTAGCTAAATCTGTATATTTAGTTGATATGAGAGAGTAATATATATTTAATATACACTGTAATGTTACCTTAAGTGGAGAGACATTTTAATTATAATGCCATTGGCTTTACGTCTCACTAACTAATCTTGTAGGGTTTTCCGAGACGCCGAAGTGCCGGAATGTAGTCCCGCAGGAATTCTCGTATGTGCCAGTAAATCTACCGACACATTTGAGCACCTTCAAATACCACGCGGACTAAGCCAGGATCGAACCTGCTAAGTTGGGGTCAGAAGGCCTCTGGCTCAACCGTGTGATCCACTCAGTCTGGCAAACATTGTAATTGCTCAGGACATCATCGGTGGGCATACCTTGCATGTGACTGCCATTTACAGGGAGTGTAGGAAAATTACCGTCCAATATTAACATTCGGTGATCTAGTGGATCAGGGCAAATAACGCCCGGCTCCATGGCTAAATGGTTAGCGTGCTGGCCTTTGCTCACATAGGTCCAGGGTTCGATTCCCGTCAGGATCGGGAATTTAAACCATACTTGGTTAATTTCACTGGCACGGGGGCTGGGTAAGTGTCGTCTTCATCATCATTTCATCCTCATCACGACGCGCAGGTCGCCTAAGGGTGTCAAATCAAATGACCTACATCTGGCGAGCCGAACTTGTCCTCGGACACTCCCGGCACTAAAAGCCATACACCATTTCATTTTTTCAGGGCAAATAACGAAACATTATTGATAGGTGACGGATGTTGTTGAAATATCATCTTTTTTTCTTTCATTAGGATATTGCTCAGTGGTACAGCAATTTATTCAGCGATATAACAAACTATAATAACAGGTTTTTATTTTGTATTCCTTCGCACTCTTTTGTGGATTTCGGATAGTCACTCATTATTTCAACTTTCAAGGAGGTTTCAGTTCAAGAAATGTATCTTTTAGACTACTTTATAATGATTCTTTTAAAATTTATTGTCAGACTGATAACAGTCCACGAGCGGTAACATAAAAAATTATATTATACATTTTTCTTACATATTGTTAAATTTGCTATATATCTTTCAAAATCAAGCAATAATAGGTTGCTGACTAAGAAAGGTTAAGGAGAGGAATTATACCTGTGAGTCTTGTGTTTCCGAGAAATGTGCAGGAATACAATACCGAAGTCTGATAACTAGCAGAAAGTACTTCCTAACGTGTTTCGAGCACAAGGAATACACCAGCCATAGCACCCACTTGTACAGCCAGTTATTCATCCGCGCGCACCTCAACACCAAGCACAAATGGAAAAGAGAAGAGATTGGAAAAAACAGTTGGCCTTATAAGATCCCACTTCAGTACAGAATTATCTTCCCAAGTAGATTTGTTCAAGAAAAATACCAGCAGTGAAACCACGACAAAGTGTTTTAAATCAGCTAGTGAATGAATTTGGAATGTGCGTGTTTACGGTAGATGGGTGTGTTTTATTTTATGAAATTTGCAGTGTTAAATGGAGTACGGAAAGGTAATTCGTTGTACAGCAGAACACCAAACGAGAACAAAATCTGAAATTTGTAACTTGTGTAAGGAGCAAGTTTACCCATGTTTTCTTCCGGCAAAATACTAACACCACATCCTGAAAACATTTATATCAATGTCATATACATTTCCAAGTAAATTAGAAGATAATGATTTCTCTGGTAAAACCGCTGAATAGAGTATGGTTCCCGTGGATGCGACACACACCATACCAGAACTGCAAAAGGAAATCAGCACGATTTGTTTTTGGTGATTTCCGACAAAAGAGCAGCGTTACGAAAATGATGCAAACTTCGTGCTGGGAGGACATAGGAGTAAGGAAACGAGCTGTTCGAGTAAGTGGTATGTTCCGAGCTGTCAGTGTACGGATCGCGTGGATTGACGTTAGTAGACGAATAAGCTTGAAGGGGGCTTTTAAATGTAGGGGAAATCATAATAAAAGAATAAAGTGAAAAGTGAAGCACAAATTGGGTCAAATATTCATTTATAACAATGTCGGCAGCTCTCACCTTTACATCCTTACTACGACACCTAAATACTTTCATAATCGTATCGAGAGGTCTGTAACCTTTCTTAGCAACCTAGTTAATTCGATTAACCCAATGCATATCATTCCTTCTTAATTACAGTGATTCCCGTGAGATACTATTCTACTACTACGAAATGAAAATGAAAATCCACAGCCTGTTTCCAGTCATTTGACCGGGTCAGGAATGGATCTCATGAAGCCCCATCTAGCGACGAGGGTAGGAAGTGTGTCGGCTGCCGAGGCCTGTCGCACTCCTCTGGGGCAATGATAAATGCTATTTTGCTTAACGTCGCACCGACACAGATATGTCTTATGGCGACGATGGGATAGGAAAGGTCTAGGAAGTGGAAGGAAGCGGCCGTGGCCTTAATTAAGGCACAGCCCCGGCATTTGCCTGGTGTGAAAATGGGAAACCACGGAAAACCATCTTCAGGGCTGCCGACAGTGGGGCTCAAATCCACTATCTCCCGATTACTGGATACTGGCCGCACTTAAGCGACGGCAGCTATAGAGCTCGGTGCAATGATAAATGACCGACAGATGAAATGAAATATTAATGGAGAGTGTCTCTGAAATAAAAGATGACAGGGAAAATCGGAGTTCCCGGAGAAAAACCTGTCCCGCCTCCACTTTGTCCAGCACAAATCTCACATGGACTACTACTACGAAATGAAAAAAATATTCGTAAGTAATCTGACACTTGGCCGAATAATGGACGAATCCGTGCCTTATCACTGGTGTCATGCTGGTTTATTTAGGACAGATATCTTCATTTTGGGAGAGGTATTTTATGCTATTCGCTTGTTGAATCCTTGCATGATTTCTCTCTCTTTTCTCTAACAAAAATAGCCTTCATATGCATAACTTATGTCCGAGATGCGCTGCTTTTGATGTCCGAGAAATGTGAATATCATTTTCAGATTATTGGTATCAAAGACGTCTCTTGAACTTTTCTCTATACCTTTCCATTTGCTGCACCTACATTTCAGTGATATGCAATCTGCTTTTGAGATCGTGAAATTCTATCCCAAGACTCGTGAAACACATACACATTAGTGATTTAAAGTACCGAATATCCCACTAAAAACTAATGTTATGAACGAATTCGGCAAGTCAAGACATTTCATTAAGGCGCTATTCATTTTTCAATTGTCGATAGAACGGTCTCCCTGGATCCAACGCATCATAAATGGTCAACGATTGTAAAATGTTTCAACGAAACTTCTGCCTGCGGATCAATACGGTCAGAACAATTACCGCTGTAACACAAAACAAAAACAAAAACGCATTTGTTTATATTAACCCCTGTCGGATTAAATTAATCCTGATACATTTTTAACGTGATTACCTTTTTACTAATTAAGGGATAATGTGACGGTGATAAAAATTAATCGTTTGAAAGGTATTTACATTATTAAAACTTTAATGGATAGTAAAGTTTAATGTCAGAATTATAATAATACTTTTCAAAATAAAATTCGTTGTGATAGAGATTTTGATTGCAACTCCAGCCTTTTGAATGGTGTAAAGTTATCCGTGCCATGTTGAACTATATATCGGTCCAAACGAATGAGGGCCAAAAAAAAAAAAAAAAAAAAAAGAAGATATTTATTGGACTGGTGGAGAATTTAAAAACCGAGTGATCGATTGGGTGTGAACAACTACCTCATAAATATTTGTTGAATTTCGCTCTTGTATATGCATAAATATTATTTATATGATGATTAATATCAACTGTATCAGATTCGCTGATGAATCGTAACAGTTTTAGCCTCGGGAAGAGAAATAAATAGAATGCTTCAAATGTTATCAAACGCTCTTAAAAACAGATAATAGAATTCCATAAAACTAAAACGGAAGCAATAGTAGTATAAATGAATGCTGAATAAAGCAGGACTAATATGAAAATTGATGATGCCAGAATTCATAAGGTATTCTGTTATCTCGGTCGCACGATCATAGAGGATAATAGATGTTTGGTGGAAACGAAGAGAAGGATATCACTGGCAAAAAAAGGCATATATGACAAAGGAAAACATTTTAAGTTATTAATTCAGGTGTCACAAAATCCTTTGGAAATTCATTTGCATGAAGTACATTGCTCTATGGAATTGAAAGTTGCGTTTTGGGTGAACTGCAATGGAACCGCCTTGAAGCTTCATAAATGTCGATATGGCGCAAAATTACAAGTAGCCTTCCTGAATTCAACGAACATTTTATCTGCATATCTTAAGGGAGGTTCATTAAGACAGCATATTATTAAAGAGAATGCAAAAAAACTAATTTATTGGATTTATTTATTTATTCATCGAACACAAAATTTTTATCGTTTACATCCTTGAGAAGTGTTGGAGAAGATTGGATAAGGACGGCCTAGGAAGAATCACTTGGAAAACATCGAAAGGAGACTAGTATGTGACAGTTACATGAAAGTGTAAAGGGCAGCAAATGACCGGAAGAACGTGGGTTCGAATCCCCGTCAGAAAGTCGTAAAATTTAAGAAACGGCAAAGGCGGTCCAGCGTAGACCTAACCACTCTACCCCATGAAGTGCCTATGTTACGGACATTGGAACCCTTTACCTTCTACCTATCCAAGGCTTTCCGTCGTAGTTTTTGCTGATAACAATGAATAATTCAGCTGAGGTTGCAAACTGCCTCCTACAACACCTGTTTTTCGATACGAGTTTTTCGATCTTGAATAGGTTGTCAGTTGGAGCCCTGATCTTGAGAAATCAGTGAGGATATATATAATTACACTGTAGTTATTCTCAGGCCTGAGTCAAAGCAGCTAATGACCTATTCCAAGCTGATTGCTGTAATCAACCCTGAACAGTTCCTCACATCTAAGCATCATGTAGGTCTAGGGCCATGCATGGATAGAACGCAATGAACAAGCAGACCAACTTTCTATAGCCAAAATGAGGATGAGTACAGCTTCAACGCAATTCCTTCAGATTTTGTTAAAAGACAATTTCATATGGAATGTCTGCCTGGCCGAGGCGGTAAAGGCGTGCTCAGTTCGACCGGAAATACGTGGGTTCGAATCCCTACCAGGAAGACGTAAAATTTAAGAAATATATCCACTTCCGGAGGTGCAAATGGCCCTGAGATTCACTCAGCCTGTACCAAAATGAGTACCAGGTCAATTCCTGGAGGACAAAAGTGGCCGGGCATAAAGCTAACCACTCTACCCCATCAAGTGCATAGATTACGGATAGTGGAACTTTTACCTCCCACCTACCCAAGGGCCTTCGTAGCCTTACGGAGATGACTTAGCTTTGCATATTTTGTAGGGAATGCGATTTGAACCAACGGTAAAAATGGCAGCAACACTAGAAAACTCCTTTCATTTTTTAAAACACTACTCCAACAATTCGATTTCAAATAATTCAAATAGGCTTTACATCATCAGCGGACATGGCAAGTTCAAAAATTATTTTCGGGGATTCAGTATACAGATAGCAGACAGTAACCAGTGTCAGTTCGGAAATGTCGAGAAAACGGTTGGTCATCATTTGTTTGAATGTCCATTACATGATGACAAGAGACGCACTTCTCACCTCAACATATAGATATAAACATATAATATATAAATGTATTTAATAATAATAATAATAATAATAATAATAATAATAATAATAATAAATTCGTGTCCTCATCCCGAGTTGCATGTACTGATTTAACCACATACCAGCCCCCCTGCCAATCTTTAATTTAAAGCAGTACCTGGAATCGAACCCGGGTCACCGAGGATGGCAGCTAATAGTGCTAACCGTTATGCTACGGGAGCGGACATAATAATAATAATAATAATAATAATAATAATAATAATAATAAATTACAGAGGAGAGTGGTTACATCGATTAGGCATTGCCCTAAAAATATGACGATGACATGTCAGCCATCACAAACTCTTGACCGTTTTCACCACTAACTAGTTCATATGTTGATGCATATACATGGTGAAGGAAGAATAATCTCCAGTAGGAAGAAACAAAACTGTCATGCGGAGGATTAAGACTTTTAAATGACGATGGGAACAAACTCGCATATTTCTTCCAAAGTCAAGTGGTACAAGTAACGCAACATCGCCTAAGACGTGAATTGAGCCCTGAATCTTCAGAAGGTGTATCCACTACGTGATGAAACACAGTCATGATATAAAAACCCATTGTTTTAGTGTCTAGTGGTCACGAATTGTCAGAATCCGTCGGAAAAGGAGGTCGAACTGCGTCAATTACTATCGTCATTCGAAACCAAACTATAGAACTGATGATATCGAGCAGGATTACCGTCCAGACTCATACGCAGTTAAATTATGGTTGAAAAAATGAATTAAATTTACTCCCCCCCAATTTTCCTCCAACGGGCCCCTACTTGGGTCTGGCGCTGCTACGGATTACTTATACTAGGCTCCTCACTTTCACCTTTACTACCTGACCCCGATTCCGGAGTCTCACGTTAACATTCAAAAAGTACAGATAGATGCATAATGCCTATGATTTTTTGAAAGGCATATAAGTACGAACACCTAGCAAGTGACCGTGCGGTGAGGGTCGGGAGATAGTGGGTTCGACCCACTGTCGGCATCCCTGAAGATGATTTCCCATGATTTCCCATTTTCGCAGCAGTCTGTATCCTAATTACGACCATGGTTGCTTCCTTTCAACTCCTAGCCCTTTGCTATCCCAAACCAAAACCTATCTGTGTCGGTGCGACATTTAAAAAAATTGTTGTAACTACGAACCTACTAGCCTTTGTCTGAAACAGTACTCTGTGCCACTGTAACAGTCAAACCAGATAAAAACAAAAATTAATCTTTCGTAAGCTATTGCTCTATCCATATGACAACCAAGAATTAACTTGATACATGCTAAACAGGAATATCAATTCTGAATATTCAACACAAATACGATATTATATATTAGACTAGGACCGGGCGAGTTGGCCGTGCGCTCATGGACACGTGGCTGTGAGCTTGCATCCAGGAGATAGTGGGTTCGAATCCCACTGTCGGTAGCCCTGAAGATGGTTTTCCGTGGTTATCCATTTTCACACCAGGCAAATGCCGAGACTGTACCTTAATTAAGGCCATGGCCGCTTCCTTCCAACTCCTAGGCCTTTAATATCCCATCGTAGCCATAAGACCTATCTGTGTCGATGCGACGTAAAGCAAAAAAAAAAAAAAAAAAAAATAGCATTCTTAATGGGACAATCCCTTGGCATGTGCATGATGAAATATTTGTCCAACCCTCACATTCTTCTCCAGATCCTGAGGTACAAAAGCGTGCATGCCTCTCCATAACAGCGGCTTATTGTGACGTACTCACTTCCTTGCCCTCTGTGTATCGTTGCAGTTTCATTTTTCTATTTGTGTTGTTGCTGATCTTGATTTGATCTCTTCCTTCCTATATAAAAGAGTGCCAATTATCGCGTTAATATTTAAAAAAATTCTGACGGGTGTGCAAAGCCTTTACACCGTTGCCTTTGTTCTTCTTCAATGCCAAGTTCCAGAGTTAGTATGACCCAGCCACAGACAGCGGCGAACACTCCTCTTAGATTTTCCGTTGAGTGTGCACACTCCTAATTCCTATCAGCGCTCCAAAGCATGGATCGAATATCTGGAATACTATAATGAACCGCGGTGTCGAGTACGAATAGTCATCTTGTGTTTATGTGTTTACTTTCTCTTCAAGGTAACAAGGGATGGTCGGATTGTACACTCTCATTTTCCATTCGTCCACTTCCACAGGTTGGTTGGAGTGAGATTTGGATCTGATTGTACCGTCAATAATGAACACAGATCCATCAATGTCTTTCTACGCAATGATAACTTCACGTCGTGTCATCAATCAGACCATGGATTTGCTCAAGAACAGAATTTTCAGCATCCTTATATCCTGTCTCAATCAGTAAACTAACTCTGAGATGTCTACTGTTTCGCACGGTCTCGCGGTATGAGCAGTATCCCAGATAATATATCCATTTTCTTCTTCTTCATCTGTTTACCCTCCAGGGTTGGTTTTTCCCTCGGACTCAGCGAGGGATCCCACCTCTACCACCTCAAGGGCAGTGTTATGGAGCTTCAGACTCTGAGTCGGGGGATACAACTTGGGATGATGACCATTACCTCGTCCAGGCAGCCTCATCTGCTATGCTGAACAGGGGCCTTGCGGGGGGGGGATGGGAAGATTGGAAGGGATAGACAAGGATGAGGGAAGGAAGCGGCCGTAGCCTTCAGTTAGGTACCATACCGGCATTTGCCGGATGGAAAAGTGGGAAACCACTTACAGGATGGCTGAGGTGGGAATCGAACCCACCTCTACTCAGTTGATCTCCCGAAGCTGAGTGTACCCCGTTCCAGCCCTCGTGCTACTTTTCAAATTTCATGGCAGAGCCGGGAATCGAATCGGGGCCTCCGGAGGTGGCAGCTAATCACACTAACCACTACACCACGGAAGTGGATATCCATTTTTCACAAAAAGTACTGCTATGTGATAGAAAATGATACATAGTTAATATCACCTTAATATTTGTATTTAGTATGAAACTTCGCATGAATATTTCTCAATAATAGTCTTTTATCCGGGTGAATAACTTGCAACAGAATTAAATGCACAATCCCAAATGTTCATAATTTAACTAAGATCCGTGTCATATTTCAATGTATATGGAAGCAAACAAAGGCTACAAACAAAGTCACAAAAATATTCTTCTGTTGAACAATCACTGACAAAAATTTCTTAGGTTCTGCAACACTTTCCACTCACAGAATGGACAAGTATGAAATTCGGGATAAAACAAAACCTCACAATGGCGTACGCTTGCAAGGGAATTAACACTTTCAGTCGTTATTCGCAGGTGTATAAGTGAATTCCAAAACGCAAAACAAACTTTTTCCTATCACTTTCTTAGGTTATTAAAGCCAATTATCTGAGTATTTTCTAAATATTCTTTGACATCCTAAAGCTTGTGATCCACTAAATCTGTTCTCCTGATCGACGTGTTGCCGGCCGTTCGATTACGTAGTGATAAATAAGTTTGAAATTGAAAACTGCTTGAGAAATGCGTAGCAATATATATAGTTTTCTTCAGTATTAGTACCATCAATTTTTTTTTCTAGTTGCTTTACGTCGCACCGACACAGATAGGTCTTATGGCGACGATGGGACAGGGAAGGGCTAGGAGTGGGAAGGAAGCGGCCGTGGCCTTAATTAAGGTACAGCCCCAGCATTTGCCTGGTGTGAAAATGGGAAACCACGGAAAACCATCTTCAGGGCTGCCGACAGTGGGGTTCGAACCTACTATCTCCCGAATACTGGATACTGGCCGCACTTAAGCGACTGCAGCTATCGAGCTCGGTACCATCAATTTAAGAAGTCAAATAATGAATATAAAGTCAGCTATTATCAAAGTCATTTTCTTGATTCAGCTTCTTCACTGTAGCGATCTGATGTCAGACGGTTTGTTTATGAAGTCTGTAGGGGATGGAGAACTAATTAAATTTGATTAATATGCATTGGTTCCTCTTAAGATAGAACGTGACATCTCGCTTGTGATTTCCCATCATGCATCTGAAGCTGAGCAGCGGGTGGTGCGGTCGTCACGAAAGCCCCGTGACGGATTCCGCTAATGGTCGAGTAATCAGCGTCCCTGTGGGAGGTGCGAGGGGAAGCCGGCTGTCCAAAATGTGATGAATAATCAAGAAAATCTTTACTTGTGTTGAATGTTACTGCATAAGCTTTCAGTTGGAAAATCAGTTAACCGCACATAACTTACCACTTCGTGGACCGGAATATTTACATCATAATAATAGTGAGATTATTCCGCAAATTAAACCTTGGAGTATACATCTTACTATATATAAAAATTGATGTTTGTATGTATGTGTGTGTGTAAATGACACATCTCCTCCTAAACCCCTGGAGTAATTTCAATCAAATTTTGAACACTTATTATTTGCAATCTGGAGACGAGCACTGTGGGGGTAAGCCATCTCTAGCCCCTTTAGAGGTGGGGGGTTAGGGGGGTCAGGTGTAAAAATAATCGAAAATAGTGTCGAGTCCATAGTTTTTGAGGTCACTGAGGTGAATAGTGACACTTCGAAGAAGATGATAAAGAAAAATAAAACCTGCCAACATACCAGCCAGATCATATGCAAATAAGAGATATGCACGTGGTCAGCGTAAAAACTTCCTCACTCATACTGAATACTTTCCTGCTCATGTTCTATGACCCTCAGAACTTCGGAGTTTAGATGACATTTTAATATGATACACGAATTTATTATTAATATTCCCTTCAAACTGTGACGCCTCGTCCTCTATTTCTTGTTTCTAATCCCGATTTATTTGTGTATAATATACTAGAATGTTGCTGTTAATCATCTAGATGACTAACCAGTCCATTTGTTTTTATCCGATTCTTTCGATTCCGAAACCGTACTTTACTCCATTTCCCCATTCTGTCTCAATTGCGACTCTAAGGGGAAGAAACTTTACGCCTGGCAACAGTAAATTCTAAGAGAACGTTTAATAATGCACAAATAAGGCTGATATTACATACCGTACTATTATTTTATTGATTTCAAGTTTAATGTCTGGATACACAATTCAGTTCAGGTAAAGCCACCCACTTTGCTTATGGGTGATAAAGGGTCCTTTTCATTCCTTATGCTACTCACTATTTCTCAGTTTTTATTACATAAAATAAATTTCATTGTAAAGTCCGTATAGTCGTACGTATACTTATTTTTATTGTGTTTGTTCTGTCCTTGTCCTTTTTAAAGCTTTTTCTTGAATATCTTACGACTGATGATGTCTACAAGTTAGACGAAACATGTCCCGTATTATTTAATAATGTTGTTTAAATAAATAAACAATAAACTTATGGTATTTTAAAGGTGGAATATTGACTTAACCTTGAAGTATTTCTCAGGTTTTCAAACCAATTATTTTCCAAGCAGCTGCAAATAAACCCACATTTCAAAGAATTCAACATTTTTATCAGATACTATAGTGAATATCCTGTACTCATCATGATACTACATGAAACCAAGTAGCATTTAAGTATTCCGCTTCCATACGAAGCCTTAGCCACTAAAACAGAGGAAATGTCTCGGTTTCATGAAGGTAGATTTTGATATTTCCTTTTCCTTAGAACAACAATTACTCTTACCATGCTGGACCGAGTAGCTCAAATGGTAGAGCACAAGCCTTTTGAGCTAATTGCGTTGGTACTTGAAGGTTCTCAAATGTTGTCGGCCTTACACGTAAAATAACTGCCGTGGGACAAAATTTTGGCACCTCAGCATATTCGAAACTGTCAAAGTAGTTAGTGGGATGTAAAGCCAGTAACATTATCACCATCGTAACAGAACGTTCCTTCTTCTTCTTGCTTCGTAAAGGTCGACTAAGAATCACGATATTCAGTTATTGCGTTTGGGGTGAGTTTTGATGTTTGCCAAGTAATTTCGCATCCTCTGGATGCGTTCATCCTTCCTTTCCTTTATCCAAAGGATACAGGTCTTCTTTCTTGGATGGTTTATCCATTGTCTTGAACTAGTAGATCAAAACTGTTCCTGACAGATTCGTTTTTCTGTATAAACTGACTTTCACAGTATGCTGTTTATGCTGTAAGAAACATAAAGGAAAACGGGCAGGTTCAAAAGGTGCACGTCATTTGCCGAAGATCGATATAAAATTAAACTAATAGGTTACTAAAATAGCCTCACTTAAGTAAAATTGAACCCAACGAAGACAAACAAAAGTATTGCTTCAGCGAAGTTCAATCAATAACTTATCCCTCGAGTATGGGAGGTTATTGAATGGCTGACCTATCTGCCTACGTTATACAACGGAACATTACCTCTACTTCGTCTGTGGTACAACACATAAATCGTACGCAGATACAATCTCAGTCAGTTAATTTCTCTCGATTCCATAAATGCACTTTCTTCCCTTAAATAAAAAGATATATGATTGAACATATTTTTAAGACCGTTTCACTAGATACGTTTTTACAAGAATTCCCAAGAGGTCTTGTGCAGGTCTTACGAGTTGACGCCATATAGGCGAACTGCGCATCTACGAGGATGGGGCCATGCCTATGACGAATTCGAATTATGAAGACAGAACACACACCCATTCCCCGAGCCATCGGATTTAAAATATGAAGTTTAAAATCCCCGAATAAAACCCGGGACCCCTGAACCATAGGCCAGCACCCTAACCGTTTAGCCATGGAACAAGATAGTTTAGTATTAATTCGTTCGTGTAAGAACAGGCAGTAAAATTATTTGACGAGAATCGACTGAGTTGACCATGCGGTTAAGGGCGCACAGCTGTGAGCTACATTCGGGAGATAGTGGGTTCGAATCCCACTGTCAGCAGCTCTGAAAATGATTTTCCATGCTTTACCATTTTCATAACAAACACATAGGCCTACTGGGGCTGTACCTTAATTAAGGCCACGGCTGCTTCCTTCACACTCCTAGCCCTTCCCTATCCCATCTTCGTCATAAGACCTATCTGTGCCGGTGTGACGTAAACCAACTTTAAAAAAAAAATTATATGAGAGTCGAGTCATAAGTCATGGCAACTATTTTTTTTTTTTTTTTTTCGCGAACAGGAGACAACACGGAAAATCTAAGATATGCATTTGGACATATAGGGCATGTATTTATGCATAGTGCCTGAAGACAAATTCTGACTTCAGGAGATTCTCGTGGGAAAGTGACAGAACACAGGCCATTGGTAAACATTGTTTTATTATGGTATAGACAGCAAATACACAAGACTACGTACAAAGGACAAGTCTCTACTGGTTACAGATCTTAGAAATAATCACCCAAGGTTTCCACTGTGCGTTGCCAGCGGTGGGGTAGGCGCTGAATACCATTCGTTGCATGTGTATCGCTAACGTGTGACACCTCCCGTCGAAATGCTGTTGCGGATGATGTCCTCTTTGTTAGCAAACCGTTGTCCACGCAATGGCTTCTTGACTTTGGGGATTAGATCATAGTCACATACCTAAAGCTTTCCGCAGCTCTGCATGGCAATGGCGTGCATTTCTGCCGCGAAGAACTGCTATGTTAATATACGATCGTTGATCCTGCTTGTTGACTTCCATTTTGTGACGCTCTCACTCACACACTGAATTTTAGGGGCATGCTTACACCCACACTGTTGCTTACATACTCCATCTAGTGGTATCATACGCAAGTACACACCATACGTTTCCAAATGCATATCTCAGATTTTCCGTGTTGTCTCCTGTTCGCGAGAAAAAAAATAATGTTGGCATGAATTATGAATCGACCTCCATATGAATATGACAAGACATTATTCAGAGTTAAGCACGGTTCTGATTTTGTTCAAGTACACCTGTTTCTGGAAATAAGACTATTCTACAATAAAGGGTTGTTTAATACCGGAAAGTTACAAGAGTATAGCAGGTCGATTAATCGTGTAACCGTTGATAACTATCATATTCTCTGTTATTCATTTCAACACCTTCCTCCGTTAAATCTTATTGATTACTAATCGAAATATGTATTCAATACACTATTGATACTCCTTTATATATTTTATAGAATAGAGGTTAACTCACTGATAAATAAAAGTGTTGTATCAAAAACTAAAGTAAAATCTGAGGGTAATGCTTCACCGGACCCCGGTAATCCTTACGCACTTTAGTCTGCGACTGCGACCGAAATCTTAGAATACGATTATGGTGTATTACAGCTGCTATCTTGATGACAATACGCTCATAGGATAGGTTTGCTCTTAAAACAACTAAAACTATAATCAATTATGGATTTTTCATATGATGTTTGAATTAGAAAAACTGGTTAACAGATTTCTGGCGTTAATTTTGAGAGACAAAACAAATATAGTACACTTCAACCGGCCCCGTTGTCTAGGGGCAGCCAGCCTGCCTCTTTAAGGGAGGACCATGGTTCGATTCCCGGCCAGGTGAAAGAGATTTACCCCGATATAAGGGCCCTGGTTCGAGAGCCGCTCAGACTACGTCATGTCAATTGAGGATCTCTCTGACGGCGAGACAGCACGCTGGTATAGAAAGCCAAGAATATAGAGCAGGCATGGCTGAGAAGCTCAGACCGTACAGCGCTGGCCTCTTGAGTTTCTTTCTCAACAAGTTGCTTTATATCGCACCGACACAGGTAGGTAGTGCGAAAATGAGAAACCACGGAAAACCATATTCAGGGCTGCCGACACTGAGGTTCCAACCCACTATCCCCTGAATGCAATATCACACCTGAGCGTACCTAACCGCACGGCTAACTCGCTCGGTATATCCTGAGTTTATGTTGGTGGATTCGATGATGGCTCAATCCAGTGATATTTGAAGGTAATTAATTATGCCAAACTCGTCTCGGTAGATTTAGATATACGACTTGCTGAAATAAAATTCCGGCATCTTGGCGTCTCATAAAACCGCAAAAGTAGTTAATAAGACGTTAAAGTATGGCAGTATTCTTTTTTTTTCTTATTCTACCACTTTTCCCACACCAGTGGAATCGAGGGGGCGAACTGTGTCGAACATGTGGATTTGGCCCTGTTTTACGGCCGAATGCTCTTTCTGATGCCCTATATAGAGGGATGTAATCACTATTGAGCATTTCTGTAGTGGTTGGTAGTGTAGTGTGTTGTCTGAATATGAAGAGAAAATTGTTGGGACAGACACAAACACCCAGTCCCCGGGCCAGAAGAATTAATCAGAGGGGATTAAAATCCCCAACCCGGCCAGGAATCGCATCTGGGACCCTCTGAACCGAAGGCCTCAACGCTGACCAGCTACTGAGTCGGGCTAAAATATTAAATTATTATTAGTATTATTATTAATCAGAGGGGATTAAAATCCCCAACCCGGCCAGGAATCGCATCTGGGACCCTCTGAACCGAAGGCCTCAACGCTGACCAGCTACTGAGTCGGGCTAAAATATTAAATTATTATTATTATTATTATTATTATTATTATTATTATTATTATTATTATTATTATTATTATTTCTTCTTCTTCTTGCGTTCCGGCCTTCTAAGGACCACGTTACAATTTCAATTCTTCCTCCTTAGTTCTTTCCTTTTCTTCCAGTATTCTTTCATTGTTTCACTGTGCTTCTTTTTCCTGTCTTCAGTCCACTTTGTGCCTGTTTTCTTTTCCTCCCTCCCTCGGAATCTTTCCATTTGTAAGACTTTATTATTATTATTATTATTATTATTATTATTATTATTATTATTATTATTATTATTATTATTATTATTATTATTATTATTTTGCCCTTGCTGGCGGGACCTAGTGTTTACAGTGCACTATGTCTTCTGGTATGGGCTAGAGCAATCTTGTTACTTTCATTGATCTGTCTCAGCTTTATCCTTGGCTTTGACAAAATGAAAGTGACTGAGGTATGAGTGATGCTAGTAATGCCATTCCTTCTGCAGCCAGTCCCTGCTATGAATGGTGTGAAAATATTGCTCATAGGGTCGGTTGGTGCATGCATTTCAGTGGGCTTGGCAGACTGATATGTAATAGCAACTTCTGGCTCAGTGAGGAAAGCAACGGGAAACTACATCACTCCTCATTTCCCTAGTACGCCTCTTCAGTGATGCCTAGGCCATCTATGACAGCTGATGGCGGAGCTGTTGAGGATCCAACCAGCCTTCGGGCTGAGGACTAAACATACATACATATTATTATTATTATTGTAATTATTATTGTTGCAGTTGTTGTTTTAAATGAAAGATGATAGAATTCGTCGCTCTGACCACGCATCACCTCGCAATCTGCAGGCATTTGAGCTGAGCCAAGGCCCACCAGGGCTGTAGGTCTGTAGTGTGGAAGGGGTGGGTATTCAAATAACGTTTAACTGACCACTGTTATTCGTTTATTAAAGAGCTCCCCTTGAGAGCAATATACTATATACATAAAATCCCAAGTCTACAGTAAGACGCGACAAAAAGGCAAAATTATACTTTAGATTCTGAAATCTGGATATGAATGATTCATTTCCTTTATTACAAAAGCGAGTTTTCAGTAACTTTGAAGACATTCTATTGAGGGAATTTATACACTGAAATGAATGTAATAAAATCATAGTCGGTATGTTGATAATCGTTACTCCTCGCGAGTATCAAATGGATGCTTCAGTATGTGAAATAATTCCTAGTAATCTCACCATGTTCTCATATAGCTCAGTTTCCTACGAGAGCTGTCTTGAAATCACCGCTTCTCTGCATGCAGAATATTAAATGACGTACGCATTTTCTCCTCCTGGCATTGCAATTCAGAAATGTAATAATCCTTCAGTTCCACTTACCATCAAGATTTAATGTTAATGTACGGTCATCGCATCTCTTCATTAATTAAGCAAGAGACGTGGTTTAATTTAAATATCAGATTAAACGCTTCAAGAATGTAAATTAATTTTGTAGCTCAAGTGAAATTAAAGTTGTATGATTTATGCTCCATACGTTAGAGACTATGATGATAAAGTTCTACGTTCAACTTGGGCCTTTATAAGTCCGCACGCAAATATTCGGCTCATTACGAATTCAGATATCACTCCTAAGCATTATAAGTAACTGCGCAATAAAGTAAAATTACTGTAATATTACAATCAAACATACATCACCATAAAATAATCCTGACAAATCTCGCAGAATATTTGAGACGTCTAGAAGCAAAATGCAGTAAATCCACTTTTTCTCGAAAATGACTTGATGCCACCATTATGTCCTCTATGCTGCCGTCTGTCGATTAGGCGCTCAAAACACAAGCAAAACCGATTCCATCTGTTCTAAAACGCACCTGGAAAACAGCCTACAGATGCGAAATTGTATGCGTGTGGACTTATGATTGCAAAGCAAAACTGAGTGTATTCATTTTCATCATAAGAAAGCAGAACTTGGTGCACCCTTATCAAGTGCCATTACCTAAAGTGGACTGCAGGTGCAAAAGTAGCTTAATACATATTGTGTTCTGTGTCTGAATAATGCTATTTTCCCAGCTTTTTCCTCCATGTACGTTAGTTCTGAGCTTGTGTCACGTTGGCCGTATTTCACTCAGCCGTGAAACAGAAAGAAACAATAGTAGGAAAGACTACTTGGCCATTAAGCCGAGTGTTATCCGAATTGGAAGAGTCTTAAAGCAAGTGAAAATTAATGACATTGATTTTTGCTCAGAAAGCATTTCGGGGAGACTTGAATAAAAGACGGCCTTGCTTTCTGTAAGAATCTGATCAATCTACAGATAGCCGGGAACAATGCAGAGGATGACCCAGAGTTTGAAATTCATCCAGAAGACCATGAGTTTCCTGTCTCATTTAGATGGCACAGATAGAACTTGCAATGTTGCGACCTTTTTACATCTTGCAGGCTTTCATTCGATGTCATTTTCTCTGTAATCATAATTAGTTGTAGTTATTAAATGGTTTATTTTCTCCTTTGAACCAGCATTATAGGCATCTCTTTCAATTTACGTTATGATAATATTTCTAAAGAAGCAAAACCTCTGTAGTCCATATGAACATAAGCAAAATTGGATGAATCCAAACCATTTACGTAAGAACTAAAGAAATAAAGCCAGGAGACTTTTTATATTGTCTGAAAAGTAGTACCTAATTGAAGACAAATCTACAGTTAACGGGACGTTTGATTTTCTGCCAGCCAAATAAAGTAATAAGTTCTTCGCATTTCCTGAAAAGAAAAGGTATCTGGTGCAATCACTGAGTTTTTGCATCTGGACGCCTAATTTCTTGATTCTAGAAGGTTTAGAGAGGTATGTGCACTGGAAAACAATATGCTAGATGTGAGTTCTCAGTCCTTTTTCGCACCGACTTTGCGAAAATGGTAATGGAAGCTGTGTTGACATATAATTACTTATTTGTAAGTTGGTAAGTAACTGCATTAACGTAGACGGTGTGATGGCTCATACAAACAGGTCATGACAAGGCATCAGGGTTCTCAGAATGAGGATTTCACGGAGGGGTTAAGAGTAATGCCGATGGACTAACGTATGCATATAAACTGGCTTCACTATTGGGATCATGTGAGGTGAATGGAAGAGAATGGCCATAGAATGTAAGAGGAGCAAGAGAAACTAAGGCTACGATTGTTATTGTAGGTTTTTAAGGGCTGAGATATCAGATTTAAAAATGAAGGTCCATAGCTAGTTTCAAATATACGACTGTGGAAGCAGGTAGTTAATTCAGAAAGGCATGTAGACAGCAGGCATAACGATCAATAAAGAATATCGTCTCTGTTACAGCAAAACCTCGTACTTCGCAATGTTCTTCCTATCCATTATCCTTCCCAAGACTGGTCGCGCCTCGCAGACACATATGGATATGCAGTCCATCAGTATAATTTTCGTTGGGTCATTTCATTTTATATGCATGTGTGTAAAGAAAAAGGAACCTTAAATACATTATACTGTAGGAATCCAGCGGTGAGAGGCCGGCGTGTTGCCTCCTGAGCAAAGGAGGCTACTCTATACAAACTGAATGTCAGCATAACTGGTCAGTTTTTAGAGTAGACTACCAGAAACAGGTTCGGTAATCTTGTGACGTAATATTTATTGCTGTCAAAAAGTTCAATTATTTCAAAAACTCAACTTGTAGAGTGCTTAGTTAAAACAGGAAACATATTAAAAACCGCAGTTTATTTATTTATTTATTTTATTTATTTATTTATTTATTTATTTATTTATTTATTTATTTATTTATTTATTTATTTATTGATATCGTGTGTTATTTAAACAATTTTAGAAACAGGGTTTCATTATTTCAAAAGAGTATGGGGCCTACTTGTAACAAGGTATTTCCTTTCATCGCTTCATTCGTGAGTTTATTTTGACCTCCAAAATTGTCATTAGGAATGTATACGAAGTACTTACCGTACCGCATAGATGTGTATGTATTTCAGTAATGGCATTGTTCTATGAATAAATGTTGTTTGTGGTCGTTTACACTTCCTGCAAGTAACTTCTAATTAACATTCTATTAAACGTCATTGCGTGTTTAGGAATAAAATTGTAGTGATAGTGAAAACAGCATGTTTCGACAAATCGCAGTTTAATTCCTTAAATTGTAAAACATGATAAATATCTTCGTTGAAATGCCGTGTGGCCTTCAGAGAGACCTGGTGCAGTTCTTTTTATTTGACACCCGCAGGCGACCTGCGCGTCGTGATGAGGGTGAAATTATGATGAAGACAGCACATACACCCAGTCCCCGTGGCAGGGGAATTAAATAATTATGGTTAAAATTCCCGACCCTCCTGGGAGTCGAAACTGTGTCTCCTGTGACCAAATGCCAGCACGCTAACCATTTAGCCATGGAGCCGGACATTATATTCGATAATGCACAAGATACATGGAAAGAAAAGACGGACTGTGTCGAAGGTAGTGTCGCAAGGTTTAAGGCGCGGAATAAGTCTTGCTTAGAGAAATGAACCAATTACATGTATAAAAAGCTTTGTTCACAACACGACACCAAAGAGCTTGGGGCAACTTGCAAAATCCTGCCAAATTCGACTGCCCGACGCCCCTCCTCCGCTCGATCCTGGGTACCCTCCACACGTTGTTGATGGTCATATATGGTCTCCAAGAGGTCCCCAGAGAGTGCTTCCTCATTCACAGCTGACTCACAGTCCGCAGGTGCGGTTGAAGTGCTGACTGTTTGTCCAGTTACGCGAACGCCCTCAGTTCCTTTCTCTGACGACCATCTCTAGCACCTTCTGATTCAGATTTATTGTACTTACTTGATTTCTTAGATTCCTCTCAATCCTCTTGAGCGCGTGTCCTGTAATTCCTGATAGATTTACATTGAACTGAGTTGAATGTATTGATGATTTACAGTATATTCCACTGCTACTGAAAAGCGCTTTTGTCTAGTGCCTTAATATAATGACATCAGATAACTTGGCGGACGAATCCAAGTGGGCTTTGCGCAGCACTGTTCCTAAATCTGCACATGGCTTATGCACGGCTTGATAGCCATGCCGAGAAATCAGATTCAAAGACAAACACATGCGTAATTGATTTGGCGTGATCCTGCGACTTAGGAGGTCTGTATTCGAACACATCCCGCCCCCCCCCATCCCACTGGCAAAGTTTTTTTCTTCGACTGGTGCTCTCATGCGGGCCTTAAGACACCTGCAGATTTAGTAACACCGCCTCGCAAAGCCCATTTAAAATCGACAGTGAAGTTATCTCATTGGCCAAATTCAACAGCTGATAAAATGACAACAGTGTGAGATATCGAATTATTTCTTTCAAATTATTTATCAGCACGATCAACCGTCTCACGCTCATATTTTGGTCAAAAGTAAGTTAGTGTTCCCTTAAACCTGTTTGTTACCAGGCGAGTTGACCATGCGGTCAGGAGCACGCGGCTGTAAGCTTGCATCCGGGAGATAGTGAGTTCAAATCCCACTGTCGGCAGCCCTGAAAATGGTTTTCCGTACTTTCCCATTTTCACACCAGGCTGCACCTGAATTAAGGTCACGATTGCTTCCTTACAACTCCTAGGTATTTCCTGTCCCATCGTCACCATAAGACCTATCTGTATCGGTGTGACGTAAAGCCACTAGCAGAAAACCTTGGATGTTATTGTATGAAGACGCTAGACAAAGGCGTTTTTCAGCCTCAGTGGCATATAAACCATCAATAAATTGAATTCAATTTAAATTGATCAGGAACTAGCGGACACACACTCATAAGAATAGAGAGAAATCTAAGAAATGAAGTATGCCTAAGAAGTTTGAATCAGATGGTGCTAGGGATGATCGACAGAGCAAGAAACTGGCGACATTCACAGAACAGGACATACAGTTAGAACTTCAACCGCGCCTGTGGAACGTGTGGACTGTGTCCCCTGTGAAGCAAATCCTGGGAACCTCTCAGAGACCAGAAATGGAGCCCATATACTTCCAACTGAATTTAACACACCCTTATGAGCTTAGCTAACATTAGGAAGTTGAATATAATTTCGCCGAATGCTCTTACAAGTAGAAAAAAGGGGTAATATTAATATTTCATTTTACTTTCGTTAGTCTCGGAAAAATAAGATATTCCTGCAGATTCTCACATTTTACGGTCGTGGAGTAGTATACACGGAGCCGTAGCTGAATGAAGTATTAATTTCACTTACTTACGTCAAACTCATTTCTTTACACTTTACTTAATCGTTCTTCCATGGTCAATCATTGCACTTTTCTGAATCCGACATTACGAGTCCTTCGTTTTCCAGTCTTTATTGCCTTTCATTTCTCTCGGTTTTTAGTTCAATTCAGGTAAGGAGTGGGACGTCTTCCTACTTCGTTTGCTAATTTAATATGCAGTGTGCGTAAGTTGAGACATCCTTTTTAATTGGGAGGTAAATTATTTACACATATCAAACGTTAGTCATATTATTAGTGTAGTGAAGTTATTAGTTAAGTGGTCTTACCAACAGAAGTCGTGGACCTGCTACTGTCCGTTTCATATGTAAAGGCTCGTGGATCTACTTGTATGTAGTGGAACATTACTTCCGGTTGTATAGAGCTCGTCAATAATTCGACATGCCTCAGCAATGCAAACGAAGAGATTTTGCCTAGTCATTAGAATTTGAGAGGAAGCGCATTAAAGTAATGCGCGAGGATGGCTGATGGTGTCGGCGAATCGCGCGTCATCTAGGTTCTTCTGACTGGACGTTCAGGGATGTTGGTACCAGTGGATATGTGAGAGTAAGTGAAAATATACGCGGGAAATGGGTTCAGGCGCTCTTGATTTACCACCAGGGGAGAAAATCGTTCATTTTCACGACGAGCACGAGCAGATCCAGCGCCGTCTAGTCACAAATAGCACTAACGTCACAGGTCCATGGATTTTTCGAACCATTTCTGGACACTTGGCCGAATAAAATTTAGTACCACGGCGCTGATTATACGTCCTGTAATTTACATCCACCCCACCGTCGTCTCATCAATTTGCTGTTGTGCGACAAAGACCCCTCTACCCCCAGTGTAGGCGTGTTAGTCAGTGATGTCATTGTATACGACGGTCGGTTACTCCTGGTGATGATACAAGGAAGATTGACAACACAACGATATGTGAAGGATATTCTTAGACCATATGTATTGCTCTTTGCGAAATAACTTGCAAGAATCTTAAATTTGCAGGATAACATTTAGCATCACGCATTAACTAAGGGTATTACAAGAATACCAATACCTCTACAACACGCTGCTTTTCTGTGTTCTTACCGATCACCAGATTTAACTTCCGCCGTAGTTATATGGGTCTTCTTGGGGTGCCAACTTCAGCTGCCTTGGAGTTCAGTCGATATAACGGGCCAGTTGCCACAAATGTGGACAGATATGCCCCAGTATGCTTCCGTAACTACTAGTAACCCATGGTGTATCCAGGCTAGAAGACGTTCCACAGGTACTAGTCTCCTCTCAACTGTTCAGTTTCCCAAAATAAGCTATCATTTTCTTTCTTCAATCCTCTTCTTTCCTTTATATTTATTCTCAGCATTGCCTTAAGTTCATCAAGTTCATCACAACTCGTTGAAGAAATTCAAACAAGTCTTAAATTCGTAGTACAGTCAAGAATCAAACTCAGAACAAGCAACTGGAAGCAGGAGAAATATACCGAGCTCGATAGCTCCAGTCGCTTAAGTGCGCTGAGTATCCAGTATTCGGGAGATAGTAGGTTCGAACCCCACTGTCGGCAGCTCTGAAAATGGTTTTATGTGGTTTCCCAATTTCACACCAGGCAAATGCTGGTACTGTACATTAATTAAGGCCACGGCCGCTTCCTTCCCACTCCTAGCCCTTCCGTGTCCCATCGTCGCCATAAGACCTATCTGTGTCGGTGCGACGTAAAGCAACTAGCAAAAAAAAAAAAAAAAAAAAAAAGCAGGAGAAATACTAGTACTTACTCTGCCATGGATCATAATACATGTGTGTGAGCTTCAGAAGTTAGTCAAAATTAAATCTCGATCAGGCTATAATTGAGAGAAGGTGTAGTTGCGGCTTTAAAATATTTAATCCAGATTCTGAACAACCACATCACCTAAACTTTTTAATGAAACAAAATATGTCAAAATGAATGTGTAATCAAATCGCAATTACTTTTAAAATTCCTGTTGTTTCACAGCATATTTTCTTCTCAGGAAAATCTCCACTTGGGGAAAGTCAAAATTTTTTTTTCTAGTTGCTTTGCGTCGCGCCGACACAGATAGGTCTTACGGCGACGATGGGACAGGAAAGGGCTAGGAGTGGGAGGGAAGCGGCCGTGGCATTAATTAAGGTACAGCCCCAGCATTTGCCTGGTGTGAAAATGGGGAAACCACAGAAAACCATCCTCAGGGCTGCCGATAGTGGGGTTCGAACCTACTATCTCCCGAATACTGGATACTGGTCGCACTTAAGCGACTGCAGCTATCGAGCTCGGTGTGTCGAAATTAAAAAGAATAAAAAGCTATTTGAAATTCATTCAACTGACAAATGCACTCGACATGTGACGTTGTACGTTAAAGTGTGCAGTAGCAAAATTCTCCAACAAAGTGAACTCTGAATGGAATAATTATCTGAATAAGGGAGGAATCTACCGTGCAGATTATTGATATTAACTGAATTGCGCTTCACACACAGTAGCGAAAGGCTGAAGTGATCTCCCTCTGTGACCAACTCATTTAACTAAATCTCTAATTAACAATTACCGGTACGTGCTTTGGAGACACACGAATATGATATTTGGTATAACTTATCATATGCAATCCAGTGTTCACAACATAGCCATTGCATAACGTTTACGAAACTAAAAGTTCAGGATTTAATGACTGGCTCTAATCAAGTGTGAGCGAGACAGCAATAAAGGCTTGTATGGCGTTATGCAGCCGCTACACGCGAACAAATCATTACATCCACTATAGTTTGGAATCTATATGCAAATTCAGAGTGATGTGTCAGTCCAGTGTCCAATAGCAATAACACTGCACTTTACCTTTCACATAATCTGAGCCCATTACCCATCAGAAACCTGGTATTACTGTTTAGATAACTTGACTAACAGCCAATAAGTAGATAATATTCATTGTTCTGCACTGAAATTCAGTACACAATGGAAGATGTGGTACATACATGAAAAAATGTCTAGAACTAAGGAATATAAGTGTGAGAGAGTAGAGGCTGTAATGCAGCGGTCACTGTACAGTTCTGCACAAGGGAATAGGTTTCAAAATCACATGTAATGGTATCAAGTCTTTGCTAAGCAAACAAAGGTGAAATACGTTATAAATTAATTATCATAGCTAGAACAAGTCATGAAAATGTACAGCTTTCTTCGAAGTATTTCAGAAAGTGAATTCGAAATATTCAATTAATGAAGTGTAATACGCAGTATTCGAAAGAAATATACGGGATAAATTTTAAAAGTATTTATCCAGTGCGTGGCCAAAAGTCATGGGAAGACAATGAATGTGATGTTAATAACGCGTTGCTCCTTCGGAAGCCCTCAAAACGGCAGCAATACGGCGAGGCATCAAGTCTATAAGGTATTGGAGTCGTTCTTGAGAGATCTGGATGAACGCATCTTATACTGCCGCTAGTCTTGTGTAGTTAGTGCGGACTTCATGGAGCATACACCAGTATCGACAGCATCTCATATATGCTCCATTGGATTAAGATCGGGGGATCTAGAGGGCTAATCCATGGTCGTAACCTCGCTGGAATATTCCTCCAATCATCCGCGTGCCCCCATAGAGCGGTGACATGGTTCATTGTCCGTTTGAAACATGGCATCAATATCAGGGTACTGTTTTGCCAGAAAGGGATGCAGGGGGTCCGAAAAAATGTCCACATAACGTTCACCTGTCAGTACTCCTTGCAGCCGGACAATGGGGCCTAATTGTGACCATAAAAACGCCACCCAGATCAGAATGTAGCTACCTCCCACCTGGAGACAACCTTCTTAACATGCAGGATCCATAGCTTCATGGGGAATACGCCACACTCCACACGCCGCCGCTGTTCCATAGCCTATGTTCGCGGGCCAATGCACGTCGTTGAGCTCTGTGTCGAGGCGGCAGCAAAGGGGCGCTAGTCGGTCGTCAGCTGGTGAAGCCTATGCGGTTGCAGTTGCCTCCTTACAGTCCTGGTAGAAATGAGTTTCCTGACTCCCAACATTCAACTGCCTGTGATATGACTCACAGTAGTCCGGCGAACGTCCAGTATGGTTCTGTGGAGTTGACATGATGTCCGTTCGTTAAACACATGTGGTCTTCCCGTGTGGTGTTTTACGCGGGTGGTAACATCCTCTCTTCCAATTTGAATATTCACCCTCGACACTGTTGACCTAGTAAACACGAATTCGCGTATAATCTCATTTGTCATGGTTAGCAATCACACTAATGTAGGCCTATATTGAATTCTAGGAGTGTCACCACTAACTCGAATTGCGTCCAATAAGAGAAATGTTAATAATGGCTTTACGTCTCACTAACTACTCTAATGGTTTTCGGAGAGAATTACATCCAATAGCAGTGCCTGTTGACGTGGGAGGAATGCAAAATGTAGCATATCTTATGATGTTTTGGTATAATATAAAACATACTGCGTATTTTGAAGCATTTAAGAAAAGACGAGGTGAATACTTTATTGGAAATCCGCCACCAGGGTATCAGTCCTAAATGCTGACCAGTTATAAATGATGATGTTGAAGATAATTTACAGTATATACTTTGTTCAGCATAAAATGGTAAAAGGTAATAATAATAATAATAATAAGAAGAAGAAGAAGAAGAAGAAGAAGAAGAAGAAGAATAGCCATAGGTACCGCGTACAGACATTTTAATTTGGCACCATCTGCCTTTCTACTCGTCAATTTCGACGTTATGTTTTACTCTAGGCCAACTAGATGGCACAGAAACCGAATCTCTCTTGGGTGTCTATGGCTGAGATTTTATAAACTTTGTCGGTTAAATACCAAATGTATCATCAGAGATCTTTTGCTTTTCCTACGGCATGGATGTCGAACGGACATTATACCTGTTCTTCAAAACTCCGACTACCTCCGCAGACTTTCGGAGTCCAACGCCCTACCGTGGATCTCATTAAGGAACTGATATTTTCTGAGATATTTGGATGTTTATGAAAAATTAGAAAATGTACCCGTGTTTCGCTACGGTACTCTACCTTCTATACGTAGTTCTGCGTAAGTTACTGCACATCCAGTGAGTAAGAATATACGAAACTGCATGTCTCTTAACGCTATCCGAGAAATGAAACGGTGAGGACCCCATATGCAATATCCAATGTAAGGTGCACGTTCGGTAAATTTAGATGATAATGGCAGGCCACATTTCCTAATGCTCTTCATACTCGAGTCCAGGAGTTTTTGCAATAAAGGCAGGCTCACTTGCAAACTGCAGTTCTCAATAGAGATGCATAGTTTTCATTATAATGAGTTATAACAGACCTGCCAGTCACAATCGAGTTGGAGAGGTTTGAATATAGTCGAGAAATGCTGCGCTGTACAAAGTACAAAGAATCGAGATAAAACAATAAGGAATAGAACCAAGGTTGAAGACTCTCCAAACTGAGCAGCTATTGTGTCACCTGCTCTGTTAAATGACTTACCGTTTAGAAAGCAGTTACCACGGAACGAAGGTCTGCACCATCATTGAAACTGCCTCCATATTTCGATATGTTCCGGAGCCAAAAAATCGTACATTTCAACAGCTTGAAAAATGTCCTCATAAGAAAGAGTGCCGAGGTCTCTGGATTAGAACTCGCATGCATACGGAGTTATTACAGTTAAGAAAGTTGAAATTAATAGAAAATAGGATTATAACTGACGACAGCCGGAATAGAAAAATGTGTAAATACCAATTGGATGTGTTGTAAAATGAAATGTCTCTTCACTAAATTGTGATGATATGAGTTACGCATATAAGAAGGCATTAACAGAGGAGAAATTTAGGCGCAGGAAATCTTAGGTAAACAGATTAGAAGATCATTTACGGTATTGTTATTTAAGCATATAGAGGCAATACAGTGGCAAGAAGTTAAAGCAGAAAACAGAAGTGTATGAGAAATACAGTTAAATATATAGCAAATGCCAGTAAACAACTTAAGAAATCATGGGCCACACTAAGCGGTACTGTTCAAATATTAACAGCCCCGTTATAACTATAAGAAGCCGATTGTGACCTCCAAGGGTACTCGGCAAATATCCCGCAGAATGCCTCTCTCGATTTCTATGTAAGAAGGAACCACAAGTTTTCAGGAATATTGACGAAAATGACATTATCATGCGTTACATTCCTGCTGGACAGCAGCCAGAGACGTTGCTATGGCAACCGGTAGGTTCGTTATCGGTCTGTCGGTCACTCAATGCAGAGTATGAAACCCGCAGAAAATAGTCATTTTCTCCGTCAATTGAAGAGTAAGCGAAATTATGCTCATAACAACCGTTGTTTAAAATGAAGAGGCGTTTCACATGTAATCCACATATTTAACAGAAAATCAATAATATAAGAGAAAATAGAAAACTCTTTTGGTTTTCCTAATAACCCACATTCTATTCAGTGATATTTTAATCATATTACGCATATGTAAATCTTCCCCTGGATGAGTATACTCTACATATGATGACTTACTGACGGTCGAGATCTATTCAGCCGTTTTGCCGTGATGGTGGAACAGACGGACAAACAGATAAACACACGCAAATGCTAAATCGGATAAATATCTGAAAAATTGGCGAAACAAACGAAATTACACACAGCGGACCCCCTACAATTTTAATTATATAGATTAGCATGGGCACGTTTATAAGTGCAGACCTTCATTTCGAGATTCCCTACTTTTAAACGGTAGGTCATATAAAAAAACTGATTTCGTTATCAGACGCCTCCTTCAGTGATCTACCTCGGTGGTCCCAAGACATTTTCCCCCTATCTCCTATATTTATGGGATAGATTGAGTTGGTAACATTAAATAGGGTAATAACAATTTCGTGTGGCTATTTCCAGCCGAGTGCAGCCCTTGTAAGGCGGACCCTCCAATGAGGGTGGGTGGCATCTGCGATGTGTAGGTAACTGCGTGTTATTGTGGTGGAGGATAGTGTTACGTGTGGTGTATAAGTGGCAGGCAGGTTGGGGACAGCACAAACACCCAGCCCCCGAGCCATTGGAATTAACCAATGCGGGTTAAAATCCCCGATAGGCCGGGAATCGAAGGGACCCTCTGAACCGAAGGCCAGTACGTTGACAATTCAGCCAACGAGTCGGACATTAAGTAGGGTGAAATGTGGGTACAGATTTCACACATTACTTTATTTTTCAGATACTTATGTGGCAGCAGGAATCATTAAATTTGGCTAATTAATGACCACTAGTCGTGTCAAGGTCTTTGATGATTCTATTTTTCAAATCAGTGTGCCAAACGATATGATACACATGCAAAAATTACAAAATTAACTTAAAATTGAGAAATGCAGCTCTACCTAACGTATAAATGGATCGAGATAAGACAATATGTCATAGGACCAAATTTGCAGATCTCTTCAAATTGAAAGGTGTTTGTACTTTCTGTTTTGTGATACGACTTACCGTTTAGCCACCAATTATCCCGAAAAGAAAGTATGCGCCGTCATTGAAATTACCTCCATATTTCGATATGTTCCGGGGCCAAAAGTTTATACATTTAAACAGCTTGGAATTTTTCCTTATAAGAAAGAGTGCCTATGTTTCTGGACTAGCACTCGCATACACACGGAGTAATTATGGAAGAAAATATTACAGTTAAGAAAGTTGAAATTATTACGAAATGAGGACAGCCGGATAGAACAAATATGTAAATACCAATTGGATGTATTGTAAAATGAAATCCCTCTCACTAAATTGTGATGATTTGAGTTACGGATATAAGAACGCAGTAACAATGGAGAAATTTAGGCGCAGGAATTCTTAGGTAAACAGATAAGAAGATCAATTACGGTGGTATTACTCAAGCCTATAGAGGCGAGACAGAGCCAAAACATTAAAGCGGGAACCAGAAGTAGAGGAGAAATACAGTAAAAGTTATAATAAATGCCAGTAAACGCCTTACGGTGTGAAATCATGGGCCACACTCCACGGTACTCTTCAAATATTAACAGACCCTTTAGAGCTATTCGAGGACGATTGTAACCTTCAACAGTACTCCGCAAATATCCAATAGAATGGCAGCATGACGTCTCTCTCGGCTTCTACGTAAGGAAGAACCACGAGTTTATTGGGATGTTGACGAAAATGACATTAATCTGCGTTACTTTGCTGCTGGAAAGCAGCCAGATACGTTGCCATGGTAACCGGTAGGTTCGTTGTCGGTCTGTCAGCCATTCAATCGAGAGCATGAAACCCGGGGAAAATAGTAAGTTTCTCCGCATTTTAAGAGTAAGAAAAATTATGCTCATAACAAATATTGTTTAGAATGAAGGGGCGTTTCACACGCAGTCCACGGATTTTACAGAAAATCAATAGTATAAGAGAAAATGGAAGAAAGCTATTGAGGTTTCCCTATAAGCCCCCATTCCGTTGAGTAACTTTTAAATCATGTACATGTTTAAACCTTCGCCTGGATGAGAATGCTCTATATTTTAAAACTGGCGGAGATATATTCAGCCATTTCGCCGTGATTGTGGAACAGACGGAAAACAGGTAGACAAACAGACACGAAAGCTAAAATCCACTGATACGCTCTTGAGTTGAACTAAATCGGATAAATATCTGAAAAAGAGGAACAACAAACGAAATTACAGGCAGCAGACCCCATAGAACTTTTTTTATATAGAGGTACAAATCGCGATTATGTCCGTCATCATTCTTAGTGTATGAAGGTCAACATATACAAATCAAAAATTATATTTTGTTCAAATTTAAAATGCATTGTTTTCGGATACAGCTAAAATGAACCAAGAACTCTTAACATATTCTCCATTTTGCCTCCATAATATAACAACGTTACTGTATACCAGACAAGTCCAACGCGTCGATCGAAAAATAAATTTTAGCCGATCCTGTATGCCTGGTAGGAGCATGGGCAATTTTTTACCAATGTATTTTTTTCTCGCACAGAACAAGAGAAGGTATGTCAATATTTTGTTAGAACTACTTGGCTAAGTGTGAGTGAGAGAATATCATATTTTGTCTTTTTCAGCAAGTAGTTTCATTGATTATTTCTGGATAATCACTCAAACATTAACATAATTTCCTTAGTATATAATTCACCAGAAATGTTTTGGAAACAAGAGGCTGAAAAATACGTGCGTCATGGAAATTGCATTGAAATTTGTAAATTTAAATCCTAATTACCTCAAAGAATAATTTTCAATCTCACCGCTGAGGAAGGAACACCTGGTATCATTTTACACATAGATATTACGTGGCTCAACAGGTCCAATTTTTGCAAAGGTTTTCAAAATTTACTAAATGAAATGTGTTCCTTTTTATGGAGAGAGGGATATGGTTACGAGGAATTAGAAAAGGATTAATAGTTAAACACCTGGTCTTTCTCGTGAATTTCACTGGCAAACTCAATGAAATCAATCTACAGCTACAGGTATAAACAAATGCTTTGTTGAGATGGTGAGCTGTTGTCATGCTACAAAAAAAGAAAAAAATATGTTTAATGACTGACCTGCAAAATAATTTTTTATCGTTTTTCTAACATACAAAGTCATACCGGGAAGTGTCCTGCATTACATTTTCAGACAAAGAAGTACTATGTCCAAATATATTATGTTACTGAAAAGTACGAAAAACGTGTCTGCACTAACATACAAAAAAAATTTGAATTGTTATCGACAATATGTGATGTTGACTGTATGCCAAATCCATTAAAATCAAACTTTAACATAAACACATACATAAACATTGCTGGTATTATAAGTAATAATTACGCTATGAGCAACTCCTGTAGAAAATAATACTAATCATTTTTTTCTAAAACGCCATAAAAAAATTGTTGATAACTTTGGCCGAATATTCAGCATATTCCTTCAAGTTTGGAAGGACCAGGGCTTGATTATTGGTTGGACCAGGCATTTTAACTGCGAACAGTTTATTTCAGTGGCACGTGGATAGAGTGTTCTGTTGGCAATAATAATAATAATAATAATAATAATAATAATAATAATAATAATAATAATAATAATAATGGCTTTACGTCACACTAACTATTTCTGGTTTTTTAGAGATGCTGACGTGCCGGAATGTTGTCTCGCAGGAGTTCTTTTACATGCCAGTAAATCTACCGACACGAGGCTGATGTATTTGAGCACATTCAAATACCACCGGACTAAGCCAGGATCGACCCTGCCAAGTTGGGGTCAGCCCGGCTGGTGTTTTTTTGTTATTGATACCCTTCTCTTCATTTACACACTACTAACCACACTGTTAACCACCCCATAAACACCGAACAGTGAGTATATCGCTCCATATAGAAAAAGCGAAGGGCAACGGGCCGTACACTAGGACAGGACTACATTCAATGCCGACGACATTAAATTCGGATGAAGATCAGGAAGAAAAAGAAGAAGATAATTAATAAACAGTTATAACACTAGTAGATATATTCCATGCTTTCTTATACTAAAACTGGCTAATGGTATTCAACCACACAGCTGCGTAAAAGCAATCGACTTAGGCAAATCACTCGGTCGATACAAAATTTATACGGTGTTTCCTTCGTGATGAGACAGATTACAAGGATGTTGGAGAAGGGCTCAACCGAATCTTACACACCAACGCCGTTTCCCGTAGGTTGCAAGTTTGCCAACGCATGTGAGTTCAACATGATGCGGTCACAGCCTACTTTCACATACTACTCGAGAAAACTTTAATCTTACGTTCCCGAAAAAGTGGATAGGGAGAGGAGATACTGTTGCGTGGCCACCTCGTTCGCCTGATCCGGTCCCATTTATTTCCTTTTTATGGAGTTACGGGAAGACTATTTTCTACAAGACACTTCTAAGGACCGAAAAAGTGATCCTGGAAAGACTTCGCACAGCTAGTGACATTGGTAGAACATGCCAGACATCCTCGACCGCATAAGACAGAACTTGGTTTCAGATCTGGTGGAAGCTATTTGAACTGCTGTTGTATATGACTTCTTATAGTGTAAATTGCAATGCGCGTAAATGAATGTATTACAATATATGCCCACACAAAGATTATAAAGACTTTTAAAATACCACGTTCAAAAATATCACACAGCTAATATTTATATCCAGCGACTGAGACGTTTCCGAGCCGTGGATCCCTATCTCATACTGAAGCCTTCTCCAGCGGCCTTGACGCTCGGTATAATCATCACGACGACACACTGTGTAACTTACAGTTAGTCAGCAATAATATTCACGTAATGTATCTTACAAACATTTAGGCCTAATGACCGAGCTTGATAGCTGCAGTCACTTAAATGCGGCCAGTACCCAGTAATCGGAAGATAGTGGGTTCGAACCCCACTGTCGGCAGCCCTGAAGATGGTTTTCCATGGTTTCCCATTTTCACACCAGACAAATGCTGGGGCTGTACCTTAACTAAGCCCACGGCCGCTACCTTCTCACTCCTAGCCCTTTCCTATCCGATCGTAGCCATAAGACCTGTCTGTGTCGGTGCGACGTAAAGTCACTAGCAAAAAAAAAAAAAAACAGCTTCCTCAGAAGAACAACTCCTTTGCCTTGCTATCCATAACATCCAAGGCTTTCAAAAAGGAAGCAGGAACCAAATATACCACCGATTGAGGTAAAGGAAGAACTGTCTCCGGGACGTGACTAGCCATATACCACTTGGAAGACCTTCAAGCATTTTCATGTTGGTGTACACTGAAGAAAGAATAACTTAATGAAATATGGGATTCTTAAAACTACGTTTTTGTTATTGTGGAGACGCTCAGAATCAGGAGCACCTGTTAGTTTGCACAGACATGAATCAGTCATGCTACTTAAATGATCGATGGGCTGTTAATGGCAGAGGTGTCTTTAGTGCTTAGCTCTGGCGGAATCGTATTGGACTTGGGCACTGAAATGAAATCATTAAACTCATATTTTCTGAACGCCATGAAACCTATATGATTCGAGGAATCAAATTCACTGTCATCTGAGATTTAAATCTGGTTTCTTGCGTTGGTCTGAATCATATTTCATTATTGTGAATAAAAGAACAACATACTACCGAGCAAGAGGCTGAACCGTTTGGGTAACGAAGCCGTCAGCTTACATTCGAGAGATAGTGGGTTCGAACCCCACTGTCAGCGGCCCTTAAGAGGACATTCCCTAATTTCCCAATTTCACACTCTGCAAATGCTGTGGCTGTACCTTAATTAAGGTCACGGTTGCTTCGTTCGAATTCCTAGCCCTTTCCTGTACCATTGCCGCCATAGAACTATCTGTGTTGGTGTGACTTTATTAATCATTTTATTGGCTTTACCACCCGCTAACTACTTTTATGGTTTTGGGAGTCGGTGCGACGTAAAGCAATAAGAAGGAATAAAAGATCAATACTGTATATACAAATTTTTAGTATACTTATGCGTAGAAAACGAGAACATGAATAATTAGCATGTATTCGTAGATCTAGAAAAAACATTCGATAATATTGATTGGACCAAACTATTTGAGATTCTGAAGATGATTGGGATCAGATACCGAGAACGAAGAATAATCTACAATCTGTATACAAATCAGTCTGCAGTGATAAGAATTGAGGGCTTTGAAAAAGAAGCAGCAATCCAGAAAGGAGTGACGCAAGGCTGAAGTTTGTCCCCCTCCTTTTCAATGTTTACATAGAACAGACAGTAAAGGAAATCAAAGAGGAATTTGGAAAGAGAATCACAATCCAAGGAGAGGAAATCAAATCCTTGAGATTTGCCGATGATATTGTTATTTTATCTGAGACTACAGAAGATCTTGATAAGCTGCTGAATGGTAAGGAGTACAAGATGAAAATAAATAAGTCCAAAAGAAAAGTAATGGAGTGCAGTCGAACGAAGGCAGGTGATGCAGGAAATATTAGATTAGGAAATGAAGTTTTAAAGGAAGTAGATGAATATTGTTACTTGGGTAGTAAAATAACTAACGATGGCAGAAGTAAGAAGGACATAAAATACAGACTAGCACAAGCAAGGAAGAACTTTCTTAAGAAAATAAATTTGCTTACTTCAAACATTGATATCGGAATTAGAAAGATGTTTTTGAAGATTTTCGTTCGGAGCGTGGCATTGTATGGAAGTGAAACATGGACGATAACTAGTTCAGAAAGAAAGAGAGTAGAAGCTTTTGAAATGTGGTGTTATAGAAGAATCCTGAAGATGAGATGGATAGATCGAATCACGAATGAAGAGATACAGAATCGAATTGGGGAGAGGAGATCGATTTGGCTAAATTTGACGAGAAGAAGAGATAGAATGATAGGACACATCTTAAGACAACCAGGACTTCTTCAGTTAGTTTTTGAAGGAAGTGTAGGTGGTAAGAACGGTAGGGGTAGACCATGGTATGAATATGGCAAGCAGATTAGAGCAGATGTAGGATGAAATAGTTACGTAGAAGTGAAAAGGTTAGCACAGGATAGGGTGGCATGGAGGCTGCATCAAACCCGTTTATGGACTGATGACTCAAACAACATGTTTGCGAAAGTGACAGATTAAAGAAATAAGTATGAATTGTAATTTCGAGCTGCAAAGAAGAGAAATGTAGTAACACTTTAATAAGGGAACGTCTATATGTTTTCTAAAATGACATTCATAACCCCACTAATGTCATTCAGTGATCTTGGGGCCTGTAGAAGCCCAAATATACCGTTATACACTTCGGTGAGGAGAAGCTAACAATTTTGTCAGTAATGCAGAAGCATGCGTTTGTATTAACTTTGTTCCTCTTACTTGGACTTTTTATTCAAAAGTTAACTTTCGTTTGCGTTTATTGAACTCTGCATAGCCGAGACCGCTCTTCGGCTTCGGTTAACCTGCCAAGTTTTTGAAGTTCATCTAAATTGGTTATATGAACCTATTGAAATAATACACTACTTTGTACACGGAATTTAAATATATTTAACTATTTAGATAAATTCGTTTTTTCGGATTTTATCATTATGTGGTGATAATGAAATGCCATATGCCGGGATATCCCAGGACGGGTTCGGCTCGCCAGGTACAGGTCTTTCTATTTGACACCCGTAGGCGACCTGCGCGTCGTGATGGGGGATGAAATGATGATGAAGACAACACATACAGCCAGACGCCGTGCCGTAGGAATTAATCAATTAAGGTTAAAATCCCCGACCCGGCCGGGAATCGAACCCGGGACCCTCTGAACCGAAGGCCAGTACGCTGACCATTCAGCCAAGGAGTCGGACTATGTGGTGATAATTTTCGCTGATGGCCGCACATACATATTTGACTACCCTATTTACCTTCTGAATAACATGATAGCTGTAGAGCTAGCAAACAAGGTGTACTCCTTAAACAGCAGTATGATTGATATTGCGGCTGGGCCGTTAGGAACATCATGGTTAACCATTTGCGGCCAGTGTGGTTGTTGATGCTGATCTGACATCTCGAGGCACGTCATATGATTAATGACATCAACCTCTCCAGCGTGTAGCGAACAGTCACCAAAGCAAGAATAGAGATACTTCTGTGTATCACTGAAAAGTAAAGCACCTGAGCCCTCATTTTTTATTACATGAATGTGCAAAAGAAAGAGATTCATTTGAAAGGGAAAAATTTGCCGTTTATATGCTTCGTTATTCGAGATGTTAATCATTGAACGTGGTAACAAGCCCCTACAAGAGCAGGCGAACGAAATTTTGTGGTGAACAGGAATATTCTATAGACCTTTTCATTAAATGCAGTTCTATACTACTGTGATATATATATATAATGGGATGCTTCTGTTAATACGTTTAGATAAATTGGAGGTAATCCCAATATAGTAGGGAATATATTATTATTAACGGCTTATTTAAATTAAACATAATCGATCGCTTAACAATGCGTATTCAAATACAGCAACAACTTTAACCAAGGCAACATATGTACAAATATTATTTAAAATACGTTATAACCGGGCTTTTCAGCAACTAGGTAAAATGGAAGGTGTATAAATGAAAACATGAACATGAGGAAGTGATAGAGTGAATAGGAGAACTGATGAATGTGTGTAAATATATACCGTACTGGTTTGATGGTTTGCACACATCCTGCACGAGGGGAGATTGTTGAAATTCTTGTACGGTGGTAGAGTTTAAAGTCATCGATATCAAGGAAGGCCTAATCTATGGAAGATAATACCATTCAGAACGTATATGAAAAATGAACTATCAAGAGTGATTAGAATGGAAGGCTGCTGCAAGCCAATCTACGGATTAAAAATCGAAGAAGATAAAGGATAAATACGTAATGAAGCGATAAAGAAGCCGAGGTGTTATGTAATAGTTAATTTACTTCACTACCACGGAAAGCGATCTGTATGTAATGAGTGACATGTTACGTCCCGGAATTTCAAACCGAGCGGATGTTGCGTATAATATTTTACATCATACTACGATGAATTTACTTTCTTTTTTTGCTAGTGGCTTTACATTGCAGAGACACAGATATGTCTTAATGGTGACGATGGGCTAGTAAAGTCCTAGAAGTTGGAAGGAAAAGGCCGTGACCTTAATTAAGGTACAGCCTCAGCATTTGCCTGGTGTGAAAATGCGAAACCACGGAAAACCATCTTCAGGGCTGCCGACAGTGGGATTCGAACCCACTATCTCCTGGATGCAAGCTCACAGCCACGCGCCCTTGACCGCAACTGACCCGGTAATTTACTTATTATAAGATATATATTGTTACATAAATAACTTCTCACATCGTCATGCAAACCACCTATGAATGACTTATGCAGTGTCTTGTTTTTGTTCTAAGTAATGCATGTTGAGAAGAAAGATATGAGAGGTGGGTATATGGAGTTATGTGATAATTAAACGTCAAATTTTATGTTATTTGAAACACTGAACAGTCCACTAAACTACCAGAGTCGTAAACCTTGTTCTCCGACCCTAGATTATTGAATGCAATAGTTATTTACTACACTGCCACGGAAAGGGATCTTCAGTCTAAAAATGTAGGTTTGGTACTTTCAAGTGGTATTACAGTATAAATTCAAGGGACGTAATACTTCTCGTGGAATTTATTCATTTAATTGTTATCGTATAACACGTTTTCGTGGAAAGATAACGTGTTGCGAATTTAAATACAGTGTGTGAAATTTCGCAGTTGCCACAATGCTAAGAACTTGTGCGTACCACAGCGGAAATACAAATAACAAGTAAATATACACTAATATTTTCATTTTCTTCGTATGAGGGCAGGTTACATTTATGAAAAACTAAAATCCCAACCGAAAATATACCTGCTACGAAGAATAAAGGAGTATATTTCACTCATTTTCCTGAGCTGATGATGAGTTCTGCTTTTGACTTTCTTGCCACACGGGTTTATAGAAGGACGTTTTATTGTTGATACAGAACAAGCATGAAAGTGGACAGTAACCAATCGAACCTACATATGGTTGTTTCTTGGGTTAGTAATATTGACTACGCGCTGCCTCTTCTCCAAAAAATTTATGCGAATAAAATCAAAACCCAGTCCCAAAATTTAGAACTAAATACAATTTATAAAACATAACCTTTTGCTAAATGATTTTAGCATTTTACTGCATACACTTTAAAATTAAACTATTGCTGGTAGATAACATTTAGATATTGGAAGCAATGCATCTTAATAATTAATTACTTAATACGTACGTAATTTCAAGATTAAAAAAGCCTAAAAGGCTTAAATGCTTTTAACATTTGCAATCAATGAAAATAAAATCACAGTTTCCTTCTAGGAACCTCATTTTTATATAAAGGCCAAAGGCAGGCATTTATGTAAGTGGAGGCACTTGCTTCCCCTAGTGCACTGTCACTGCATTGTCTTACATAACGGACTTTCAGCGGTGTCTTAACGGCGCACAAGTAGCCAGCGTCTTGGATAGGTGTAGCAATCCAACTGATGAGCCCACTGCCACACTGGAGCGAAACGCTGGTAATTTCACGATTGAAAAAGCCTAAAGGACTTCAATGCTTTTAATAATTAAGGAATTACTCCTGGGTAATTTCCGTGAATATGGGAAGTAGCTAACAGATCTTGCTGGACAGAGCATTAATATTTGAGAAAACGTGGGTTATTCCAAAACAAACAAAAGACGATACAAATGTTTGTGTGGAAGAAAGGATCTCAAGAAGGTCTTCAAAGCATAGTGTCAGAAGTGCCAAAAAATCAAGAAAGCTACTATATTTATGTCCATCTAGAGCTATGGAGGTAAAGGAGTATATTATTATTATTATTATTATTATTATTATTATTATTATTATTATTATTATTATTATTATTATTATACGTTTGTTGTCTTCATATTTGTATTAATGCATAATAATTAATTGTTGTGTGCATTGACGGGTAAAACCTTCAAGCTTTGACCGTGTAGATCGCAATTCAAACCTACTTCTCCAAAAATTACGTACACCTGACTTACGAATTACGATGCGATTACAGGTGATGATGATCTCACCTGTTATATGAATACAGCTTTTGTGAATATTTGATAATTACAAGGTACAGACGTATCAGGTCTTTGCATTCCACGGGTGGGACGGGGAAAACTGTTCGCCTCTTTGCACGACGTCATCGGAGCTACAGTACGGCCTGTAAATCACAAAGGAAGTGGTAATACGAAATTTATGATATACTGTGATATATGCTATATCTGTCTGTAGGAAATGATTAACCTATAGACTATATTATTCAGCATGGTGATGGCGCAGATTATTTGAGCTGGGAGTGCAGAGACGCCATTCCTGCTGAAGATGGGTACGAAACCACAGTGATTCAATCAGGTGGGGAAGAAATGCAATAAAGTTAGGGGTTTTGTGCTTCATAATCTCCCTGAATAGTCGTATTTATTCTGCTGTGAAGCAGAGTTCAAACAGTCAGAGATGTTTTTTAGTAAGACAGAGCGGGAAGTAATTGCAGGATGGTTAAGTGTAATTTTCCGTACTCTTTTGAGTACAGGAAGAATGCAATTAGTTCATAGTAGGAAATAAATTTAACATATAACACTATTAAAGTTATGTTACAGTTTCCACAGCTGTAAACAGTATAGTCACTCAACAAATGCACTTCAAATACGGTGATACTTAATGCTCTGTCAGCTGGCATACTCAAACATTCCGTCGAAATCTTCATCTTCTTCTTCTTTCTCATCTTCACCATTTTCTTGGTTAATTATATCAATGGCATGTTTTACAAATTAATAATAATTAAGACAACTATTTACCACAGAAAATGTGTTGGTAACTAGCCTTTCATTAATTTCTTTCTCATCGGGGTGGAATTTCTGCAATAGTATTGTAGACTAGTACAGTATATTAGTAGTAATATAAAAATGACGAAATTTACTTTCAACCAGTGAAAAGACTGTTTCGATAGGGATGTTCTATATCTCATTAATATCATCAACTACCTCCAAGGAGAAGAACGATCACTGCCAATGTGACAGTGAGAAAAAATATCTCTCCACGGTATAGTCTTATACACGTACAGTGCCTAGAATGACAATTTTAATAGTTCATTAAAACTTGTTGGTGTTCTGATATGCAGTGAGTGTGCATACGTGTGTTTGTTTGTTTGTTTGTTTGTTTGTTTGTTTGTTTGTTCATTTTATGTTTCTAGAGTGTTAATTAAGCCTGTGACCTTTTAGGTTAAAGTACAGTAGAGAGTCGCAAGGGCTGAGCTGATATACGCACGTTCATGGCAAATGCAAATTTGTATTTTGCATGAATTCTCGGGTATGTTTTTGTTAACAATGTTTAAAATTTTCACCGGTTTGTATCACGTACAATAGGGGAAATTCATTGAATTTAGTTTTCTCCTGTCGTTGACTCAGTAGTCAGTGCAATAGCCTTCTGGACACACTACCCCGAGTTCGATTACCGGCCGCGCATTTTATCCACATTCAATTAACAAATCTGTTCGCCTTAATACACATCCTTATTTACATACAACACTAACACTGATAAGGGCCACAGAAATACGCAATAATATGTCAATCTATCCACAAAATGTTGCGTCAGAGTAATACATCACTTCGTAAAAATTATGTTAATCGACATTTAATGACGACCGACAACATTTGCTAAAAGACCTGGAACAAGGAGAAAAAAAATAGGACTGTGTTTATGTTCCTAATGCCAGGTAACGTATACATGTACTCTATGTGTATTGTTTACCCCTGTGCGTGTGCGTGGCAGAACACATCCAAAGTACCATGCGCCAGTCGTAAGAATGATCCACAATTTGTGGGGTGGATTGGCCAACAAGAGTCACCTGAGCCTTTCAGTACTTTCACATAATACTGTCATACTTTTCTTCTTTCCTTTTCGACATCCCTTCGTCAACTCTTTTTCTCCTTCGACTCCGAAGATATTAGATTAATGAGGCCTAAGGTAATCTTCATGATGACCCTCTTCGTAATTTTCAGTACCTTCATTTTCGAAGGACTGGACCTCTTCCTTTTACACTCTGATTAGTTTTAATATTTTTCCATTTTTTGTGTCGTATCGACACAGAATGGCGAGGATGGAATAGGAATGGAAAAGAAGTGCCCGTGACCTTAATTAAGTTACAGCCAACTATCTCCCAAATACAAGCTAATAGCTACACTCCCAAACCGGGAAACCAACTCGCTCGCAATTCGTGTTAAGAGAGAATGGTTGACCAGTTCCATAGGGTGAGACTGAGAAGAGTTGTCGGTTATTCACTGTGCCGTAAGTGGGCGAGCGGACGATGCAATAGCCAACCGACCAAAATATCGCTCACCCGTGATGTCATATTCTTATCTGGTCTGCGATAAGCTTCCGCCAAGCGCACAGCGTGGTTGCTTATTATACAGTAGTAATTCACGGCTTAGTGCATTTCATGACTTCTTATTTGAGTGCTGAATAGCGTATTATTTTGAAAAGCAATTCGCACCGATATTTTGAACATTCATGAGACTGAATTGCAGAGAGTGGACTGGAATATCATCACACGCTACAAAGCTTGTCTACAGGCTGAAGGAGAACAGTTTTTTTACACTTGCTGTAATGGGGTAATTTAATTGCTTTTCGCTTTCTTAGTCTGAATATTTATCAAACTTGATGCGTTTTCTACGGGCCTACGGGAACGATGAGATGGCGACCGCTTTATCGACACGTGGTATGCAGGAAGGATAACACAGGGCAGTATTTCTGGATGTATCCGCAGATTCTCACAACCCTGCTGACGGAACATGAGTGGGGACTTCCCGACGACTACCGTGGCACAGCCGATATCAGTCTGCCGGCTGTCTGAACTAATGTAACAATCGTGTGTGCGTATTTGCTCTTCTCTTTGTAAGGTCCATTCAATACGAACTGTTCAGGCGCAGCAGTGTGTCCTTAGAATCCACAAACTACAAATGACCACAAAAATGCAGTTGGTAAACGGCGATCAAAATGCTCGACTATTCTACACGAACAGTTAAACTCCAATATTGATTAGGTTACTTTCAAAATTGACTCTCTGAAATCGAGTGTAATTCTGGACTTAGTTTGGATGAAAAATAATTAATAAAGAAAAGTTTCGTGAAAAGGGAATTTGGGGATTGACTCTCTTCACATTATTTAACTACCTTTAAACAGGACAGTTTCATACCGTGATCGGTTAACGTAGAATGTATCCAGACAAGTTCTTTCATTTCTATAAAACATCAGTTTCTTCAATCGATGAACTACTTTATTTAGTTGATGATATTAATGTAAAATGTGATACCGTCTGAAGGAAGGATATTAACTCCAGGAGGCAATAAATATAGTGCGGACGCTTTTCAACTGCCTTTTACTTCCTCGTGTAGATTAGTTGGCGTTTCTTAGTCACCGCCTGTAACTGTTTAAACGCCAATAAAGCCTGTCGTGGAAACGCCCGTGTAGACGAAGAGAAAATGTCCCATCCTTACGAAATTGTTAAAGGCACTGTGAGATTTTCCACAGTGCGAGCGGAAATCGTAGCAATCGACAGTAAGAAGAACGTCGGCTTCCTTAACAATACTGTGAGGTCTTAAGGAGGAAATGCATCCGCAAGAGAATTTGTTGTATAAAATAAGAGGCACTGTGAGACGTGTTTTAAATAGTGTACATCGAGGAGAAATGCATAACATCCCTTTACTAAATTGGGAGGTAATTGGACTCATGTCCGATGCTCAAGGGGTAGTATCTAAATTCTGCTTGAAGTTCTTTCAGAGTTTGATGTTAGTGTTTTACAACTAGGAGAAATTGCTGCCAACATTCTCACGAACGATCTCCAAATTGTCAATTACTATTTGTGTACTACGATAAATTACTCACTCTCACTCTCACGTTGCTAGAGCCAAAGAAAGGGCCTGGCCTTTCCAGCAGTACTCGCCCACTCTTTTTGGCCCAGAGTTCTCCTTCTCCAGCCCTGGATCCCTAATAACTCCAGATCTCTCGAGGTGTTGTTCAGCCATCTTGTCCTTCATCTCCCCCGTCTTCGTTGGCCTTCAGGATGTTGGTCAAGGATGATCTTTCTTGCTCGGTCCTGGTCCATCCTTACCATGAGCCTGAGATACCGAAGTCTCCACTTCTAGGCCTCTGCGATTATCTCGAGGTTAGTATAAAATGCATAGACATCTTCGTAGGTCCTGATGTGCCACTCTCCTTGTTCGTGAGCCGCGTTGAAGATCTTCCTCAAGATCCTTCTCTCCCACACCCGTAGCAAGTTCTTGTGACGCTCATTTAGGTTCCAGGTCTCGCAAGCATGCAGCACAACTGGACGAATTATAACGCCGTACACGATGAGTTTCCATCTTGTGGACAACGCTGTAGTCTTTAACTTCCGGTAGGCGAATTAACACCTGTTCCCAGCTGTCACCCTAGCCGTTATTTCCTCGCTGACCTTGTCCTCAGACATGAGGACCTATGTACTATACCTAAACTGCACCACACTCCCGTAGGTGTTACCTGAAAATTTCCACGCCTCTTGTTTTGTCTCGTGTGCTCACCATCTACTTGGTTTTGTCCTTGTTGATCTGCAGCCCGGATATGCTGATCCCTCGCTCACGTGTTGCCGAATCTCCATCAGGTAGTTCGCACTTCTCCCGAGCAGGACAACATCGTCCACGAAGGCCAGGTACTGGAGGGTATTGTTCCAAAAGGTACCCCCGCGGGTTAAGTGCTATTAGATGCAGTACAATAAATTACGTACAAATGAAATAAATGTTACCATTCGGTGATAAGTACCTCATAACGGGAATAATGAAACAAATAAACAAAAAATTATATAATAGCATGTGCCCGCAGCTTTGTCAACGTTTATTAATTCAACCGTTAGATGTTTCTAAACCATTTCTTTGAAAGCAAATTAAAACATTATATTTATTAACTCACATCGTTTTGACGTAAATCGCATGAAATAAATTATTTTATTCTTATTATATTGTTACTTTCAATGCTTAAGATACCGGGTTGATGGATGGTACAAATAATAATAAAACAATGTAAAGAACATGTTATATAACAACAAACTCTATTGTTTCTTTATAGAGCTTCAGGAAAAACTATAGTAGTGTCCTTCCATTTGGAGGTAAGAAGCATAGTGTGTTTGCCTTTCCAACTATTGAACAACCCACCTACAGTTGACAACGCCAAAATCACCGTTTTCGAAGATGAAGTCCTGCACAACTTTAAGCGATTGTCCTTATGCCTTGTTGATGCACATAGCGAAACTCAAACAAACGGTGGGAACTGCAGACATCTAAATTGAACAGATATAGGCCTATCCGAAGGAATTATGTGAATCCGGGGAACGAATATTACTTCACTCGCGGCATGTCCAGTCATGAGAGTGGCTTCAATAATATTCGGCATCAGTATCTGAACTGGAAGTCGTGTTCCGTTGCAGAGGGAAGCAGGATTCATATCCCTGAGAAGGATAGTCGGTGCCACATTCATCCGCAACAAGATTTTCGATGGTATACGAGGTGACTCCAAGTTATTCAAAAGCTCTGTCGTGTAGTTGGCAGCCACATCTGTAATACATATTGTGTCGATAGACTTGTAAATTTGTAGAACACTGGGTAATTCTTGTAAAATGTTGATGACTTCGAAAACACTTCTTGGAGCAAGAATTGCTCTTTGACACAGCCATGTGTAATTGGTGAAATGCTGTGGCGACGAATGTTAAAACATTCCAGATCTGTTCGTGTTTATTATTATCTATATTGTATACTATATGTTTCATATAAACGAAATAATAACATGTAAGATTGAGTTAGTTGAAAGAAAATATGGTTCTCGTTTTATTGCTTGAATAGCCAAATCCTTGTATAGATTTTAAATTCAGAAAGTTACTTAAATATTGTTTGAATACTAATTATAAGGCTGTATATTTGCAGTAACTCATATACAAGGGAGCTATCCTTTATAGATTTACTATTTCATAGTAATAATTATAATATAGTTCTGAACCTACATAATCCCCTGGAATTCATATAACAAATTTCAATATCTAGGAAATCGAAACAAAGACATTACAGTACAATAATCATACCCGAAGAATTATATGTATCGCAAACCTTAATCATGGGTGATAGATCATTGTTCAGACATAAATAAACAAGAAATGCACTTTCTACGGAAAATCGTCCGCCATGTTCCTAGAGATGGAATATGAATGAAAATAAATCACAGGAAATACACGATCATGCCGAAAATGTCTTGTACACTTCCAGAAAAAGGCGACTGAAATTCTACGAACATGTTCTCAGAATTAGGGAAGATATAATATCTAAAATTATTTTCGCCCTTGTCCTTTCATTAAGAACCAAGTACGACTGATGTAGTGAAATTTTAACAGTCCTCCAGGTTATCAACGTCAGCGATGAAATTATACGGTATGACGTAAATGCCGAATACTGATCGATAATCACAAATTTTAAGACGAAACCAACAATAAAAACCACTTGTACCTGGACAGAAGAAGACATGGAAAACTTAGTGAGAGGATGAAGAGATTTTGGAAGAAGAAGAAAGCAAAACCATCATTTAAATGATTCAATCGCTCTCGTTCGTCGGGCATAACGATGTAAAAGAAATATGGTTCTGATCAATAATTCATCAGAGCTTGGTTGTACAGTACAGTTAGTCATAAATAAAATTATTAATAATTTATTAACTAATGCAAGCATGAGTGTGATGAGCAAATTTTGTAACACAAAACACATATACTTCACTTGGGAGACTGAATCAGTCTATTGAATGATTTAGTTTGCTTAGCTCCGGCCACAAACCACTAAAGTCATACCTTAATAATATATTTTTATCTAGGATTTCATAAAGCCATTCATGAGTAAATCAGCTTAGATGACGAGTTTATTAATAACAGTAATGTTTTACCACACTGAAGTTCGCTTTGGGAGAGTTAATAAAGCAACTACTGTAACAAAAGCTATCCACAAGAGAAAACCGAATGTGTTTAGTGATGCAATGTGTGTTACATTATTTGTTTTCTGCTTTATGTACTTAATTTTCTAAATTTACCTGGTTCTCTTGTGTCATAATTTCATTCTCTCACAGAAGTATACTCACTGAGTAATTGCTGAACATTGTACTTTTATGTTATATATTTAAAATGAAAGCCATCTCAAAATGTAATTTGTTATGAACATCTCATTCTGTCCCACATTTATTACATAATATTCATGAAAGTTCTATAATTCCATACAAATACTCCCTTTTATTTGCTTACCTTAATGGTGCTAACATAAATCACATTCTGTAATATTTACCTTTGTTTTCTATTTATACAGTTTTGTGTATTTATAACATTAACATAATATCGATGTCAAATAAACAAATAATGGTTCATTTGGAGGATTTTACCGAGGAGTTTCGTACGGTGGTGGTGGTGGTGGTGGTGGTGGTGGTGGTGGTGGTGTTCATCGTTTAAAGAGGAAGTACAACTGGGCAACAATACTCAATAAACACTAATCAGAAAGGAAGAATGGAAGGGATCTGACACTTCAGAAAGTGTCGACAGAGGAAAGACAAGGGCCACTAGGGGCGTGAAAATGGAAGCCTTGGAAGCCATCTAATACCGTCGGGTACGGAAAAGAACTAGATTTGACCAAGGTAGGTCGCATAGGATGGATGAAAATGAGGAGACTGGCACAAGTAAGTTGAAACAATGCCAAGACAAAAAAAATCCCTCGTGGTTTCCAGCCCACTCTCCCAAGTTTAGAGCCCCTAGGGATTAAGACTGGCAGGGGATACCACGGGTGCTATTCTATCGCCACCACCCACAGGGAGAACGAGTTACGATATTATCGTAAAGTTAGTCTTGTTGTAACCATTTTAAGAAATATTCGACGAATATCTTCGACCTACAAAATCAAGCCCCGAACTGATCTAAATTTAACGCTTTTCGTACGCTTCCTGACACAAAATGTAAGTAGACTGTTCTACGGAGTACTGAAAATTTGAAGCTGATTTTGGAACGTCCTCCGCAGCAAAACATTACTTCTCCTACTCTTTAACATAAATTTGTCCAAAACACATTTTGATGACAAACTTGTGTAGGTCTAGTTCTGTTATGTTAGAAAAATGACAGTCACCGTCTAGTGTAATTTGTATAATATGCTGGTAATTTATCTTGTACTGAAAGCATAGAAGGTCGGCCATTCATTTTCAGCCAGTAGATAAAACTTCGTGTTTTAAGTAGCCAATAAATCAATATGATATGTTTCTTATCGTGCTGGATAACTGATAATTGGAGGTGAGATTATCAGGACATCAGTCCGAAATGTTAAAAATTATATTTATCTTCTTTCCACAAATATTTACGTTAATAAATATTATTACAAAATAATATATTTCTAACCTGACCTAACATGACGATCACATATGTGCACGGAGTAGGCTATGGTTTTCTACCCAAAATAATATAATGCCACTGAAGTTTTGGAAATCAAGGTTTTATTAATGTTCAGATGATTTAGAAGATTTTGGTACAGACCGCACCCCTAATTCGTTGAATTTATGACGTTTGTGCTTTGTGAAGTATGCATATTAGTGTTTTATACACATAGGTTCTTATGTAACAACCAATGTACAGAAAAAACATTTTCTTGAATGGAAACACATCGAAGAAATTCGAAGATATACATTATTTCCAACCTCTTATTTTTTCAAAACATTCAGCTCACTATATAGACTGAAGTTTTTAACACTGTCTTCCCTCTTTATTATCACACACAGATTCCATCAAATATCTCACCAGATGTTGCTGAAATTTGAAACCATAATGTATGTTTCAGGATCCAAGTGGCTCTAGAATGCAACCGTTACTACTTTAATAAATCTATGAACTTAGCGAACATTTTTTCAATGTGAGTTTTAAAATTCAGTCATTCAGCGGATTTACGAAATAGAAGTGATTACTATATTTTAACAATTTTCTCTCTAACGTTACCATTTCATGTTTTTTTTTCTCTTACACTCTTCTATGATTTAATATAGTTCTTAGAATAGGTTTTTGAAGACATATATGCCATAGAAACCTGTAAAAGGATCAAATTGGTTGGTAGCTCTTTGCAAACTTTAACTGCTGTGCCAGGCAGGGAGTCGAGTGATATTTCAAATGCACTTAGAAAAATAATGTGAATAATAAGGATATCAAGGGTGTGAACATCGGAAATTTGGGAAGCAAGGTCAATGTGAAATGTTTAGCATTTGCTGATGATCTCGCAATCATTACTAAGACCAAAGATGAAACAAGGTATGCCATACAGAGACTACACAATATAGCATCAAAGACAGGCCTCCATATATCCTACGAGAAAACCAAGTACATGGAAAATCTACGTCAAAATAGCAAAAGAACTCCGCTAGAGATGGAAAACGGCACAATTTATCAGGTGCCCTCCTTCAAATACATTGGAGAAATTATACTACCATCAGGATTAGACAGTAGTGCCAATTTAGAAAGAAACACCAAACTACATAAGGCACACAGACGGACGTGGAATTACTACAACAAAAGAGTCATATCGCGTAATGCAAAATTACGACACTACAAGACAGTTGTATTGCCTGAAGCTTTATATGCCTCAGAAACCATATGCTTAGGTGGTCACTCTAAAATTACAGAAATTGAAAAGCAGGAGCGGAAAATTCTCAGGAAAATTTATGGTCCTACGAGAGAAAATGGAATGTGGATTAAGAGGAGAACAGCGGACCTCTACTCCTTCACCGACAGGATTATTGATGCCGTACGGAAAAGACGCCTTAATTTCTATGGTCATATCTACAGAATGAACAGCGACAGACTAACTAAAAGATTATTCAAAGTAATCGACTCAAAGAAGGTCAAAATAAAACGGCTAGAAGAAACTAAGGCGGACCTCCAAGAAATAAATATCACAGACGACATCATGGAAAATCGTGGAGCTTTTAGAACAAAAGTAGCCAATCATAAATTTAGGGAGAAACCCAAAAAGACAACTGGTAGAAAGTGGTCGACAGAACGCATGATGCAACACAGTGCATTCATGAAGAGGTTTTGGGAGGATAAGAAGGCACAAACCATCAAACCAACTAACAATTTCAAAACGCGCTCTATGAATGGGTATAACGAAGAAAGAAGAAGATTGAGAAACAATACTGATATAACTAAAGAGCATTAAAAGATATCGAACTGAGTGGTGCCATACACAGAAAACCTGTAACTTGATGCTTTTTGTCTCTCTTCAATTTACAATGTTGTATTTTGCAGTCATTATTAGGCATTCTACTAGCAAGTTTATCATTCTGTCGTCAGGTACTAAATAACAAGTAGGTATGCGTGCTTTCAGACCATCTCGTGGTATACATACACTGTGCGTGCAGAGAAACTTCCGTACGATGTTACTGTACGTTTGAAGTTCTAAGTGACACACTATCTGTATTTTTAACGTCATATATTAGTTCAAACGTTAATGAAAAACTTTAACGTTCCTACATGTTATCTAAGAATTCCCTTAAATGAGCTTTTACCGTTACATTAAATGTTTTGCTGACGATAACATTTTCAGGAAATGGATTTAGTATGTTTTCATTTCCATCAACTTTAATGAAACCTATTTTGTAACTTATAGAGAAGTCACTTCTGACATGCTATTTCATAGTTAATCTCAATGTCCTCTTTGTATTATTACGTGGTAAATTTTATTAAGAATTTAACTTTCTCATCAAGATTTAATTTGGAAATGAAGTACAGTTACTGTCAGAACATTTTCAAGAGAAAAGTTGCATTTTTGTATAAAACTATGTTAGTGACAAACTATTGATCTAAGGAGTTATGTTACTTACATTTAATTGTGACCACATCGAATGCGAACCGACATGGAGACAAGTAGTACTGTTACAAGAGATGATTATAGCACATTACATTCAGAAATTACAGGTTAGCATCTACGTAAGTTTGGGGTCATCATTAATATCTCAGCAGTGAGCGATAATACTATAGTTGTAGGAAGTGGTGCCACAATGTTCTGACAAATACTTTAGTTAAGAAATTGGAGTACATATGACGAGAACCTTCGGTAAGCCCAACTATTATCAGAAGTTCTGAAGGAAACGTTGAGTGGTCCCTGTGGCATCAATCAAAAATCCGAATACTGTAATGGCTTTAGATGCTCACATTTGAGAATCCACTCTTCATCTACTTCTTTATCCTAGCTCTAATGAGTTTTGAAACTGACTATATGATCTATAATGTACGATTGAGACGTGTTAGGTTTAAATGTTATGATATCAAACGCCTAAACACCCAATCGCATTAATGGAATCCTTAATCATTTGGGAAATTTTTATGAAAATTACCATCCTCTTGTGCTCCGCAGTATAAACCTATACCATACCATGGTTCATTTTCTAACTAGTGTTTAATGGTTTGAATTAATATAATTAAAACAATACTGTAAGAAAACATAAATTATCCCTTGCCGATATATTTTATAATTAACTAGAATTAATTTCTCCAACTTGGCAGGTTTGATCTTGGCTCTGCACGGCGGTATTTGAACGTACTCAAATACGTCAGCCTCGTGTCGGTAGATTTATTGTCATGCAAAAGAACTCCTGAGGAACTAAATTCCGGCACCTCGTCGTCTCTGAAAAACCGTAGTAGCAGTAGTTAGTGGGGCGCAAAGAAAATAAATGAACGAATATGAACCTGTAGCCCTTTACCTTCTACTTTAGTTTCTCATCAGTATTTTAATTTATTAATATGATAAGGTTAATGCCACACATCTACATAACGTGTACTTTTACTTTACTGGAATTTGACCACCAAACATAATTTGAAATTTTATGCCCTACATCTACATAATGTGTATTTTTATTTTATTGGAAACCTACCATCAACCATAATTTGAAAATTCACCCACTATTTAATGTCTAAATAGTCCACGTAATTACCTTAACTGTAAGCAACTTCGGACTACTGCAATTATTACGTGTCAAACGTTTCTCTAAAACCAAACGAGTGTGTATAAGATATCTCCACTTGTGCTGCTTTTCATCTCATTTCTCCTTCTCATACCTTACCTAATTACAATCTGGAGATTTAAACCAGCAATGCAGCAAATATTAGATACAAAATTGACATAACGAGCATTTGAAAAATTAGTATTTCAGCTGAAAAGTAGCCTACGAGAACTAATGTAATGTAGAGGGTATAATCATTTCACTACTTAGATTAGTATTGAGATTGCATTTAGGTACACATACCATATCATTTGAAATTATTCTATTTTCTCATTCTATTTATGTTTTATTCTTTTCTTTAGTTTTGGCCGACAATCTTCTTCTTCTTCTTTTCTAGCCTATTTCAGTCCACTGCTGGATATAGGCCTCTTCCATGTGCTTCCATCGTCTTCGGTCTTGAGCCACTTGGAACCAGCGTGTTCCAGCCAACAGCTTTATGTCGTCGAGCCATCTCTTCTGGGGTCTTCCAATGCCTCTCTTGTGTCCCCATGGTCTCCAGTGAACAATCCTAGAGGTCCACCTGTTGTAGTCTTGTCGAGCTACGTGTCCTACCCATTGCCATTTTAGTCTTGCTACTATCTCTAGGATGTCTGTTACATTAGTTCTTCTCCTGATGTCCTCTGAACGGATCTTATCCCTAAGGCTGATCCCTAGCATCTGTCGCTCCATGGCTCGTTGTGTTCGCTGAAGCTCGCGAGCACTTTCCTTCGTCAGAGTCATCGTTTCCAGACCGTAAGTTGTAACTGGCAGCACGCACGTATTATAAACCTTGGTCTTCAGGTTAATTGGAACATCCTTGTTGGTGAGGATGAATCTTAGTTTTCGGAATGCAGTCCAACTCATACCTATTCTGCGAGGAATTTCCGCACGTTGGTTGTCTTTTCCAAGTTTTATCTTGTGTCCAAGATAGATGTACTCATCGACAGCTTCTATACACTGACTGACAGAGCAAATGCAACACCAAGAAGGAGTGGTCAGAACTTTATGCCAATTGCAGGGTAGACTGACGTCACTAAGGTATGCTCATGATGTGAAATGCGCCGCTGTGCTGCGCACAAGCGAACGATAAATGGGACACGGCGTTGGCGAATGGCCCACTTCGTACCGTGATTTCTCAGCCGACAGTCATTGTAGAACGTGTTGTCGTGTGCCACAGGACACGTGTATAGCTAAGAATGCCAGGCCGCCGTCAACGGAGGCATTTCCAGCAGACAGACGACTTTACGAGGGGTATGGTGATCGGGCTGAGAAGGGCAGGTTGGTCGCTTCGTCAAATCGCAGCCGATACCCATAGGGATGTGTCCACGGTGAAAGCGCCTGTGGCGAAGATGGTTGGCGCAGGGACATGTGGCACGTGCGAGGGGTCCAGGCGCAGCCCGAGTGACGTCAGCACGCGAGGATCGGCGCATCCGCCGCCAAGCGGTGGCAGCCCCGCACGCCACGTCAACCGCCATTCTTCAGCATGTGCAAGACACCCTGGCTGTTCCAATATCGACCAGAACAATTTCCCGTCGATTGGTTGAAGGAGGCCTGCACTCCCGGCGTCCGCTCAGAAGACTACCATTGACTCCACAGCATAGACGTGCACGCCTGGCATGGTGCCGGGCTAGAGCGACTTGGATGAGGGAATGGCGGAACGTCGTGTTCTCCGATGAGTCACGCTTCTGTTCTGTCAGTGATAGTCACCGCAGACGAGTGTGGCGTCGGCGTGGAGAAAGGTCAAATCCGGCAGTAACTGTGGAGCGCCCTACCGCTAGACAACGCGGCATCATGGTTTGGGGCGCTATTGCGTATGATTCCACGTCACCTCTAGTGCGTATTCAAGGCACGTTAAATGCCCACCGCTACGTGCAGCATGTGCTGCGGCCGGTGGCACTCCCGTACCTTCAGGGGCTGCCCAATGCTCTGTTTCAGCAGGATAATGCCCGCCCACATACTGCTCGCATCTCCCAACAGGCTCTACGAGGTGTACAGATGCTTCCGTGGCCAGCGTACTCTCCGGATCTCTCACCAATCGAACACGTGTGGGATCTCATTGGACGCCGTTTGCAAACTCTGCCCCAGCCTCGTACGGACGACCAACTGTGGCAAATGGTTGACAGAGAATGGAGAACCATCCCTCAGGACACCATCCGCACTCTTATTGACTCCGTACCTCGACGTGTTTCTGCGTGCATCGCCGCTCGCGGTGGTCCTACATCCTACTGAGTCGATGCCGTGCGCATTGTGTAACCTGCATATCGGTTTGAAATAAACATCAATTATTCGTCCGTGCCGTCTCTGTTTTTTCCCCAACTTTCATCCCTTTCGAACCACTCCTTCTTGGTGTTGCATTTGCTCTGTCAGTCAGTGTATATTGGTTTCCCATTTTAAGTGGTCGACTCTCTGGGCTTAGTATTTTCGTTTTATTAATGTTCATTTCCAAACCAATCTTAGCAGAAGCAGTTTTTAATTCTTGGATCATGCTTTCTAGCTCATCTAGATTTTCACTTATGAGCACAATGTCATCGGCAAAACGCAGGTGGTTCAAATATAACCCGTTGATTTTTATTCCTTTATTATCCCAATGAAGGGTTTTGAATACATCTTCCAAGGCAAGGGTAAACAGCTTTGGAGAGATTGTGTCACCTTGTCGAACTCTTTTGCCAACCGGGATTTTATTGGTGATGAGGTCTTCGTCCACTCTGACTACCATTGTTGCTTGATCATAAATGTTTTCCAGAAGCTTTATATACCTTGAGTTTATCATGGCATTTTGAAGTGCCTTCATGATTGCCCAGATCTCCACTGAGTCAAAAGCTTTTTTATAATCAATGAAGGCCAGATGAATCTTGATGTTGTACTCAGTGGTTTTCTCAAGAAGAAGACGAATATTTTTTTTTTGCTAGGGGCTTTACGTCGCACCGACACAGATAGGTCTTATGGCGACGATGGGATAGGAAAGGCCTAGGAGTTGGAAGGAAGCGGCCGTGGCCTTAATTAAGGTACAGCCCCAGCATTTGCCTGGTGTGAAAATGGGAAACCACGGAAAACCATCTTCAGGGCTGCCGATAGTGGGATTCGTACCTACTATCTCCCGGATGCAAGCTCTCAGCCACGCGCCTCTACGCGCACGGCCAACTCGCCCGGTAAGAAGACGAATAGTCTGGATGTGTTCAACAGTTGAGAAACCTTTACGAAATCCCGCTTGCTCGGCAGGTTGATAAAAATCCAGTTCTCTTGTGAGGCGGTTGGTTACAGTTTTAGTCAGGAGCTTGTAAAGGTGTGATAACAAACTCACAGGACGATAGTTCTCTAAATTTTCCTTCACCTTTCTTGAAGAGAAGTATCACTTCAGCATTTTTCCAATTTTCTGGTATTCTTCCAGAGTTAATACACTTGTTCATGAGTATTCTCACGGCTTCTAGCAGATCTCTTCCACCTAATTTCAGCATTTCATTCGTTATTTTATCCTCCCCAGGGGATTTTTTATTCCTTAGTTGTTTAAGAGCATTTTCAATCTCAGCAGTGATTACTTCCGGTGTTACTTCATGTGTATAATTCTGGGCTAGTTGTTCATTACTGGATGGTTTATTAATGGTTGATGTATACAGCTTATAGTAGAAATCTCTAATAACTTCAGTAATGTTTTGCCTATCTGTGACTATTTCTCCAGTTTGGTTCTTAAGTTTTGTAATTTTTGGTCTTCCTGTAGACATGCTGTTCTTTAAAATCTTCATGTTTTTATTTTCTTCAATTGTCTGCATGATCATGTTTCTGGGATTTGATCCCCGTCCTGTGCTCCTTCATCCCTCCTCTCTGCAGTCTCCTACTTTCTTCTTTCCACGGTGCTTGGGAACTGGATCTAACTTTTTCTTGGAAACTCTTGGTGGTCTTGACCCTCGACTAGTAAGCAACCCTGTTGCTATATTCCGTTCCCTGTACTAGAATTTCTTCTAGGTCCTTCTTCACCTTCTAATGCCAGCGCACCGCACATTTTCTGGTCTCAAAAACCTTATTACCTGATTGGTAAGTCTTCCCGGATTCATTCTCCAGATACGTCCAAAGAATGCGGTTCTGCTCTTCCGGATGACAACTTTCCACCTTGAGTATAACATTCTTAGTTTCCTTCATTCTTGTATGATCCATCCTCTGTTCAATGGGGTCCCAGTACCTCCCTCACAACCTTTATTTCCACCACTTTCAGCTTCTTAACCAATCCAGTTTTTATCAGGTTCAAACACCCAGCTGCATATAAAGCCTCCGGACGGACCATTGCCTGGTAGTGTCTGTGTTTTGCATTGATCGAGATCTTCCTCTTGTTCTAAGTGTTTATAGTTAGTTTATATTCCTAGAAGTTGATTATCGATAACAGTGCCTCTCTTTCTGACATGTTGTTTATCCACTCTCCCTGATATTTGAATGTCCCCACTTTCTGAATCCTTTCTCTTCCGCCTGTCTTCCATATGGGTGCTGTTTCCATTATGGTCACATATTGTGTCTTCTATATATTTATTTATTTAATTATTTACTTATTCCAACCCACGTCAGTTATCATATGTTTTATCACTTGTTCACTAGAACCACGTAGGTAAATGAATACAATGTGCATATATTTTGAGGTGAAGAAATTTACAGCAGAAAGTATTTGTTTGAGGTAGAACGCATTTCATATTCCATTTGTATTTGTGGACTGAGGTTATTTTAATAAAGTGTTAAATTTATAAGCAGATAACTGAATTTCTTCTTCTGTTATTATCAGCATCATATTACTTCTTTATCTGTTGCACAAACATCGTAAAAGTGGCAAATTTGATTTGAATCATATACGAAGAAGTATTTCCTACTTACCCTACTTTCTTTTTAAAGTACCTATTTCCCGCATCAAATAGCATGACAGTTTTGATGAAGTTAGATTTCTAATGATGAAATAATTATTTAAGTCAATTGAATCGTTTTGAAAATTAGCTCCGAGACAGAAGCACTCATGAAATTTACCTCCTCATAATATTATTATAGATTGCAAAATAATTAAAATGGTGCATTCTTCTTCTTATTATTCTTCTTCTACCGCTTTACCACACCTGTGGGGTCGCGGGTGCGAACTGAACCGCACATGAGGATTTGACCCTGTTTTAAGGCCGGTTGCCCTTCCTGATGCAACCCTATATGGAGGGATGTAATCGATAGTGTAGTGTATCGTCTAAATATGAAGAGGAAAGTGTTGGGACAAACACAAAAACCCAGTCCTTGGGCCAGAAGAATTAATCAGAGAGGATTAAAATGCCCGACCCGGACGGGAATCGAACCAGGGACCATCTGAATCGAAGACATCAACGCTGACCAATCAGCCAATGAGTCGGAAAATTAAAATGATACATTGTTTATTAGAAACAATAACCGTCTTCCAGATGATTATTGCTTGACGTATCCAAAATACTACACTCTAGTAATAATAATGTTATTGGTTTTACGTCCGCCTAACTAGTTTTTCGTAACGTCTCCCAGCCACACTTGGTCCATCAACAATATTAGTTATGTTCATTTTCCTATGCGAAATTGTAAAGGAAAATGAACTTTAAATTCATCACTCTATAGGAGTGGGTAAATTTTATAAATTTCCGAGTTCTTTTAAATCATTTAAGAAAATACTACGTAAACAGTTGATAGGGGATCAGCCACCCGGGTGACAGCGCTAAATGATCAGTGATGACTGACTGATCTGACTGATTGCTTTGTTCATAATTTGTGTCTTTTATCCCCTTGAGAACCAAAGCCAAATTTAGACGATCGTAAACAATTTTTGTTTAATTTTTTAGGGAAGACAATATAACTGATCTGCACACGAAAATCAATATAGGGCAAGAAATTTGGCCAGGATATTTTTAGGGATATTTGATCATGAACGCTGTGTTTAGTTTGATACTAGGAAGCCAAATTAGACGTTCTTGCAAAAACAGTATTTTGGAGGTAAATGTTTCGCAGGGGTTCTAGGTTTCTTTGGGTTAAAAATCATACGTCAAGACTATACCAAATTTTGACATTTACATTGTGCTGATACCTGTAAGTATCAATTGAAAACAACAAAAAGGATACAAATATAAAGCGAAAACTGGTACAACAAGTCATCGAAGTTTACATTTACTGCAATTAGGAAGGAACAAAACGCCTGATGTATCGTACATGATATACGGTGCTGCTAGAGGCCTTTTCAGAGCTGAGTCTACACTTCTCTAATTAGTGTACTGTACATACTCGTTAGCAAGCAACCGTGTATGCCATAGTGAACAGTGAGAATCATGATTGTCCCTTTGGTCTGATGTGAGCATTACTCCCTTGCAAACTGTTCTACGAGCTTCATGCGTGCCTATATTTGTGGCAATAATTCCAGAACAAATTTTGATTTATTAGTCCACATGTCATGTTGATGAATCCCCAGCTCAATCCCTGTCCAAAAGGAATGATGAGTATAACAATGATTGATCTTCCTTCTGCTAGCCCTTACTACATCTTACTGTCTGTCTTGATATTCATAGCCTTCATTCTTGATAGTTCGTGGACTAATAAGAGCTGGTTTTCTGTTAGGAAATTATCCTCATTCAAATAATGGGAGTTTTCTGGTGTTCATAAGAATAAATCCAGTTATAGTGAAGAAAAAGGAGCAGTTACGAACACCACTTTATGAGCAGGATTAGAGGAATACGAATCTTCTCACGAATTAAAAAAGGGTGAAATACAATGTGTGAACTACGCAGAGAATGTTGTGAATGAAATATCTGTATAAATGTATATTTTTCCCCTCGTACTTCGTTTCCTTATTGGAAATGCCTAAAGTATGCTGAGTTAAACATTTACATGCTTGTCCATCTGTTTGTTTGTTTGTTTGTTTGTTTATTTATGTAGGTATTTATTTGTTTGTTTGTTTGTTTGTTTGTTTGTTTGTTTGTCTGTCTGTCTGTTTGTTTGTTTGTTTGTTTGTTTGTTTGTTTGTTTGTTTGTATGTTTAAGATATTATGGGAAAACTGGTCAAGAGAATTTCTCGCAACTAGGTATTCAAGAACAGGGATATCTGGGTTGTGCATTAGGCTGCATAATATTTCATTAGTAGCCTATAAAGTGGCGTGGAAATATTAAGTCGGTCAAAGGCGATTATGTCAAATGTGAAAAAATGAAAAATGAAAAACTACAACCTGTTTTCCAGTCTTTGACCGGGTCAGGGATGTAATGAATGAACCATATATAAGCTATTTGTACGATGGGGTCGCCACTCCCAAAGTGATATATTAATATGTCAAATGTATCCGATAATATTAATTCCATCGAAAAGAAATTGCATAGGCTGTCTATATTACAGGGTCGTACATAAATGCCATCCGTAACGAAGTCTAACTGCAGATTCTAGTGAAACAAAACGTATTTACCGAATGTAAGAAATGTGTACGTAATTCACGGAATCAATTGAATGGAACGCAATGTTCGCCCTATATCATTGCGGCCGCACTGCGCAAGCGAGACGTGTCGCAAGATGGCGGCGCAGGTGACGTCATGAGAGCATCGGACGTACTACGATCATATACATGAACGCAAATCTCTGGAAAGCTTAAAGATATCTCGGTTATTCTTTCATCGTCATATTGATCTGCATAATTTCTGTGTGTGTTCAACATTTTAGCGATAGTTATTTTATAGGAGTGGAGACAAAAGTTTCTATGATAACCTTTTGCTTCAAGATTCAAATTTTGCATGGAATTAGTAACACACGATTGTTATAAATAATACGTTAGCGCCTGCTGCAATTAGTGCTCAGCTTGGAGAAGACACCAGAAAAAATCAAACAGCTGGGCTGAGTGGCTCAGTCGATTAAGGAGCCGGTTTTCTGAGCCCAAGTTGAAAAGTTGCATCCTGGCTCAGAACAGTGATATTAGAAGGTGCTGAAATATGTTAACTCCCGTGGGAAAATTTCCGGCACATCGCGCTTCCCTGAAAACCGTAAAAGTAGTTAGGAGGACATAAAGACAATGTATTATTATTATTATTATTATTATTATTATTATTATTATTATTATTATTATTATTATTATAGTAAATCAAATAAATGACACTAGTCATGCAACAGTTATATAAACGGCACCAAGTGCGCGTTCGGATGGCGCTTCCCTAGCACAATATCACCCAGCGCCTGAGGGGGAGAGAAGTCTACAGGAGTCTCAATTGAGTGGAACATCAATTCAAGGAGAGTGGTTAGGTACCAACATGACAACCATTGCTTTTTGTTTTATAGTCACAAAGCAGCAGGCTGTTATATTGAGGTCTGTTTTCGTTCCGCAATGTTTCGGTATCTATACAACCCTTCAGCTGAAAATTTTATCACGTGAAAGCTATATTTAGCACTAGTTGAGCAAAATACCTCTTCGAGGATTTTAACGCAGATGTATATATTTTTACGATTTGCTTTACGTCGCACCGACACAGAATGGGTTTTACGGCGACGGTGAGTTAGGAAAGGTCTAGGAGTTGAAGGAACCGGCTGTGGCCTTAACTAAGGTCTGAAAGACCTGGTTTGAAAATAGTAAACCATGGAAAACCCATCTTGGAGACTGACAACACTGGGGATAGAATCCAGTACCTCCTGAATGCAAGCTGATAGTTACGTGTAAAAACCACTCAAACATTGCTCAGTCTCACATTTTTCACAAACAAATCTCTGGGAACATTAGTTTCACCTAAAATTGTTCATAACACAACGATGAAAAATTCAATGTTTACACAAGATGGAAAATTCAAGATTTTATGTCTTATACTCTTTAACTGAGAGAGCTATCATAAGAGAGATATTCACGATTTTACATTTTTGTGGTAAGAGTGTAGCACTGATACTCTGTCTACTTACTTCTTCTTCTAGTCCTATTGTTGTGAGTTATTCAAAAACTTTCAGCGACGGGCCGTACATTTGCTAGAAAATACACTAGTTGAAATGGAAAATGTTACACCACGAACACCTTAACCGAAAGCCACCAAACGTATACCCCAGTATTTCCATACCTGTGAGATATGATGATTAAAATTCCATCCTCGTACGGCCTAATTATTAATACAGGAAAACTCCATTCCAACAGATGGCGGCTGGTGTGTATACGTGATGCTTGTTGGGTTTGCCTAACGTAACTGTCTCTTTTCTAGTAGAGATCGTAACACAGAATACCTAGAGGACGTACACTGTCAGCTTAATGCCATCTTTCGAACTTTAAGATGTGTCCAATTATTGGCATGAGGGATATGGTAACACCATACCGAAATAATTCACAGACATTTGGCTGTAGTGCAATGATTGCAGAACGAGTAGTTAGAAGATGGACTCAGGACAACAGTGTGGCACGAAAAGCAGGTACGGGTCCTTCAAGAAGGACTGCACGACGACATGATCGTAGGATTCGTCGGTTGGCTCTGACCAACAGACGGATGACAACAGCTGAAGTCGGAGCAGAGGTTACAGGCGGAGTGTCAACACGAACCTTCGGGAACAGATTACTGGAAGCTGGGTTGAGATCTCAAGTTGCCATGCGTTGTTTGCTACTGTCACTAAACCACAGACAACGGAGTCTTGCATGGTGTAGAGCCAGAGTGAACTGGGACATCGAGTGGCATTCATTGGTGTTCAGCAATGAGTATTGCTTCTGTTGACCTGGTGAAAGATCGCAGGAAGAAGATATTATCGAGGCGCATACTTCTCCAACTCCTCGAATCATGGTGTTGGGAGCAATGGGATATGACAACAGGACGAATTTGGTACGTGTTGAAGGGGAACTGCTCGCTCTCCGGCTTGCTACAAGAATCGTACACCCTGTCGCCATACCCTTCACGACGAGGGTACCAAATGGCATATTCTAGCAGGATAATGCAAGAGCCCCACTGCAGATCACACCAGAAACGCCTTTGGGAATTTACGGATCCTTGACTAACCTGTCTGTTTCCCTGACTTGTCAGCCATAGAGCATGTCTGGGATGTTATGGGAAGACGTATAGTCATACCAGTTTCCAGCCAGCAGTCCTCATGAACTGACACAGCTGGTGTTTCAAGCAAGACAAGAAATCCCTCAAGATTACATTCTGGAGCTGTTCGCTTCCATGCCACACCGAATACCAAAGTGTATTCGTGTCCATGGGGGTTATACCTCATACTGACGATGACTGTGATGGACTGAAAGTTTAATCATTTAATACTTGTTATATGGTGAACATCTCCACAAAGTTAGATAAATATCGGAGTGGTTGTTCATGGCGTGACACTTTCCACTAGTGTAAATTTAGAAATTCCGATAAAATCTAAGATAGGTGTAAACTAAGAAAGAAGTTAAAATTAATAACTGAAGAATATGCATTTTGGTTGCCTTATTGATAATCCCGTTACCCGCGAAAGTCGCACCTGTCACCTGCCCTGGGGAACATATGAGTACAGTACTGAAAGAAACTGGTTTCTGGCTATACACCTATCTTAGATTTTACCAGAATTTCTAAATTTACACTAGTGGAAAATGTTACGCCATGAACAACCACTCCGATATTTATCGAACTTCGTCTCAAAGAAACTGGCCGGGTGTAGTTTCTGTTTTGTCGTCGTTGCAATCGTATTAATATTCTTACACTTTGGAGTTCATGGAATACAGAACTTTAATTTTAATATATTTTCCATCCCGAGTTATAACTCCTTATACAGATTAATACACCATTATCGCTGTTTGTTATTAGCCCTTCTTGAAGGGACTGGTATTTCATTCGAAACGCACAGGATTATTTACTTTTCGTTAAAAGATTTTATTAAAAAAATTAATAAATTGTAAATCAGTATTTAGGTTTAAGAAAAATACTAGATTTCTAAAGGAAAAAAGGTAAACATATTCTCAATATAGAATATATATCGGGGGATATGTTGCAATAATTACCATATAATGTAAAGCTACAGAGCTTACTGGCATTCACCCTATACCACTCCAGTCCTCTACACAAAAAATGTGATTTATACGACTGAATGTGACAGGGCAATTCATTAATACGTCTCTTCGTTATCCTCAATTTTGAACATAGAATTCCTGAAAAGTGTCAGCCAGTCTAGTTGATAAATACTCCAATATAAATTCATATTTAATAGCGACAGATTATTTGAGATGACACTGAAATGAGATTTTACATTTTAAATCCAGCACTTCCTTTACTCTTATTCAGAGAAACACTTTTTAGTTTGGAAAGTGCTTTAATTCCATTTGTTACTAAAGTACTTAGGATTATGGACGTTTAATAATTAATCCATTGGTATCAATTCTCAGTTCTCAGTTATTTCCGAGAAAAGTATTCTGTAGAACGCCGTTTACCACGAATAACGTAAGCGTAAGATATTGTACCCGTCATATTAATGGACATTTTTAATTACAGGGATAAAATGTAAGATATCGCTAGTTAAAGCATTTGGTCATTTGTATAATTTTATTTATTCTCTATTACAAGTAAGGGAATGGAAACCTACTCTGCAAAGCCAGAAACCAGTTTCTTTCAGTACAGTGCTCAAATGTTCCTCAGGGCAGGTGACACGTGCGGCTAGTTGGAAAATCTCAAGGTTACGACCGTCCGCTCAGGTGAAATTTGGAACATTCTTGACGAACAGGCACGAGCCAATGATTAATTACTAATAATTCTGAGTGACCAATAGTAAACGAAATACAGGCGCACCTTCGTCATATATGAGTTGATATACTGTAAGCTGATATGTGGGATCTATTTGCTCTCTTGGCTATTTGCTGTGGCTTTCTGCAATTTGCTGTGCTCTGCTGGCTAAATAGAATCGAACACTTACAATTTTATAAATAAAAAATGTTACTGTTTTTACGTCCCACTAACTACTTTTGACGGTTTTCGAGAACGCCAAGATGCCGGAATTTTGTCCCGCAGGAATTCTTTTACGTAGCAGTAAATCTTCTGAGACGAGACTGACGTATTTGAGCACCTTCATATACCACCGTACTGAGCGAGGATCGAACCTGCTAAGTAGGAGTCAGAAAGACAGCGCTTCAACCGTCTGAGCCACTCAGCCTGGCTAGAATTTTATCAGAGCTTGACTATAAATTCTCAACTAGAACTTCGTACTGTGGCGACAAACGGATTATTATCTACGAGCCGTATGGCTTATTCAACATTGCGCTGAAAGTTAAGTGTCGAGCCTAGTTTCGCCATGAATATACGACTAGCTGTGTGCCGATTGTAACTGATTCTGTTAGAATCCGGTACACGAGGAATTCAACACGCAAGGTGGAAATAAATAGACCTCATTGTCAGCTGTGCCAACGAATATTATAATGCAGCAAAGTTCGTACATCACCGCAATGAAGAGGAATTTCAGCTGTTTCAACGCCTACATGAGCCCCCGTGGATCAGGGGGCAGCGCGCCGGCCTCTTACCACTGGGTTCCGTGGTGGTTCAAATCCTCGTCACTTCATGTGAGATTTGTGTTGGACAAAGCGGAGGCGGGACAGGTTTTTTCCGGCTACTCCGGTTTTCCCTGTCATATTTCATTCCAGCAACACCCCAATATTATTTCATTTGCCATTCATTAATCATTGCCCACAGACGTGCGACAAGCTTCGGCAACCGGAAAAATTCCTATCCTTGACGCTAGATGGGGACTTCATTCATTCTATTCCTAACCCGGTCGAACGACTGGAAACATGCTGTGGATTTTCATTTTTTCAACGCCTACATCATGAGCTTATAAATGCATAGCACTATCCCTTCGCCAAGGATGAATCTACCGGAAACTTCAGCACGTTGTACATCAGATCCAGGCTCGTCACCTGCCAATATACGTAAATGCAAAATTAATGTTTCAATACTTTAGACTGTAGGGTGATCCTTCTAGTTAGCTCAGCCAACAGCCATCAGCCAGCCATTCATCATTGAACTGGTAACCTTCGGACTATACACATCTCCGAGCCTTCTCCGCCGATTTGCCGTGCCCTCGCTTCCGCTAACCGGTGTTAGCCCATCGTACGTGGTCTCCATCGTCGTCTACGGCACCTGCCTTGACCTCCAAGCCGTTCCCGGCCAGCCACTGCCGACTTCGACCTGAATTACCAGCCCGGGACTCATAACTGCTGAGGAGGTATTCCAACTGGTAGTTGGGCGGGTAGCCTACCCCCCACTGTTCTGCGGGCTGCATTCCCCGCTACTGCAATTCTTCACCGAGATCCATCTTCTGTGACCTGCTGAGTCACTTCTACTTGTGCTGCGGGTTGCATAACCCTCTGCCGCCTGGAGCCCCCTGGGCTCGCACCTCATCGACTCATCGTTCGTTCGCGAGCACTGTTGGCCCCATCCGACCACTGCTATTAGCCAGGAGCGAATTTCCAAAAGAGCACAAATTTGTCGGCTCCTTGGCGTCTTAGTGGTCTGGGTGGCATTGTTGCTCGTGAACGCCTGCCGCCCCGCAGCAGGACTGGTAGATAGGGAGCTTACTTAGCGTCCTGCTACGGGCATAGGTTTCCCTTAAATTATTTTTCTCTGCCGCTTATCGGCCATCGTAACTCCGTTACCTGTTGCCTAGAGCTCGTGACTTGTCTGTGGCCCCAACCACGTATAAAAAACTGTCCCTGTCACGACTACTCTGGTAACAGGCATACGGCTTTCGCTGTCCACCTCTGGTGTTTGACATCCTCCCACCCCCCAGCTCACCATTTTTACAGAACAAATTTAACTGCATTGATGTCTTCCCTCATATTTTGCTGACTGCCTCCCCAGGCCCAGTGACCCCTCCCCTGCCTCGGCAGGGGATCCAACTGCAACCTCCATACTTCTTCAGATGTTTTTATTATGACTAAGGTAGGGAAACACCCCTCCAAAATGAACCGTTCCTCCACCATTCGCCATATTAGGCCTGCGAAAGCCAATTCTGTGAAGGGGAAGAATCAACCCTGGCACAAAGAGTATAACCCCCCTATTACGCTAGGTAAAATTACACCAGCAAGGCACCGCCTTAATGATGATGATCCCGAACTTTCTCCCAGAAATATGACTGCATCCTCGGTAGGCACTACGCGGGGTAACTCCCCACCAAGGACGAGGTCCCCTTCACCATGCTCCTCAACTGACTCTGGATCTTCAACTCCGCCACCATCGCCTCATGATCATCTGTCGTCTCATCCCCTCAACCAAGATGAAGGGCGCACTCTCTCTCTCAATCAAAGAGAATGCTACTCTCCAGACAGGGATACCAATGAAGATGGCTTACCCTCAGAGAAGCCCACCACTGTACTCAACCAGCAAGAAGGACTTACTACTACTCTTCATGATAGTAATGATTGTGGACTACCCTTCTCTTCGCCGACAGGAAGGTCACAAAAGAAACGGTTGAAATACCTCACCGTTGAGCCCCGACCTATCGTGACCTCAAATAAATATGATGTCTTCAACAGTTCTGCTATGCCTCCTGCCACCTCGCCTGCTCCTAAAGCATCCGCATCCAGGAATCTCACCCCCAATCTCGAATCATCCTCATCCGTCCCCCCTACTCAGACATCTCCCAACCCCAGCACTTCCAACCATTCTGGCAACGCCTCTGTCAATACAGGCACCAATCAAGTTACCACGCAGAAGAAAGTCAAAATTCCTCCTGTTTACGTCAAGAACGTCAAGGACATTCATGCCTTCACTTCCATTCTCATTGAAAATCAAATCGACTATTCACTCAAGATTCTCCATGATGGTGTGAGGGTTCAAACCAAAACCCCTGAAGACTTCGAGACCCTGAAAATGGCCATTCTTTATCATAAGGGCGAATTCCACACCCGCCCTCTCTATGATCGACGTTATAGGAAGGCAGTCATCCGTGGCCTCCACATCACCCAGGATCTTCAAGATATCAAGGAAGCTCTCACTGAACTTGGATTTAACATTGCATCCGTAGCACAACTCACAGCGCTAAGAACCAAGAGAAAACTTCCCCTCTTCCTCGTTACCTACACAGGGGACACCACAGATGAGAATAATATCTACAAATTAGATCATCTTCTCCGCACCGACATTAAGATTAAGCACTACAGGAGCCCTGTTGGTCCTGTGCAATGTTACCGCTGCCAAGGCTTTGGACATGTCTCTGGTGGATGCCACTGTCACTCCAAGTGTGTTATCTGCGGTCAACTCCACGCCACTAAGGACTGTCCGAGAAGAGGGGACTGACAAGCCAAACCCTGCTGTGCTAACTGGGCCAGGAACATACAGCCAACTACCGAGGGTGCAGTACCTACCTGCGTCTCATTGAAGCTCAGAACTCTAGACTCCCCTCTACCAAGAAAAAGCCTGCTGGTCCTCCTCCCTCTCGTCTCTGACAAAACATCAGTTTCGCTAACGCCACTACTGGTACAGAACCTCCCCTGCAACCTACCCCCAAAACTCAGTCTCCTTCCGACATTCCCGCTCTTCCACAGACCCCTACGGCCCCCTTACCATCAAGGGAAGTACCGTCATCCAACCCTTCTCTCTCTTCTTCTGAGTTCCTTGAACTCTTCAAATTACTCACCGATCCTGCACTAAAGGAAATTATCTCCCTAATCAAAGCCACCCTCCAAAAACTAATCTCCGCCCCCACTATTAATGATAAGAAACAAGTATTACTTGAAGCAGTCTTCCTCTGGTTCAATAATGCCTAATAATCTAAACAGAATAACTCTTCCCAGGCAATTGAGAGTCCTTTACTGGAATGTCGAAAGTGTCAAGCGCCAACATACAGAATTATGTGTAATCTTAAAACAACTTCATGTCGACATAGTACTCCTAGGAGAAACCTGGCTCAAACCACACATCTCCTTCCACATTCCCAACTACATAACCTACCGCAACGATCGACCTACTCCTGAAAAAGGCGGCACTGCTGTACTCATCCGGAACTCCATCTCACACCATAGAATTCCCACCCCTACAGATCTTACCTCCCTTGAAGCTACCACAATACAAGTCGACACCCAGAAAGGACCTCTCAATCTTTCTGCCTGTTACATTTCCCCTTCAGCCAGGTTCGGCTCAGCTGACTTGGATAAAATCATTCAGGGCGGTACCCAATCTATCTTGGCAGGTGATTTTAATGCCAAGAAACCCAGATGGAACAGCCGCACCACTAACTATAGAGGCAAACTCCTTTCCAGATACTGCGATAGAAATCTCCTCCTAACTCATGGTCCAGACAAACCAACCTATTACTCTCATAACTTCAATGTGAGACCCGACACACTGGACATTGCCATTTCCAACAAAATCAGGCAACACATCGTACTCAACACTATAGACGCCCTTGAATCCGATCATCTCCCTGTACTTATGACTCTCTCTTTTTCCCCTTCCATCTCTCTTCTACATATTCCCATCTACAACCGCAAAATCAACTGGGCACATTTTAGAGAACACATTAATAACCACATAAATGGCAATCCCAGTGTGAAAGGCGCCGAAGATATAGACGCACTAGTGTCCGAGATAACCAACACCATCATCTCGGCTGCTGAGACCTCCGCCGTGGGACCAGCAGTGGTTCAGTCTAGAAAGGACACCCTGCCGACTGAAATTCTGGATCAAATCAAAATCAAAAACAGCACCCGGAAACACTGGCAAACCACCCGCAACCCCTATTTCAAACTCAAGTGGAACAGACAAAGAAGAAACCTTCTCATCCTCATTAAACGCCACAAAATTAACGCATGGAAATCCAGACTAGCTGAGTTGAACGTGGCTGATAACTCCCTTCACAGAATGGCTAGAAAATTCACTAGAAAACGGACTGGCATACCCTCCCTTCATGGATTACGAGGATTGGCCTACACATCTCTGGATAAAGCAAACGCACTTGCCGACACACTTGAATCCACCTGTATCCCTAATGATGACCCTTCTGATGACGACTTCATCGATCTAGTTGAAGATGAAGTCGGGGACTTAGGTGATACCATCCTTCCCCCTAATTTTAAATTTATCACCCCTCGATAACTCTACTCAAGTATCCTCAGACTCAAAAACAGAAAAACCCCAGGTCTGGATAACATTTCAGCTACTTTTCTTAAAAGCCTCCCTAAAAAAGCCCTTACATTCATCACTAAAGTCTTTAACGCCATATTCAGATATGGTCACTTCCCTACACCATGGAAAACAGCCAAGGTCATCATGTTACCAAAACCCCTTGCAGATTCCACCTTCCCTCCAAATTACAGGCCAATCTCTCTTCTATCTATTCTTTCAAAATTATTTGAAACACTCCTTCTTTCCAGGCTAAACACCATCATTGAGAACAATCAACTAATTAACCAAGAACAATTCGGTTTCCGAAGTAAACACTCTACGGTTCATCAACTCATGAGACTTACAGAGGAAATCACCAAAAACTACAATGACAGAAGGCACACGGGAGTCTGTTTTCTAGACATATCGCGTGCGTTTGACAAGGTATGGCATGAAGGCCTCATATTCAAGCTCAACTCCTTCGGCATCCCCCCATTTATGATTCAAATCATCAAAAGCTACCTTGCAGATAGGAAATTCCAGGTACAAGTGAACAAAACCCTGTCCAGCCCTCGCCCCATACTGGCGGGTGTCCCCCAGGGTGGAGTTCTTTCACCAATTTTATTTAATTTGTACATGGCTGACATACCTAAGCCAACGCACGCGAAGGTCTACATGTATGCTGATGATACGGCAATATCCTCTGTCTCTTGGCAACCACCTAGAGCACAATATTACATCCAAGATGCCCTCTCCACCCTCGAACCATGGTTTCGGAAGTGGAGAATCAAAATCAATGTCAACAAAAGCAATGCTACTTTCTTTTCTAAACGTACTAGGATAAACCCTCTCCCACTGGTCTTTTTCGGCGAAGTGATTCGGTGGAGAAATGCAACTAAATACCTAGGTGTTATCCTAGACAGAGGACTCACGTTCAAAGATCATATCAATTCGATTTCGGCCCAAGCGAGCAGACGCTTATCTGAAATTATCCCACTTATGAAAGCCGATCAAGGCCTAAATCTAGAAAACAGGCTCACGCTATACAAGACACACATTCGACCCATTCTAGAGTATGCCAGACCGGTCGGGGGAATGGCAGCCAAAACTCACCTGGATAAGGTGCAGCGCCTCCAAAATCGTGCGCTGCGTCTCATCTCTGGTGCTCAATGGTTTCAACGAAATCGGGATATCCACCAATCCCTTAGGATTGGTGAGATCAGAACCAGAATAAAGAAGACATCCCGGAAATTCTTTTCTGGCCTTACTACTAACCCCAACCCCCTCATCTCGACGCTGGGCAACTATGATACCCTTGGTCTCCGCTATAAGCGACCCAAGGTTGTCTTAGATTAGTCGCCCCTAAAAAAGGGCGCAGGTCACATTCTGACCAGTACTGATTTCGTTGATTCCAGGTCCCCCTACCATACATCAATGCAGTCTCCTTTAATCAATTAAGAGATAGCACCCAAGACCTACACGGTCGGAGGGCTAGAATCCTCAACGGATCCAAATCTCCTGGACTCCGTCAGAGACTTGGGGCATGGCTAGTTAGCAAGTATGATTCTAGTAGATTTTATTATTCTTCTTCTTCTTCCTCTATTTCTTATTCTTCTTTTGCAATTTGCTTTACGTCGCACCGACACAGATAGGTTTTATGGCGACGATGGGATAGGAAAGGCTTAGGAATGGGAAGGAAGCGGCAGTGGCCTTAATTATGGTGTAGCCCTTGCATTTGCCTCACCTGGTGTGAAAATGGAAAACCACAGAAAACCATTTTCAGGGCTGCCGACAGTGGGGTTCAAACCCACTATCTATCGGATGCAAGTTGACAGCTGCGCGCCCCTAACCGTACGGTCAACTCGCCCGGTAGATATTATTCTAATATAGTACTTTTTTTATATTTCTTCTACCCTGGTGATGGTAGAACTTGACGGTAGTTTGTAATATCTGTGTGTTAGTGCGGTCTTCCATGATCAAACGTAATTCAATGCAATGTTGTTTCTAATAATGTTGATATAAAATGATAATGATGGTGATGATTACTATTTTAAGAAAAGGAGCTAGGCTTTTCCAGATAATGTTTCACTACGTAATGAAGGGATCATCTATGCATTTCTATAATTTAATGTAGATTGGTGGTAGGAGTAATAATAACCACTTGAAACTAAAGTTAAATCACAGAAATTAATATAATATTTAAAGAAGTGTTGAGTGTTTAAACTTGCATTTAACACAGGATTTTGAAATGCGAAGTGTGCTGTACGATTTAATAAATACGCAGAAGGAATATACGGTAGGAGCTGATGTCTATTAAGATCTATGGAGGAGCACTTATAAAAGCGATGGTGTTGATTATCACCACGCTGTGAAATTCAAATAAAGTTAAATGTGTAAATATTCACACTCAACCAGTTAGGTGATTTGCCACTACATTACTCTCATGGATCTTAAGTGTTAACGCATAATCATTGAAATTGTAGCCTACTTTTCTTCACACTGTATTTCACGGGACATTGTTGTAATTTTATGGAAGTTCAATTTAGTCACCACTCCACATTGATTTATTGCTTATAGAGGCGTACAGATGATCTTCGATGTTTTATTAAATAAAAAGCTGTACTTAAATTAAGAGAAAATCATGATCGCGTAAATGAGACTATAAAAGCGTGTGATGATTTTGTGTGTTTTTGAATTTTGCTAATTGCTGATCAAGAATCTGTTGAGGAAATAGGACTCAAGGCCATTAAAATGCTTGAAAGCATTGGGTTGGAAGTCAACGAATCCAAGTGTTCCGGCATTATAGTAGATAAAAGAAATCTTAAAGAAGTAAATCTATGTATATCAGAGAAAAGAAACTATCACAAGCATTGGCAATGGGGAAACAATTAAGTATTTGTGAGTAGATTTTTCTACGAAAATCGTGGTAAATCATATCGTCGCCGGAAAAGTAAAAGGTTGTATTCCACAAAGCTCTTCCTATCAATTATTCTCCTTAAGACTGGTCACGCCTCCCAGCCACGTATGGATATGCAGTCCATCAGAACAAATTTTATTGTGTTCATTTCCATATGCCCATGTGTAAAGGAAAATGAACCTTACAGTACCGTACTGTAGGAATGTACGTTTGCATTACGTATTTACGCACTCCTAGTGTACAATGTATGTAAGGTTCATTTTCGTTTACTCGTCGACATAGGAAAACGAACACAACGGACATTGTTCTGATGGACTGCATGTCCATATGTGGCTGGGAGGCGTGACCAGTCTTAAGGAGAATAATTGATAGGAAGAGCTTTGTGGAATACAACCTTTTACCTTTCCAGCGATGATATTAAAGTTACTAATAACCTAAAAGATAAACTGGAGAAATTAATCGCCACTCTACTTCTGAAAGCCGATAAAAATTAACGATACTAAATAACCACATATGGCCAAATCTTATGCATCCATTAGAGAATGCCCCTCTCGAGCAGTTGCCAAAAGGATTCTTTAAGGACGCAGATTAGTTGTTAAAGAGCGCGTTCAAAGGGATTCTTTCACTTCCTATTGATGTTCCGGACGAAATAATTTATTCACCTACAAAACAGTCTGACTCGTTGGCTGAATGGTTAGCGTACTGGCCTTCGGTTCAGAGAGCCCCGGGTTCGATTTCCGGCCGGATCGGGCAATTTAACCTTCATTTGTTAATTCTAATGGCCCGGGGACTCAACGAAACCTGCCGCATTATTACTGGATGTTTGAGACCTACACCTTTGAAAAAAGTGTATTGCCTTGCAGGGATAGCACCCCCCCGATATTCGCCGTGAAGTGACAGCCAAGAAAGAAAAGAGAAAGGTGTTGACATCGGAAGCCCAAACTTTGTTTGGATATGAGCCACCACGCCAGCGGCTTAAGTCTAGGAAAAGCTTCTTGAGAGTAACCGAAACACTTGCAGGAACAGTGCAGCAAGCAAGAATTCAAGAATGGCGCGTCAGAAGTCAACATACGAGGATCAGTCAATGGATGATCCGAAAAGAGGAACTCCCTCCTGGCCATGTCACAGATTGGGTGAATTGGAGAGCACTGAACAGACTGCGCTCTGGTGTTACGCGGTGCAGGGTAAACCAGAAGAAATGGGGTTTCGAAGTGGACAGTACCTTGTGTGTATGTGGAGAAGAGCAGACCACAGCCCATTTGCTGCAATGCAGTTCATGCCCATTCAGCTGCACAACAGAAGACCTGGTTAAAGCAAAGCCAAATGCACTTGGTGTTGCAAGGTTTTGGGCTCACATAGTTTAATGTGGCTCTTCGCCATTCGAGTATTTATATTATGTTTTATGTTTTTCCTTATCTTTAATTTTAAACTTATGTATGCTTCTGACACGATATAAATAAATAAATAAATGGCCCGGGGGCTGGGTGTTTGTGCTGTCCCCAACATACCTGCAAGTCACACACCACACATAACACTATCCTCCACAGCAAAAACACGCAGTTACCTACACATGGCAGATATTGCCTACCCTCATCGGAAGTTCTACTTTACAAGGGCTGCACTCGGCTAGAAATAGCCACACGATATTAAATCAAATTACCTACAAAATACAAAAGTTTAGCGTTAGGTAAGGCCCAGTGGGAGGCATTTATTCAACATCCTAACGTGGTATACGTTCTGAAATTGTCTGGCAACTTATATGGGCTCTGAGGGAGAAATACTGAGAAAGACAAAGCCGACTGCTTTCGTAATTTGAACACTTCTGCGGAAGAAACAACAACAGAAGAAATAGGAAAGCTATCAGGAGAAGGCTAAGGAACGAAATGATGCTCCCTTCCTAAAAATATTAAAGGTGCACCCCCACTATGCGATCGTGTAGTTTCCTACGACGAATACAATGTATTGTTGTGTTAGACGACCACTATGTTATTCTTCTCGCATGCTCACGGCAGGTCTGGGCACGATGAGCACCGAGAAATAATTAGCCGGAAAACCGAACACATACACAGGCAGAAAGATACCGAAGAATGAAAATAAAAATCAGTGGAAGCTCAAACCAACCAGCGGCAACGGGGCGATACATAAGTACTTACCTACCATGATCACGTGGACCGGGTCGAAAATGATCGGAGATGAAGTCATGAACTGAACTCGAGCCTATTAAGTCAAAAGGATAAACTTTTAAAGTCTACCCCTCCTACTAAAATAACAACTCGGATTGGAAAAACAAAAGAGTTTATTAAATTATTATTATTATTATTTTTATTATTATTATTATTATTATTATTATTATTATTATTATTATTATTATATCAAAACAGTAAATGGCCACATGAAAAGCAGGAAGAGATAAAATAAGCAAAATGAAAACAGGCCCAGATGGAAACAATACATAAGCTTATTAAACTATTCACTATCGTTATAGCATCGCGCTTGCCTATAACGTGATTCAGCCAACAGGTTCAACCATATATTTGATCAAACAGATTATCATCAACTTAAGGCTAATTTCTAACTCAAATAGTTTGATAATTTGTATATCTATGAAGATTAACTCAATGATAAATTTGTAATCCAAAATGATCGTCGTCTGACTTAAATTAATGTGAACTTTATTAAATTATTAATTAATGTGTAATATATCAGACTGAGAGAAATCATTCTGAGGATTAATTACGATTGCGACGTAACGAGGAGATAATATAATTTACATTCAGAGTTATTGGTTGAAATCACATGGAAATGTAACTGCACGGTAAAGAAGATTAATTACACAAATTACAGAGTACGATTAACTCATCAGTGAATATTAAGCTAATAAAACTCATTGTAAAGGTAGAGATGTTTTCTCGGACTTGTGTCCATTTGTAAATAAATTAGGTTGCTAAAGCACTTAAATTAACGAGTTAACGTAAGATAAATTAGTTTAGTTTTCAATTATTTTTCTGTTAATATTTTTACCTTGAGGAGCGATATCCCAGGCTCAACCTAAGTGCGTGCTGGATTAAGTTACGTGCCTGTAGATTAAGTGCAAGCATGGCTTTGCGTGCGTGTATTTCGTAATTTGATAAAGGTAATCATTCCATGCTATTTCTCTCAGATATTTTCTCAAAATTCCTATGGCACAAAAACTCACCAAAAAATGGAGATTCATTTACCTCAGTACCTTTTCGCAAACCACGTGTGGTATTACCTTTTGGGGATAAGATAACTAGGCTATTGAAAAAGCTAACTCCTGATCATGCGACATAGAACTGTCAATGTCAGAAACAGTCCATTCTCAAGTCGAAGTAAAAATACATCGTTTCCTTTTTAATTTTTTAGGAAATTCCAAATACCAATTTGCATTTTATTAACATATGCTGTTTATGAGATATACGTATCGCCATAATCATAATTCAATACCTCTTAGAGCCATTCACACCCCCTCCCCTCTTTTATGTTGATTTTCCGAAGATAAAGAATACATGTTTATTTATTTTTGAAGGAGATTCGAAATACCAATTTTCAGGACTGCAACATCTTCAGTTTTAGATATATCAGTAGCCTCATAAAAAGAATTCAAATTCTTTTCACCCACCCCCGCTTAAGTTGATTCCTCCCCAGAAACGTGCGTGTTTCTTAAAAAAGGCTTTTAAGGAGATTCCAAATATAAGTTTTCACGTCTGTAACATCTTTAGTTTTGAGATATAACTTTCCTCATACAAAGAATTCAACAAATTGTTCAATTCCCTCCACCCCCCAAGGGTATTTTCCGAAAATAAAGGAATATGTATTTCTTTATTTTTAAAGAAAATACCAAATACAAGTTTTAATGTTTGTAACATCTTCAGTTTTTGAGATATCGGCATAATAATAAAAATAATTCAAACCCTTTCTCAGTCCTCCCAATCAATTGTATTTTCGGAAACAAAAATAAGTATTTTTTAAATGTTCTCGTCTGTAACATGTTACATTTTTGAGATATACTGTAGATAAACTTTTTAAAAATTCACCCCGTTTGTCACTCTGTTCACTCTGTTCAGACCCCCCCCCCTTAAAGGGGATTTTCAAAAACAAAACAATACTAGTTTCTTTACTTCCAAAAGGAGATTCCAAATACCAATTTTCATGACTGCAACATCTGCAGTTTTTGAGGTACAAGTATTCTCGTAATAGGTATCGAAGAAGTTTTTCACCTTTTCGCACCCCCTTTAAGTGGATTTTCCCACAACGAGTAATACGTGTTTCTTTATTTTGATAGGAGATTCTGAATACCTATTTTTACGTCTGTAAACTGGTATGTTTTTGAGATATACTCATTTAAATAATCAACCCCCCTTTTCACACTCTTAATGAGCACCTAAACTCTAATATAAACGTATCCCCAAAATTGTATATCTTTATGTCCAGATGATAAATCTGTCAATCAGTCAGTCCGTCCGTCAGGACATGTTATTTTATAATTTATATAGATATAGGACAAATGCTGTTTACTTCGTCGAAATGATAGTTTGATAATCTAAAGCAGATGGGGCTTCATTCATTCCATTCCTGACCCGTTCGAATGACTGGGAACAGGTTGTGGATTTTCCTTCCCGGGAGAATTGAATTTGGAAGGAGAGCACCCAGTAATGTCAGTTCTTTTGAATTATTTGCAAATGACAAACAGTAAAGGAAAAACCAACAAAAGACAAATTGAAATAAATAATTTAGTTAACAAAATTAAAGAAGAACAATTTAGTGAGAGTAGTGTGAAGGAAAAAAAAAGATATACAGTTGCACGAGCCTAGAATTTCAACATTGTACTTCCAGGAGTACTTTCCTGATAATTTCTTCGAGTGCGCAGCACTGTCTGCCAGTCAGTACTAACAATGAGAGAACGAAGAATTAAAGAATTAAAATAGCTTCCTACACCAATGGCAATTGAAGTATTTCTTAGTATTAATTGCATACTACGTTGATAAAATGTCCACAGTGAGGTTGGCATGGAGTTCAGGAATTGGTATGGGTCCCATAGCCATTATTATAATAGTTAAGATCCACCACTGGCATTTGTGAGGGCTCATTTTCCGCGGAAGTTTTTCTTAAATAAGACATCTACTCAGACCAAGTGAATGCTGAAAACAGGAAATATTATCAAAGAATGGATAAGGTTTGACTTGGGTCTATAAGGACTATAAAAATTAATACATTTTTGAACGAGCTATGAAATGTTTTTTGTAAATTTTCTTAACATTTCTCAAAATGTTCTCCAGGCCCACGGACGGCATTTGGAAACCACTGTTCTAGAGAATCGCATCGCTTAGTCTGAATTAATACACCTCTCTACAAAGAGAGTCACATCAATACTTTAATTCTTGCATGTGGCTCGGTAGATAAACAATATGAAGGAGATGAATAGCCAACTGATCAACAAATTGACCCATAGTGTCGTAGAAAGTATGAATCTGTTTACAGGACATCAAACCCACTGAATGGGTGGAGGATAATTCTGGCATTAAGTGGGTTTGAGGAGTTACCCCAATGTCCTGTCATCCTTACTTCTAGAAATGAAATTCGTACTCAGTTCTGTAGTAGGTTAAGTGCACACCAAGACCATGTGTCTCTCCAGGAATATTCTGTTATATTTCTCGAGCTCCCTATAGAGAATTGAAGCCACATCATTACAGGTGAACACATCATGAATTCACTCTCTCGGATGGACAGCTCCATAAAAAAAGGAGTATGAGGGACTTTCATAACTAAGCTATTGGCTTTACGTCGCACCGACACAGATGTCTTATGACGACGTTGGAACAGGAAAGGGCTCGGACTGGGAATGAATCGTTCGTGGCCTTAATTAAGGTACAGCCCCAGCATTTGCCTGGTGTGAAAATGGGAAAACACGGAAAACCATCTTCAGGGCTGCCGACAGTGGGGTTCGAACCCACTATCTCCCGAATACTGGATACTGGCCGCACTTAAGCGACTGCAGATATCGAGCTCAGTTTATAATCAAGCTAAAAATTAAAAGGTATCATAGTATTTCAAAGGTTTCCAAGAGTGTAGTTAACTATGCATTGTAAAACCAAAAATATCGTTTCTCTGAAGATGACTGTACATTAAACATAATTATTGAACCATTTTAGCATCTATCTAACAATCACGGAACATGTTCTTTGTAAACTTTATTTCTAATTCACTGGTAACGTAAAGTAGTTCTTGGAAGAGCTACTACTTTTGGAAATAATACTATATATCCAGTTATACGTCGAAATAGCGTGCGTGTTTCTGAGCGACAGATATATGATTCTCTTTCCACCAAAAGGCAAGTCATCACCGACATTATCTGTAGCAGTGTATCTTCTAAAAGCCGCTGCACTTTTTTGTTACCCCTCGCAAGTCTGATTTACTATAACAACAGGTGGAAGGCCTCATATACTTAGTTCAAATGAATAAATTATTTAAGAACAACATGCCATTTAATGTGACGATTGAAGAATTAAAGTCTAGAATATCTGGAAACCTGATTATGTCATTTGTTAAATGTTATCAGTTCGTTATATACCGGTAATATTGTCACCAGAATTAGAGCTGGCTTCAGTTGGCTTCTTGGATATGTGTTTGGGATCGGTGTGCATTTAGAAAAGCGTCAATTTGAAAACCTAAAACCTGTCTTCCAGTCAATGACCAGGTCAGGAATGGGATGAATGGAGCCCCCAACTTGCGGCGAGAATACGAATTGTGCCGGCTGCCTAGGCCTGTCGCACTCCTCTGGGGCAATGATTAATGACTGACAGATGAACTGATAGTGGAGAGTGTTGCTGGAAAGAAAGCGGACAGGGAAAACCGAAGTATCTGGAGGAAAACCTGTCCCACCTCCGCTTTGTCCAGCACAAATCTCCCATGGAGTGACCGGAATTTGAACCACTGTATCCAGCAGTAAGAGGCCGCGCGCTGCCGCCTGTGCCACGGAGGCTCAGAATTAGCGTCAATTTAGCGTAGACAATTTTTCGTGGACAGAAAACAGACACAATGGTAACCAGGCAACCATTGTTCTTCATCTATCTACACTTCGTCGTCTTCTTCCTCGCGTTATTACTGTGTGTCAGAACATTGTCTTCCGTATACAGTGAGCACAAATCGTCACTGATACAGCAAAACATCGAATCTCTGTATATTCTTCCTGTCCATTATTTTCATTAAGACTGGTCACACCTCCCAACCACATACGAACATGTAGCTCATCAGAACAAACGGCCATTGTGTTAATTTTCCTACGGTTATCCGTAAAGGAAATTGAACCTTACCGTACCTCGCTGTAGGAAAGTATGTTTGCACAACGTATTTACGCACTCCTGCAGTATAAGGTATGTAAGTTTCATTTTTCTTTATGCATCAGCATAGGGAAATTAACCCAAGGAAAATTGTACTGATGGACTGCATATCCATATTTGGTTAGGAGACGTGACCAATCTTACGGAAAATAATTGATAGAAAGAGCATTGCAAGATACGATATTTTGCTGTAAGAGCGATGAAATGGTGATGTGTTTTGAATGAGTTACCACTGGCTTTGACTGGCATTTCGACTAGGTCACAGCAAAGACCATTACAGATCATAGTAAATTCAACGTAGGCAGCGGAATACATCTTATAATACATCACTTCAGAACATTTTATTGTCATAAAATTGTGCGCTAAATCTGCGAACATTTTGTTGGACGTAGACCTTTGTAGGTGGTGCTATGTTGTGACATGGGATGGGAATGTTGTGCGCTGGATCAGCTGCCATATTGTTGGACGTCGATCATGATCCTAGGTATTTCTTTTGATTTATCGGAACTATTATCTCCTCTGACGAAGGAGTGAAAGAATGCATTTTCCGTATCCCCTGGATGAAGTAAGGAGTCACCAAGGAGGGAACAACCAAAGGATGCTCTCTTATCTCCTAAGCCCAAAATCATATTCTCATTTTAAACCCGGACAGGTGGTCTGCATAGAGTAGGTGATTAGAGATAAGCAAAATTATTCAATGTTTCTTCTCGATTTATGGTATTATCCTCGAATGTGTCCTTCGTACAACGAAACGAATGAGAAAAACGTGATAGGTACGAGTTATATACGTATTTACTTTTCGTACTACAAATGTCTTAAAAGCCGTTTGGAATGCCCCATCGTTTTATTTTAATTTTAATTTCTACAAGTGAAAAATTGTAAAAGAAACATTTTGTGAATGATGTGGGAAGTAAGAGATGCATGATTTATTACATTAATTTCATAAGAATGATTTATTACATGAATTTCACAGTAAACATTCTGCGCACGGCAGCTTCAAGTCTACGACGCAACCGCAACCGTCTTAATAGCTCTACAGATGTAAGTTTGTTCTATATGATTCCACATTGAGCCTAATTTCCTCATTCGTGTGTTTTATAGGCATTTGAATATTTTTTTTAAAATACACCAAAGTTCGTCAATTATCGGTCACACAACCTTGAATATTTACACTCATATGTTAAATATTTTGGTCTTTTCTGACAGACCATGTTAACAAAAATCATATACCTCACTTGTCTCAGTGTGACATGTATACGCCAGTCTGCCTGGAGGCCATGATCGTTAAGACATCAAACCTTTATGGTCTGATACATTTGTTAACCGGTTGGCGACACGTTGGTGGGAGATTATTCACTTTCAATTTTCACTTTCAAAATGTTGCGTGCCAAATCTGCCCATCTTTGTACGTTCGTTATTGGTACGTGTTCTGCCTCATGCCTATGCCATGAGCATTAATAAATCGCAGGGTCAAGCACTGCTAAAAGCAGAACTGTACTTACCCAATCACGTGATCTCACATGGGAAAATTGATGTAACGTTCTCTAGATTTAAAGGTATTTCTAAAATGTTTGTGTCTATCAAGGAAAACGTAAAGGAAGTATCATTACTTCCGATGTTGTTTTAAGGGAGTATTCTACACTATTAATTCCAAGAGCTTTTGTAAATACAGATGTGTGAAAATTATTAGACTCAAAGGACAAGGCAAAACAGGAAATTGACTTAGTTTTATTTTATGTCCTCACTTATCATTTTAATTTGTTCAATGGAACGCCCTAATATTCAACCGACTTACTAAACTTATGAAATACTGTATTATTCGGTTTTTTAAATATTAATTTAAGATTATTTATTTTTGTTGGTCTATTGCTAATCGTACAAGAGTTTGCATAGAAAATAGCAGATAGCACTGTGAATTATACCAGCGCTCAAGTAAGGCAAAATATCACAGAACCACTTGCTGTAATTGAATTTTATTTAACTACACTCAAAAGAAAAATTAAAAATCCTCAACATTGGAATTTTTAATAAAAGTTCTTAAAAATCAAGTAAATTATGATTTCATTTCCTTTTCCTTTGTGAAAAGTATTCGTTGTGTTGAAAATAAACTGTATTACATTTGATTTTGATTTTATATTTCGTAAGTAAACTTAAAGTAAGGTTTATATAATTCTACAATGGACTCTTTTAGAGCAATACTCTATATGAATGCATATCACTTCTAGGATGGAGTTAAATTTCAACCTACTTATTTTCCTGAATTTCCTCTCAAGACTTAAATAATGTAACCAGACTGGAATGATTCTATACTCTATCACAAACTTACAACCAATGGGGTGAAGTCAACGGCATATTCATCTTCACTCCTGTTAGTTAGGTCTATATTAATTATGTTGACTTTCTGTTACACGGGAGCCATGACCTATTTGGCTTATGCGTACAACTTCACAGAATTTATTTATTATTTTCTACTGTACATCTCATTAGGTGCAATGGTGGTTTGCAGAGAATGAAGACATGGTGAACATAATGTCGATCAGGAAGAGAGATGTGGAAATATAATGTGATATAGAATTTATTTCATCGAAGCACGTAGATCACTTCAAGTACCTGAACTTCGTATTCTCCCAGGATGACAATACAGAGAGAGAATAAGGCCACTTCAAAATTAATTTAGTAGGCTCAGGTATGATTGCAGAATTTTATGATAAGGGAGTTAGTTCCCAGAACAATATAACACGGAATTGATCAGAATTGCAAAGTAACTGTTTTCAATCCGGCAATTTGTTCTATAGACCCAATGTAATAGATACGAGATGATCGCTGATTTTGGACCGAATTAATTCAGGATGGGCTAGAAAATTGGTAACACAAAATTTAAAATCGGAATAATTATGAGGGTAGAAGACACTTAGTTCCCAGAATGAAACAACACGGAAATGATCAGAATTGCAAAGTAACTATTTTCAATCCGGCAATTTGTTCTATAGACCCAATGTAATAGATAAGAGATGATCGCTAATTTTGGACCGAATTAATTCAGGATGGGCTAGGAAATTGGTAACACACAATTCAAAAATCGGAATAATTATGAGGGTAGAAGACACTTGCTGCTATATTGGGCTTGCAATACGGACTGCGAGGGTAGCACACGGAGATGAAGAGAATTTTGGCACGTGCAGAAGACCCTGCATATACTTGGTACGATAGCAATAAAATAAACGAGATTTTCGTACATTTGTTATTAGATTAAGATGGATACACTTAATTCATCCCCAATAATTGTCATTCGCGCGCGCGCGCGCGCGCGCGCGTGTGTATATATATATGTATGTATGTATATATGTATGTATGTATGTATGTATGTATGTATGTATGTATGTATGTATGTATGTATGTATGTATGTATGTATGTATGTATGTATGTATGTATGTACGCGTATCACGACGAAACAGTTGGACATAATTCAATGAAAATTGGTATTTGAGTGAAGAGAAAATGGCAACACAGTCTAGGCAATAAATATTTTTATCGTTCTGGGTAAGTTGGTGGTTTACAGACAAGTCTAACAATAACTTCTGAAATATCTCCGTTAATACTACTCCAAACGATATATATTACATAAAAAACGTTGTAGTTAATTACATTTTCGATCTTATGTGCAGTAAAAATTGATCCTCCGGAGAATAAAATGGGAACATTTACTGCCTCTCTGCAAGCAAGCTATGAACGAACTTCATTTTGCGTGCAGTCCGGGAGAGGTACTTTGCTGGGGGTATGGCCTTTTGCGTGTGCAGCATGGTGGTGAGAGAGAAAAGGCATTCAGTTAGGCACTACTGAAACTTGGAGTGGGAATACTGTAGTACAGTACTCTGCTGACATTACTACCATTCCCGCGTCACTGGCTAACATCGTTTAGTGCAGGGCCTCTCAAACGCTCAAAATCTCACGCGTGAAAATCGAGGCGCAAGAGCTCCGTGCACTGTGCAACGGTTACACTCGGCTCGGCTCGGACCAACGCTTCGTCTCTGGGCTACTCTGCTAAGATCGGCTCAACTCGGCTCGGATTTGGAGCGCTACGGAGCAAGTGAGGAAGAGGGAGACAGGGGGAGCGAGCGAGACAGGCGTGGGGAAAGAGAGAGATAGCGCTATTGCTCCAAATCGACCGAGCTCGATAGCTGCAGTCACTTAAGTGCGGCCAGTATCCAGCAATCGGGAGATACTGGGTTCGAACCCCACTGTCGGCAGCCCTGAAGATGGTTTTAGGTGGTTTCCTATTTTCACACCAGGCAAATGCTGGGGCTGTACCTTAATTAAGGCCACGGACGGTTCCTTCCCATTCCTAGGCCTTTCCCATCCCGTTGTCGCCATAAAACCTATCTGAGTCAGTGCGGCGTAAAGCAAATAGCAAAAGAAAATGCTCCAAATCGAGGAGTGAGGGTCTGTATTCTGGGCAACCAAGCGAGGTCGTCTTTTGCACCGTGCACAGTGAATGCACCAGGCGCATGCACCCTGAGAAGCGCTGGTTTAGTGTATGGACTCCTTAACTGACAATGTTTTCCAAGACATTCACGATATCCATTGTGTTTGAATTACGCGACGTTGCAAACGAGCTATTTTGGCTGCAAAAGGAGCTCGTCTTGAAAATAACTGGACAAATCAAGGCAAGAATTACGGACGATGAAGGAAAATACTTGTTTAGTTTAGTTTAATCTTTCGTAAAATATCAGTCAGTCAATCAATCACAACTGATCAGCATTTATGTATTTAATTTGCTTTACGTCGTTCCGACACAGATAGGTCTTATGGCGACGATGGGGTAGGATAGGGCCAGAAATGGGAAGGAAGCGGCCTTGAACTTAATTAAGGTACAGCTCCAGCATTTGCTTAGTGTGAAAATGTCAAACCACGGAAAAGTATATTAAGGGCTGACGACAGTGGGGCTCGAACCCACTATCTCCAGGATACAAGGTCGGAGCTCCGTGCCCCTAACCGCACGGCCAGTTCACCCGGTGAGCTGCATTTGACGTTGTCGCCAGGTGGCAGATTACCTATCTGTTTTATCTTTTAGATGTTATCGAACATATATATTATAAATAATTCTTTCCCTAATTCCTTTTTGTATACACGAATATTTCCCCATATTTGCCTTCTTGAATTTTAACTTTATGTCTAGTTATGAAACCTTTGTACATTTTGAAGCTCCTCTCAAGCTTATTCGTCTACTAATATAATTCCACCTCAACTTTCCGCTGAAAGTTCTGAACACATCCCTTCGTGGGGTAGCTCATCTCCATTTTTCTCGTAGTCTTCCCAGCCTAAAGTCGCAAACAGTTCCGTAACACTACCCCTTTGTCGGATATCACTTATAACAAATAGTGCTGCGTTACGATGGATCTCTTCCAGTTATCGTATCGAGTATTCATGGCGTGGATCCTATACTCTTGAGCCGTACTGTAACTGGGGTCTTACCAAGGACTTATACACTCTCCACTTTACATACATATTACAAACCCTATACCGCGTGGTACAGCAGCCCCTATTTTTTCACTAACATATGCAACCAGCTAGGAATTGAATGTCTCTTAGTCCTATCTTGCAATTTTACGTGCAGTTAGTCAGATATAGATTTCCCCACACAATGCAAAACCGGTACAAGGGGCAGTAAGTGAGGCCCATCTAAAAAACACGGTACCATCTTATATAAAGCGGAGTCAAATACTCCAGTCATTTTTATGAAATGTGGCTGTACTGTACAACCTATAGCCACTCCTTCAGCTTTCGGTAGAGAATTGCGCACTTGAATGATTCAAGAGGCCATTTTCTTTTGTCAAAAGAGTATGGTAATGGTATCATTAAAAAAGTGATAGGTCGGGACTAAATACAGACATGTTAATTGACTGCCATTTTGTATAGCATCACATCGAAATTGATAGAAACGAGTTTTTTTTACAGTATTTCATAATATATGGCACGCAAATGGTGTACATCAGATGTGATAGCACACGCCATGTAATTACTACCGTTACAGCATTCAATACAGTCATAAAACTAGACCATAAGGCTGTAATACATCAGTAACCTTACGGAGCGAGAACTTTCGCTCTCCTTGTGAATACAGAGTTTGGAAGAGCAAGACGTTCCAGCAGGAAGTAGCTGCGGGGAAGAATGTTAGATGTACGTGGAAAAGCCAAAGGGATCAATGAGGGTTCAAAACCTTAATGAATCATGCCTTTTCAAATTTTCATTTCGTACTCTTCTAGGTATACTTTACGAAGACTTGACCTTTCTGAGTCTCAGATATTCTTCTAAGGAAGTTATAATAAACACACATAATAATTATCGCCACGTAAGCACCGACAACGGACAAATTCATTGTGAATACCACCTGAAACATAAAGCTGGGCTCATTTAACCAAGTAATAGGTACATGTCCGCCTCTGTGGTGTAGTGGTTAGTGTGATTAGCTGCCACCCCCGAAGGCCCGCGTTCAATTCCCGGCTCTGCCACGAAATTTGAAAAGTGGTACGAGGGCTGGAACGGGGTCCACTCAGCCTCTTGAGGTCAACTGAGTAGAGGGGGGGTTTGATTCCCTCCTCAGCCATCCTCTAAGTGGTTTTCCGTGGTTTCCCACTTCTCCTCCAGGCAAATGCCGAGATGGTACCTAACTCAAGGTCACGGCCGCATCCTTCCCTCTTCCTTGCCTATCCCTTCCAATCTTCCCCATCCCCGACAAGACCCCTGTTCAGCATAGCAGGTGAGGCCGCCTGAGCGAGGTACTGGTCATGCTCCCCTGTTGTATCCCGCGAACCAATATCTCACACTCCAGGACACTGTCCTTGAAGCGGTAGAGGTGGGATCCCTCGCTGAGTCCGAGGGAAGTACCAACCCTGGAGGGTAAACAGATTAAGAAGAATAAGAATAAGTACATACTATACCCCTAGGGAATGGTTGGAACTACCTGGGCTTAAGGGAGACATAATTCTTTAGCACGCTGTGGTGTTTGCAGTAGGGTAAACCTGTAAGCATATTCGAGTTCAGAACTTGTAACATACGAGATCAGTTTCGAAGCGATAGTGTACTTTATTCCATTAGTACAGAGATACGAGACCTATTATTCTTTACCTGGAGTGCCAACATGGTACTAATCAGCCAGCATGTGATTTTTCCGATGAATGCAGAGTATGAATCTAGTTTGGAGCTTTTCATTTTTATTTTTATATTCTTAAGGCATTCATAGCTAAGGTTTAACATCCTTAAGTCTCAAAAGTCACTTATCAACTTTAGAAAGAACGCTTACATCAGGAAATAATAATAACATGCGACTTTTATATAGCAAACGGCTACAACGAATGAAGTGCACTGAACTTATTGTCAGCATTATGACACACCCATTCAACCAAACAACTGCGCACGTTCCACTCGAAGAACTACTGGACTTCTTACATAGGGCACATGAAACAGCACATAGTAATATTTACAGCAAAGTGCAGGCAGATTCCACAACATACGCTGCAGCAAGCAAGAATGTCTCAACTCTAACGTACTCATATATGCATTAACGAAGAAGGTGATCATTTTGAACATTTCCTTCATTAATCGAATGGCCATGCACAAGCCCATTGCACCTCTGTCAGTAATAGCTTATTTTACTGCAAATAAGTCTTTTAAGAGCTACTTAGAAATGAACTTAACAGAGTACCTGCAACGCGAGAACTGATCACGATTTAGATTTGTCTTCAACAACGCGACTCACACGAATATTCAACAACGAAATTAAAATTGCGCCCTATATATGATTCGAACCTCCGACTAACGAGCACTTTTTTCCTCCTGAATCGTCAAGCATGCTCGGCTATCACGTGCTGTCGATTGCCAGCGTTTTATCAACACTACTTCTAGTCATTCAGTCATCATATTCTGTGTACATAAAGATTCTGTGATACAGAATTTTCACGATTCGTTACAATCATTCGGTATTTTATCGTTAATGCTGATTTCGTTGACACGAATAAACGAAATTATAGAAAGCGTAGTTAGACCAGACATATCTGTGAGTAGCCAAGGTCAATGTTCCTAGGTTAGTCTAAAATCTTCGGGTTGCATAAAACTGAGTGAATAGGGGCATCTGTACCACTCGATATATCATCATGAGCATAAATGAGGAGATCCGTAACCCTTATTTAAAATCCTGCATAAAAGGATTACCCCAATGGAGATGTTCCCTTATATTAACACTTCGGTATCTCTTCTGTTCACCCAATCATCACAGTAAGTAAAACTGAGAGGACTGATTCGTTTACCGTTATGTTAATATCTAATATCTGTGGACGACGACGATGCGATTTGTTAACCAGTTGAGCTCATGAATTATTGTTTACAGATGACCTGCCACCACATGAACCCATTTAAACCCGTTATTTCTAAATTGGAACATCTAGAATTATCCTTTTCAAATCTTACATGGTTGACTTTCGAGAATTTTCCTTACCATGTATTTTATTGTTTATGCTGCGGAATAAACAGATTTATTTACTTTCCCTCCACTGTCCATTGATATTCACGTTACTGTGTTGAAAGCCTACTTAAAGTCCTCATGTTTTACAGGAAATGTGGGCTGTAACCTTTACACGCTGTGTTGAAAATTGTGTATATAAAAACTATTGCATTGAATGAATAGTAACATTCTCATATAAATTAGATGTTTTAGTATTATTCATAGTGTAAATTTGAACGTTCTCATTTGGGAGTAACAGGCATAGATATGGAGGTGTAATGTTAGTTTCTACATTTCACTTTTAGGCTCAGTTTACACGAAGTAGCACACATTTTGACAGATAAGATTCAAGGAATGATTTAAAGCAATTCAGTCAGTAATATATTCAACCACCAGCAGTCACCACACCTTGAAAAGGAATACGAATTAAGGAGAGATATAAAATTTTGTATTTTGGTTTAACTTGGTGTTTGAAGTGATGTGTGTAACTATATTTTCTGTACTACGTTTGGTGATGGATATTTATTTAAACCCAGCCTGTGTGAAAGGGAGTGTTTACACTTTTCGATGTGTTCTGATCTGGCTTAGAACAAGTTTGTTAATTTTTAACAACCAGTGTGAGTCTCACCTTTGGCCTTAATAATATGAAGTATGAGTGATGCAAGTAATTCCTTGCCATATGCGGCCAATCCACAAGTGTACACATTCTAATTCAGGCTTGCTTACCCCAAGCTACTCTGCAACAAGCAAAGCAGCAGGAGTGCAAACGTACTGAACACAATATGTATATAGGACCAAAACAAGCTTCGTGAGACCCGTTTGAAATGTATGAAGAGTATGCGGATTTTTGCTATCAATGCGACTTGAGTGTGCCGCTGTATGTTAGTGTAGCTACATGATGAGGTCAGCAGGTACTTACATGAACGATGTATTGGTAACGAAAATATACTACGGTAGTGGAAAAATAATTCCTAAATTCTTCTTCGACTTCCCGTGTAGCGAGAAAAGTGCTGAATGTACCTGTCACGTTTGCATCCAGCGCGAGGTCTTCCGTTGCTCGGGAAATATAATCAGTGAAAAGCGTTGGCGTCTTGATACACAAAGATTTAATGACCTTATCGTAATACACTTAAAAGGTAATCTTCCCATGGATTAAATATTAGAATGTAATATGTATGAGCAGATCACAAACTATGGGAGAAAGTCAAAAAGATTCACGTCTAAAATATGTGCTTAGGTTTATAATTTTTTGTGGGGAGGTGATTCAAATATTATTGAATTGTTTCAATAAATTCAATATAAAATGAATTCCTTTTTGAGAATTTTATCACTTATTGAGTACCCGTGGTATGCATATCTTTGCCTCTAACCCTCTTAGATATTTAAATAATACATATATGGCCGTATTTACCTCAGTTTTAATTATGTTTACTTAAATATTGTGTCCGATATTCATTAATATTAATGTTTTTTACGGAGTTGAACATTATTTGTTAATTATTTATATAAGACGTATGTATTTAGGATGTAAATTTAAACATGACTTTGTAATGACTAACATTACACAAATTATAGAATGTGTTGACGAATCCTACACAAATTTATGCAAGTAACCCCATTCCTGTCTACATTCACGCGAGTTTAATGTCAAAACAATAAACAAACAAAGTTAATGTAAAGTGCTAAGTTAATTAGCGTGGTAGTAAGAACATAGCAATCAAGTTAACCTGTAGCCTGTCCAAGTTGGGCTGAGCTTGATCTGGAGTGGAGTGCAGCAGCAGCAGCCTGCTCTCCAGGCAAGCATGGACAACTTCAAAGAGCAATGTGACATATCTGAGCCAGTCGCTGTGATAAATAGTGTGAAAGTAAGTTTGTAGCTTCAATTGGCTCCGCATGGGGGGTGGGTGCCTTTGAATGCATACACGGTATCACATGCCAGGTATAAAGAGTAACAAAAACGGTGTACAGTTTCAGAACGTGAACTAGCAACCACGAGTCCCACACCTAAGTATGACATTGCTTCAACCTACTTACGTCGGGTATCTTACTTTCAACATTTATCCGATCTCCCTTGGTCAACTCTCGTATCATTCCAGCCACAAAGATTTGTGACGTCTTTCAGTGTGAGACCTTCTACGGCCCTTTCCTTTCTTTCCCCAGTATCTTCATTAATGTAAGGAACGTGCATCAATAAATAACTAAATAAATAACTCAGTCAGTCAGTCAGTCAATCACCATCGACCTGTATTTTGCATAGTCGCATAGTTCTTTACCAAGTGCGTTCTTAAATAATTACAAAGAATCGAAAAATATGTCGAACGTCTCGCTTCGTAAATAATTCCAATCCCCAACTCCTCTTTCTTAATCGAATATTTTTATTAATTTTTCCTCGTGCATTCTACCTTTATATTCATATGTGGCCCGTTGCGCGGAAAGGGACCTAAAGTAGGATTTTTTGGAGATTTTTGTGATTCTAAAACTGGCAAAAGATACTGAGCATTAAAAAAATGGCCATACTTCTAGGTGCAATACTTCAGATTATATTAATTATTGACTGTTACTATTAAGAAAAGTGTACCATGAGAAAATCGCATTTTAAGATTTCAATAATTGTCTTACCAAACGTACAAACGTACAAAATTTTCATAACATCGAGTGGCGAAGACTCGAACTGCTGCATAAATTATTTTATTATGATGATCCACAGGTAGCGCAGGAAGTTAACACACTGAAATGCAATTTACACGCAAGACGCAACTGTTCAGCTCTATTGTACGGCAGAACCAAAGTAAACTTGCGGAAGTTGGGCTTCTCAAGTGATTCATCACTTTGTGATTGCGGAGAGCAGCAGACGATCCAACATCTATGTCAGTGTGTTTTATGTCCTTCAATGTGCACTATTAAAGACTTGATTGCAGCCTCCCCCTACGCTATTGACGTCGCCCAATACTGGGCAAGCATCATCTAGCTCTCGAATATTGTTGCTCTATCTGTGATTGTATAATAGACTTGTATATTTGTATAGTAGGAATGTAGATACCTTGTTGCTTTTTGTTATATATCTGTAAGTAAAGTTGATACTTCTGACACGAATAAAGAAAAGCTCTATTGTAAAATTTTCACTGCCCACTTCGCCCAACGGATCACATACTGTGGTACTTCCTACGTTTAAAAAACACCACTCAAATTCATTTGTCTACTAATGTCATTCCATGCCATTTCTCCACTGGCAGCTTGGAAAATACCGCTTAGTTGAGCTGCTCGTCTCCTTACTCCAAAATGTTCTCTGCCAAAATTTTGCTGAATTTTCGTAACGCTACTCTTATGTCGGAATCACCCAGAACAAATCGAGTTTTTTCTTTGGATGTGTCCCAGTTCTCGAATCAAGTAATCATGCCGTATGTCCCATACGCTCGAACCATATTCAAACTGTAGTCTTACTGGAGAATGAAATCCTCCCTAAATATCCTAATTAATCATGTGAAGAGATCTGTAACCATTTACAACCCAATTTATGAGATTACCCCAATGAATTCTTTCCTTATATTAACTCCTAAGTAACGTACTTCCAGTAATTCCCATGAGGAACGTTCACACCAACAACACAGTATTTAATACTTATAGGACCGAGATCCAGAGCTGCAGTCGCTTAAGTGCGACCAGTATCCAGTATTCGGGAGATAGTGGGTTCGATCCCCACTGTCGGCAGCCCTGAAGATGGTTTTCCATGGTTTCCCATTTTCACGCCAGGCAAATGCTGGGGATGCACCTTAATTAAGGCCACGGGCGCTTCCTATTCACTCCTAGCCCTGTCCCATCGTCGCCATAAGACCTATCTCCGTTGGTGCGACTAAAGCAACTTGTTAAAAACTTATAAGTTATTTTCCCCTTTGTAAAACTCACAGCCTGACTTTTCACTTCTTCGCTCTGCCCTCTGGTTGGCATAAAAGGAGGATGGTTGCCAAGTCCTACTTGCTCTTAAAAAACACTCACCCGTGATCCTCTAACTGAACAAACACCAAAACAGTTTGTAACATATGTTTCAGCAGGCTGGACGCACATTTATGTAATAGCACACTCTGCCTCAGTGCAGAAAGCAACGGAAAATCAAATCGCTCATTTCCTTATTAAACCTATTTAGTGACACTCTTGCTACCTACGACGGCTGATATTTGATACATAGATTATCCGACCAGCCTTCGAGAGAGTACTCAACCTCCACACAGTAGCGCCTGAATTCACTGCTATGAAGTCCTTTTGATGGATTATAGGTTGAAAGAATACGTGATAATATGTCTGTCATGTTACTAGGTGTAGCATTGCTCGACAGTTCTCGAAATCGGAAACGCTGAAGATAACCTTGCTCTATAATCTATTGCTTCTATTTGTAGACCTAAAAGCTTCTTTTGTAAATTGAACACAATGGGGAACTAAATGTATGCCGCTACCCGACATAGTCACGCAATGTATTTCCAAGCAACTTTGAACCAAATGCAATCGATATCGTCCCATTTGTTGTGTCAATATAAATGGAAATGCTCTCATTACGTTTGCGTTACGTTGAGTTGGTACACAGTCCTCCCTTCCAAACCCCAACCCCAAAATTTCATCCTAGATAATGGGAACATTCACTGACGAAGCTGCACGATCAATTTTAACACTGCAGTACTTTTAACCTATTCACTGTACGAATATAAATTAAATATACCACGTGATACTACTTGTAACTTTTATTTAGATTGTTCTGCTATACTGAAATAACCACCTTTACAATTTTTTCATAGTCTGATGCTTAAATCGGGATGAAGGATTAGGATGACAAAGTACTGGCCTTCTGAGTGTATGGTGGGGGATTCGATCTCCACTCCGTCAAGTGTTTTCTTGGAGATGCTCAAATACTCCACCACCCTCGCACCGTTAAATTTTCACGGTTCGGAAACAAACTTCTGCTGGAAGAAAGTTTGGCCCTTCAGCATCACCGGAAATCGTTAAAGAAGGTAATGGTACGCACAATCAATAACACAAAAGTATATGGTGGATGTTACAGCAAAATCTCGTATCCTTCATTGTTCTTCCTATCCATTATTTTCATTAAGACTGGTCATGCCTCCCAACCAAATATGGACATGCAGTCCTTCAGAACATCGTTCGTTCGTTGGTTTGTTCGTTGTGTTCATTTCCCTATGTATAATCGTAATGGACATTGAAACTTACCGTACCACGCTGTAGGAAGGTATGTTTTTATGTCGTATTTACGTAACTCCTACTATATAATATTTAAAGTAACTTTACACATTAGCATAGAAAAATAAACCCAATGAAAATTTAACTACGGACTGCATATCCGTCTGTGGCTGGGAAGCGTCACCAGTCTTAAGGAGAATAGTGGATAGGAAGAGCATTGGGCGAAATGAGGTTTTGCTGTTAGAGCGGCGATATGGTAATTCAAGGAGGAGTACATGAAGTACAATACATGCAAATCGTTAAAAACAATTTACAGTAGCAGCAGCAGTGGTGGTAGTAGTAGTAGTAGTAATAATAGTAGTAGAAGTTGTTGTTTCGTATCAGAAACACACTACACAGTTTCAACACTCTGAATACTGTATTATATTTTTACCAAAACATGGTCGCATCCAGTGCATCCTGCCTTGCTCGAAGTAAATCATCATCTGTGCTGAGATGAAGAAAGTGGACACTGGAGCATGTACTAGACGATTTTATCTTCTCCAAATAGAAACTTGATCACGTCGGTATTAATGTAGCCCCGCATCATCAGAATGAGCTTGCATTTACCCACACCTGACCTCAGCCTGTTCTGAAAATTCCAAGCTATCCATCTCTCATCATGATCAGAAGGTAATGTTGCAAATTCTATCTTCCTTCTCGAGGGTTGGAGAACCTTTGTCTTCCACAACTGCAGCCTAGTCCTTTCAACGGGGAATTTTTATGCTGTAGTTGTACAAAGAAAATTTTTCGTAGACAAGTGTGTGCACAGTAGATTTATATGCATGTAGCAGACGAACACTTCCATGTTGGCTTTGGATCTCTTATCGTTGGCATGCAGAAATTTCCTGAATGACAATGCCGGCCGAGATTACGATATTAACAAATAGAACTACACTGTTTTCTAGTTCTAGTGTGTGTGTGTGTGTGTGTGTGTGTGTGTGTGTGTGTGTGTGTCCCTTAGTCGAATTTCCTAACAGGGGGTCGGGGATGAGGTGAGATGAAATTGTACGACTTTTCATAGCCGATTGCATCAACCTCAGTTGAGAAGCTGAAGAAGATGAATAATGGTGAATGAAATACAGTGGTTATCTCCTTAGCCGTAGAGCGTTAACACGCTCAGCCAATGTTCTCGGTTCTCAAAGTGTTTCAGTAATGAAATAAATTCATGGGTATGATTATATTGAAATTCCGACAAATCGAGAAAGTAAAATGTCAATGCATGCTTCATTCGTTAGTCATGGACAGTCCTACTCGAATGAATCACTAAATGGGCGATTTTCTAACCCAAGGGTCTCAGGTTCGACTTCCATTTCGTCTGAATATTTATATCGACGATTGAGGGCTTAAACGGGGTTCACTCTACAGCGTGAGACCATCTGAGGTAAGAAGATGTGTTTAATAAGATAGGCAGCGTATCTGGTTTATTTATTGTATTTATTTATCGTATGACTTTTAGTGCCGGGAGTGTCTGAGTAAATGTTCGGCTCGTCCGTTGCATGTCTTTCTATTTCATGCCCCTAGGTGGACTGTGAATCTGGCTGTTAAATGATGATGATGAAGTAGGTTTGGGGTGAAATACGGTGTCGGCACACAGGCTACTCCTGTCGAATAACACGAAGGGGTCTGCTCAATGCTTGAACTCACTATCCAAAGGAGGAATGAGGGTCATATTACCTCACTCCATCTGAACAGTGTGGAGAGGTTTGAAAATTAATCCTGACATTTGGCACGCAATCTTTCGATTAGAAATAGTATACAACCACTTCTCCAAACCTGCCGACCAGCTTAGTGGTGGTGAATTTTAGCATCAACAGGACTCAAACCAGCTAACAATAGTGTCGGACCTAACGACTTGACGCCTTAAGATCATGGTTAGTAGGTGTGTTAGTGGACATGATAATAAAATCAGACACTACGGCACATGATTTGTCACAGTGGTCACGTGACACTCCATTATCTGCAAGCCACTAGCCTGTTTTCTAATTGTTATAATTAGTGATAATAATTTCTGACAGTAGATGTACGATGCAATAGTTACGTAGAAATGAAAAGGTTAGCACAGTATAGGGTGGTATGGAGGGCTGCATTAAACCAATGTATGGACTGATAACTCAAACAACACAATTTCTGTGACACAAGAAATTCCAGGAAAAACCTACAAAATCACCTAAAAGTAACAAAAATGACTCAAAAAGAATAAGCAAAAGAATTCAAAAATTGAAGGAAGTTATTCGTTTATTGAGAACCGCATTTTCATTTTATTCTAAAATAATAATAATAATAATAATAATAATAATAATAATAATAATAATAATAATAATAATAATAATATAATAATTATTATATATTATTATAAGTTCTAAAAGTACAAAAATGGCCTAAAATAAAAAGAGCAGAAAATGGTCAAAAAATATATGTTTGTTAAGCATTTCTATTTATATGCATCATGACTGCTGGCATGATATACAGGCCTATCATTTATTATTATTATTATTATTATTATTATTATTATTATTATTATTATTATTATTATTATTATTATTATATATTCACACTTCTTTATGCTTCATGTGTATATGGATTCCTGTAAAAATTACTGAATACCTGTATTATATCATTACAATAGCATTGAACAACAGAAAATGTCTGACAAAATTAATTACTGGCTAACCGTAAATTACTGCGCAAAGTAAAAGAAATAAAAACTATCTGTCAGCGAAATATAACAGAAGTTAAAAAAGTACAAAAATGAGCTAAAATAAAAAGAGCAGAAAATGGTCAAAAAATATATGTTTGTTAAGCAATTCTATTTATGTGCATCATGACTGCTGACATGATATATAGGCCTATCATTTAAAGGATGAGAAGTCATAAAATTCCGGACCCTGATTATTAGCATTCCCTTGCAGTTCAGCCAAAGTCTCACTGGTCGTAATAAAGAGATATTCCCTTCAACACTTGAGCTTGGTGGCCGAAGCTAAGCCACTTGTAAGTCGAGCCAACCGACCGAACCAGCATGCGGGCATACTCTCTTTCTCTCTCAAGTAAAAGAACTCGCAGCAAACACGAACTTTCAAGGGAAGAAAGAACTTAGAGCAGTGACGTCAGTAATACGCTACTTCTCTTGGCAGCTACAAACTAACTCTCTGGATCCTTAGCTAGTCACCATAGGGGCCTCCGGCTCAGAGGTCTCTGGATTCGTTTCCTGGTCGGGTTTGGGGAATTTCATCTTAAATTATTAACTCCCTTAGTTCGGTATTGCGTGCTTGTGCTGTCCCCAACATCATTGTGACTCGCACACCACATACAACACTATCCTCCATAACAAGAACTAAATTCCCATACATGAAAAACGCCACTTCTTTTTCTTCTTATTCTTCTTCTATCAATCTTCACAGATCTGTGCAGTCGCGAGTGCGAACTGCGTAGCACAAGTGATTTGGCCCTGTTTTACGGCTGGGTGCCCTTCCTGACGCCAACCCTATGGCGGGATGTAATTATTATTGCGTGTTTCTGCCGTGGCTGGTACCGCAGTGCGTTATCTGAATCTGAAGAGAAACGTATTGGAACAAACACAAACACCCACGCCCCAGGCCAGGAGAATTAATCAGACGCGATTAAAATCCCCAACCAGGCCGGGAATCAAACCCGGGACTCTCTGAACCACTGACCATTCAGCCAATGAGTTGGACACACGCAATACGCTAATACCTAGAGCAAAAATAAATGTTTTATATGAAAAGTAACTAGTTACTAAATAACGGTGTATGGCCTCGATTTGATCCCATGGTGACCTCAAAACTGTGAGGAGGAGGCCCTGCATAAGATGAAATATAATGGTGGAGTTAACACACACACACTCTCCGTCCCCGAGTCAGAGGAATTAATCAGTAGAAATTAAAATCACTGATGTGACCTACAATATAACGCAACACCCCTTGTGTAAAAGCCTGGCATAATAGTTAACCACGAAGCCATATACCTACTAAGATCTGTCTCGTTATTCTTGAATTTTGGGTTGGTACTCTTGTTTTTTACAATTTTCTTCACGTCGCACGAACACACGCAGGTCCAATGGTGACGATGGGATGGGAAAGTGCTAGGAGTGGGTAGGAAGTGGCCGTGGCCGTAATTAAGGTGCAGCCTCAGTTTTTGCCTGGTGTGAAAATGGCGGGTTTATACTACGACAAATTTACTCCAGCATCAACACGGCATTTTATTTAATACACACACGTCCGCCATTTATCACTTAACATCCAGCCTATGCGATGAAAACGTCATCTCTTAGTACCAGTAAGTAGACCCACATGCTTTAGGGAAGTATTGTAATATTATATCAATGTATGGCATTAATTAGTGAAAAATACTTTACTAAACTTTGTTTTCCACAATATCATGTTTTCTATAACCTAGCATTTAAAATATTTCTTAGAAATACATTTCCCTTGAAAATAGATTCTTTACTAGTGTGGTAATTAAAATAGGGCCTAATTAAACTAACACCTCCCGGTATATCGTCAATATAGTTTCTTACTGTGAAAACTAGTTCAACCACTTTAATCTCCTTAATCATTAGAGTACAGCTTAACTACAAATGAAGGAGAGTCTTAAATTATCTGTCTGTTAGGTCATCAGCCCGGAGGCTGTCTGACTCGTTGGCTGAATGGTCAGCGTACTGGCCTTCGGTTCAGAGGGTCCCGGGTGTTCGACTCCCGGCCGGGTCGAGGATTTTAACCTTCATTGGTTAATTCCAATGGCCCGGGGGTTGGGTGTTTGTGCTGTCCCCAACATCCCTGCAACTCACACACCACACATAACACTATCCTCCACCACAATAACACGCAGTTACCTACACATGGCAGATGCCGCCCACCCTCATCGGAGGGTCTGCCTTGCAAGGGCTGCACTCAGCTAGAAATAGCCACACGAAATTAAATTAAAATTTAGCCCAGAGGCTCGTTGGATGCTCAAACAGCACCACCAAAGGCTATGCAGTTATCTGGATACCGCAAAAAACCAATGGTATAGCCCAAGTGAGGCGTACTGGGCAAGATGAGGAGATGTGTAGTTTGCCATTACTTTCCTCACTGGATCAGTATGTGCCACTGCAGCACGACTGACCTTATGAGCAACACCTTTCATAACACTTACACTAGTTCTGCTCCGAGTGTCATTACTCAGCACCACACATACCCCAGCAGCTACCAAAGTCACAGACATGGATGTGACTGGGACCTCGGTGGAAGCTAGACTTTGCTCTGGCCTGCGTCAAGACGGATACAAATGTACTGCATCCGTCAAGAAATGGCAACGGACGGAAAATAAACTAGAAACTCAAATACGTACTAATATTATATTAATTAAATTAGACATCTTCTGCAGACTCATATAAAATAACAATATCATCCACAAATCTCAGAGTTTTGATTTCCTCTCCTTGGATTGCGATTGCCTTACCGAATTCCGAATTCCGATTTGATTTACTTTCCAGCCATTTCTATATAAACACTAAAAAAGTGAGGGGCAAACTATAGCCTTGCCTCACTCCTTCCTGTATTACTGTTTTTCCAAATCCCTCAGTTCTCATCACAATAGACCGATTTTTGTACAGGATTGTAGATAATTATTCGTTCTAGATATCTGATCGTGATCACCTTCAGAATATCAATGGACTTGGTCCAGTCAATATTATAGAATGCCTTTTATAGATCTATGTGTGCAATACTTCTCACATTTTAAAATTAGATGGTATTATTAACACTTTAACATTGTAATACATTATGGTTTGTGGTAACAGAATACTTCATAGCCTGATCTTCACCGTAGACGAAATACAAAGAATAATACGAAATTTTCGCGTGCTCACTTTCTTCTCAAAGCTCCATTCGGGAGCTAAGTGGGTTTACGTATTGACCGTTTTCATACTAGGCAAGGACATTGAATTTTACAATACGCAGTGTAGAAGCAATACATTCTAATAACGATGATTATTTTCCGAATTATGATAATGAGTTTCTGTTTTTATCCAGGGAATGAAGTGTAAGTCAAATTGTTACCCCTTCACAACTTTGTTATAAGTCTCGAGGGAATGTTTTAAATCTATTAGAGCTCCATAATGGCTCCCAGTTAGTTATCTAAGCTGCGCTGCACGAAGCTTGTCCGTCATTCCAGTAATTAATCTCCTTTAAACGGGAGTACTGAATCTGAATTAAGGGGACCCCTATGAGGTGCTGTAATCATTTCCCCTCCCTACCATCCACTCAGCACCTCAATCAGATTACACGCATAACGCCCCATGCACAGCGCCAACCAGTCATAGAGAATGCCTTTCAGCACATCCACGAACTTGCTGCGTATCTATAGACTTGTCGTGTTTCACATCGTGAACGTTATATTTGCTTTTCAAGAAGGTAGAAAAAAATTGAAGTGAGTCTAAGTTTAGTTATTGAGAAAACACTAGAAGTAAATAAATCTGCTCTAATTACCTTCTTCGATTCTTAAAAACTATTGGTAATGTTGACTGGAATGTTATGTTCAAAGTCTTCTGAAACCTAAGAATTGACTGCGTAACCCATGATGCTTTCTATCCAACTGTGGGCACGTCCAAGAATTTTCAAGAACTTCCTGATGAGCAAGAAACGTAAATCCATAATGTTGATAATGTTGACTGGAATATTACGTTCAAAGTCTTATGAAACCTAAAAATTGACTGCATAACCAACGATGTTTCTACGCAGTTGTGGGCCTGTCCAAGAATTTTCACGAACTTCCTGATGAGCAAGGAAGGTAAATCCATTCACATATAAACTAAGTATAGCTTAGTTGTTTCCAAAGATCATACAAGAGCCAAAATGTTGACAAGAACTAGAGATATTCTGTCTCACAGCTGGCTCACTATGTCACCCACGTACTTAAATACGAGTTTCCTCGGTTATTATTACGAGGTCGAAAGCGGAACTTCCCTGCTGAGTTCTTAAATAGTCTCGCACCATCAGGACTGCCTATTTGAAAATAGGTTCCATAATAAAGCTCCGAATACATTTTTAAAAATTCATCAAAGCAACTATACAGAGCTAGTGGATGCCAAATTAGAAACAACACTATTCTCACTTAAGCATAACAAGGGGAACCCATGCTGTATTCTAAGAGCCAATTTAGCAGCTACAAATAATTGCTTATCTTATTTGAGTGCGGGGAAACGTCAAAGATGAAATTCGTAATGGCTCATATCGAGTAGATATTCATAGTAGGAGTAAAATGACATCCAGAACGAACGTATGGTATAAAAGGGTTGTGTATAGAAAAAGGGGATTTAACGACGAGAGTTGAAAAGATACTTCCATCTGCTCATGAAATCTAGATAATTTCGTAGTTTAGAGGGTAACTGACAAAGGAATGCGTTAATTCTGCTTCTGAGTACGTTAACTCTTCACATTCTAATATCAAAAAGGTTATCAGAAGTAAGGGGCAAACAAGTGAGGTATAAACATACTTACTTTGGAGGTGTTGCTTCGCTGCAATTGAAAGGTTTAAAACAAGTATGTACGTAAAAATCAGACAGCTGCAATCTGAAATAGTGAAGGTGAGTATCTCAAAAAAGTGAGGGAATGTTGAGGACTCCTACCCCCATTGTTCAACCTGTATATCGAAGGAATTTATTAAAGCTACCGAGTATGGCGTCAGGGTGAATAAAATGTAATTTACCGCTATGCGATTTGCTGATGATACCTCACTTATTACAGAAGAGTAATATGACCTGCAAGAGGCTTTAGAACTTATGAATAAGAAGTCGAAACAAATGACGAATAAGAAAAAGGAAAATTCAACCTACTGTACCTAAACCAAGAAAACTAAAAAGTCTGAAAGCATGGCATTTCAAGTTCATTCTAATGATCTCCATATTTCTGAAAACAGACTAACATTCCTTTTAGCAGGTGCAACTGTCTTTCTTCTTCGGACTAGAGGACACCCCTACCTCCGGCACAATGATCGTGGAGAGATGGAGAAAGCGAAACAAATACAAAAGATATTTTTTTACAACTTGCTTTGCATCGCACCGGCACAGATAGGTCCTTTGGCGACGATGGGACAGGAAAGGCCTAGGAGCGGAAAGGAAGCGACCGTGGCCTTCATTCAGATACAGCTCCAGCGTTTTCCTGGTGTAAAAATAGGAAACCATGGCAAACCACCTTCAAGGCTGCCGAGAGTCGGGTTCGAACAAGTACCCAGGAAAAGATTTGACATAGAAATTATAAAGATTCCAACTTCAAGCTGAGAGATATCTACACGAAGGATGTCACCCATAGTTTCTATGGAATGATCTTACGATTAGTGGACACCAATACCATACAACACCAGCATATGCCAACTATACGATGCGAAGTGCACGACGTATCACCTGAATGACTGCACCAACATGATATTTTACCCAAACGAAGACACTAAGGACTAGTAGTAATATTCCCTGCGCACATTGTCTATTATAATATTTCATTAAAATAATTTGCTTATCTAGGCCACCTCATAACATCCGATGTCAAAAGTATATTGCAACCTGGATAGCACAAGTCAGGCATGCTTTTGACCAAAAGAGAAATGCCGTGCGCGTAGAGGCGCGCGGCTGTGAGCTTGCATCCGGGAGATAGTAGGTTCGAATCCCACAATCGGCAGCCCTGAAAATGGTTTTCCGTGGTTTCCCATTTTCACACCAGGCAAATGCTGGGGCTGTACCTTAATTAAGGCCACGGCCGCTTCCTTCCAACTCCTAGGCCTTTCCTGTCCCATCGTCGCCATAAGACCTATCTGTGTCGGCGCGACGTAAAGCCCTTAGCAAAAAAAAAACAAAAAACAAATCGAGAAATCTACTGACATCTTGTACCTCATCGCTAATGTTATGGAATTGGTCTACAACTGTATAGTTTGGATCCATGGCTAAATGGTTACCGTGCTGGCCTTTGGTCATGGGGGTCCCCGGTTCGATTCCCGGCAGGATCGGGAAATTTAACCATCATTGGTTAATTTCTCTGGCACGGGGCCTGAGTGTATGTGTCATCTTCATCACCATTTCAACCTCAAGATGACGTGCAGGTCGCCTACGGGAGTCAAATCGAAAGACCTGCACCTGGCGAGCCGAACATGTCCTCGGACACTCCCGGCACTAAATGCCATCCGTCATTTCATTTCATTTACATCTGTATAAACACACTCGTATGGAGCGTCCCTACAAAACGCCGTTGAAGGATAGACAGAACATTCATGATGTGGTGTTGGCTATGTGTATTGCGATTATCTTGAAAATAAGGTAAAAAGTATTAAGAAATGCTCATTCTAATATAAGAAAGTTATTGCATCCTTCATGTCATTGAGAAAACGAGAACTCAAATTTTAAGAATAATAATAATAATAATGCTATTTGCTTTACGTCTCACTAACTACTTTTACGGTTTTCGCCGAAGTGCCGGAATTTTGTCCCGCAGGAGTTCTTTTACGTGCCAGTAAATCTACCGTCACGAGGCTGACGTATTTGAGCACCTTCAAATACCACCGGACTGAGCTAGGATCGAACCTGCCAAGTTGGGGTCAGAAGGCCAGCGCCTCAACCGTCTGAGCCACTCAGTCCGGCAACTCAAATTTTAACCATCACATAAGACACACGCATTGCTGCACCATGGTACTGGAGATATGAGTGGAAGGCAGAATACCAAAACAAAGACCTAAAAAATCATTCCTATTAGCATCAGGTAAGGACGATATGATAATGTTATCAAACCGTATATTACTTCCAAGTTGTCCGACAGTCTTTGTGTTAAGATAATGATTGTAAATCAAAATAGAAACATTCTTGTAAGCTAATCGATGTTTCATGACAACACACTTTATTCAGTTCAGTTCCTTATTATACATATCTATAAAAATTAGAACAGGAACTCTTTACACTGAATTTTATTAACTCAGGTTCCCTTAAAGTCCAATCAGATTAAAATGGCTCAGTTGGACAAATGTACGAATATAATTTCGTATTGCGTATATCAGTAACTATCTCTACATCAGGTTACTATTATTAGTGACTGAATCATCAATCAAAAGTTACAGAAGGGCAAGTTATTTAATAAATTCTGCTTACTATCGAACTGTACATTCATGGCTTCCCGTTAAGCATAATGACGCCAGGAATGGTATTGCTGAAAGTCAGAAGAAGTGTCGCAGTTTTTGTCGTATAAGAAGGTACGCTGTTTGCCATCTAAATGTTATATCAAACGTGAGGACATAATAGGTGTCGATAAATAATAATAATAATAATAATAATAATAATAATAATAATAATAATAATAATAATTTCGTGTGGCTATTTCTAGCCGAGTGCAGCCCTTGTAAGACAGACCCTCCAATGAGGGTGGGCGGCATCTGCTATATGTAGGTAACTGCGTGTTATTGTGGTAAAGGAGAGTGTTATGTGTGGTGTGTGAGTTTCAGGAATGTTGGGGACAGCACAAACCCCCAGTCCCCGAGCCATTGGAATTAACCAATGAAGGTTAAAATCCCCGACCCGGTCGGGAATCGAACCCAGGACCCTCTGAACCGAACGCCAGTGTGCTAACCATTCAGCCAACGAGTCGGACTCGATAAATAATAATAATGCTGAATTCTAGCTCAATGCTGGTTCTACGTCCCACTAATCAATTTTACGGTTTGCGATAACGTCGAGGTGCCGAAAAAGTGTCCCTCAGGAGTTTTTTAACGTACCTGTATATCTACTGACACGGGGCTGACGAATTTGAGCAACTTCAAATGCCACCAGACTGAGCTGGGGTCGAACCCTTGAGCTTGGAAGGCCAGCACTCTACCACATGAGCTACTCAGCCCGGTACGGTGAGATAGAGGGGACCCGATTTAAATACAGGAAATTCCTAAGGAAGGTCATTGGTTCACGTCAAAATTCTAAGGGCGAACATCGCTTGAGGTCAAATTCAGTGCTCTACTTTTAACTAGATAATCTCTCACTCGTTATGAAGAAGCGGGCCTTATGTTTTACGGTCAATTGTCTCGAATCCCTAACACCAGAATATCTCGCAGAATTTTTAATATTCTCCTGAATTGGAAATGTACCACTACATGGGCAACTACAGTGAAGGAGCGTCTGTCCGGTGTCTCTGAGACACTTGTTCAAGAAACAAGTAACTTCAGTACCTGACTACATGGGGTAACGTATCTTCCGAAATAGTGATAAGACGACCTGCAGCAAAAGTGGTCCGAAGAGCAAAAATCTGCGTTATCCATGAAAATCCAGAAAAAATTAGAAGAATCCATATGATATGAATAATAATAATAATAATAACGATAATAATAATAATAATAATAATAATAATAATAATAATAATAATAATAATAATAATAATAATAATAATAATAATAATAATAATGGTATGGCCTCATCTACCATATGTAGGCAGTTTGATTCTGTATAATAATTTCGTGTGACTATTACTAGCCGAGTCCCGGTCTAGAAAGCCAAGAATAACGGCCGAGAGGATTCGTCGTGCTGACCACAGGACACCTCGTAATCTGCAGGCCTTCGGGCTGAGCAGCGGTCGCTTGGTAGGCCAAGGCCCTTCAAGCTGTAGTGCCGTGGGGTTTGGTTTGGTTTTCTTAATTACTAGCCGAGTGCAGCCCTTGTAAGGCAGACCCTCCGATGAGGGTGGGTGGCATCTGCCATGAGTAAGTAACTGCGTGCTATTGTGGTGGGGGATAGTGTTATGTGTGGTGTGTGAGTTGCAGGGATGTTGGGGACAGAACAAACAGCCAGCCCCCGGTCCACTGGAATTAACCAATGAAGGTTAAAATCCCCGACCCGGCCGGGAATTGAACCCGGGACCTTCTGAACCGAAGGCCAGTACGCTGACCATTCAGCCAACGAGTCGGACAGTTTGATTCTATGAAATGCCATATGTCCTCCGGAGAGGCCTGGTGCAGGTCTTTTGATTTGATGACCTGCGCGTCGTAACGAGGATGAAATAATAATGAAGGCGACACATCCACTCAGACCCCGTGCCAGGGGAGTTAACCAATTGTGGTTAAAATTTCCGACCCTGCCGGGAATCGAAATCGTGACCCCTGTGACCAAAGGCCAGCACGCTACCCACTTAGCAATGGAGCCGGACGTTTTAAATATAAATATCATTCAGTGATATTCTTCAAAATGATGAATGAGAAATCCAAAGTTCTATTATTTTTCAGCGAAACCATACAGGTGATGGTGTTCAATATGCACAAAATCTCTTGACACACTTACGACTATTTTCTGTATTATGGATGGACTTATCTCGAAATAAAAATATTTATCTTCTTACAGTTTGCTTTACAGCGCACCGACCTAGATGGGTCTTACGGTGACGATATAATAGGAAAGGCCTAGCAGTGGGAAGGAAACGACCGTGACCTAAATGAAGGTACAGACCCAACATTCGCCTGTCGTGAAAATGGGAAACCGTGGAAATCCATCTTCAGGGCTGACGATAGTGCGGTTCAAACACACCGCCACCTGGATGCAAGCTCACAGCTGCACTCCCCTAATCGCATGGCTAACTCGTCCAGTATATATAAATGTTTGCTAAACTTGGAACTATACCGCGTGCACCGAACAACAGTTCATGATGTTCTTTTGAGATACTGAATCAAGGTTCATAGTTCCATTTCATTCCAACTTCAACCCCTTCCTCTTGCAACTTCTTTTTCAAATCTTATAGTTACCGGGATGAGTAATCGAGATGGTACAGAGTTGGTTTACTGAGTTCAAGTTGGCGGGATCCATGCCGGCTCAGGACGTGTACCTGAAGGTGCCCAAATACGTCAGCATCGTGTCAGTAGATTTATTGGCACGTTAAAGAATTCCTGCGGAACAAACCTCCGGCAACTCGGAGTCTCCGGAAACCCTAAAAGTAGTTAGTGGTATGTAAAACGAAGAACATTATTATTAGTAAATCTTATGTTTGGCCGATTATTAAGCCACTGATCAGCTTTCTATCGGTTACTGTTATATCAACACGTTTGGTAGAGCCATCAGATGATAAACCGGGTACTTCTTCGTATATTTCGAATGAAAAACATTTACTAATCACAATTATCACGATTAACAAATGTAGTGTACAGGACACTGGAAAATATTCTGGTGGCAATATTTCAGTACAGAGTACAAATAACACTAAGTTTAACAAAGCAACAATATTTGCATTAAATTCATAAATAGATCTCATCAAAAGGAAAGATAATAATAATAATAATAATAATAATAATAATAATAATAATAATAAATAATGTTATTTGCTTTACGTCCCACTAACTACTCTTTTACGATATTCGGAGACGCCGAGGTGCCGGAATTTGTCCCGCAGGAGTTCTTTCACGTGCCAGTAAATCTACCGACACGAGGCTGACGTATTTGAGCACCTTCAAATACCACCGGACTGAGCCAGGATCGAATCTGCTAAGTTGGGGATAGAAGGCCAGCGCCTCAACAGTCTGAGCCACTCAGCCCGGCAAAAGGAAAGAATACATGAAAATTAAAAATTACTTACCTATGCGTAATGTATAGAGTGCTAAAAATCACATGGAAATTGTATTTATTTATTTATTTATTTATTTATTTATTTATTTATTTATTTATTTATTTATTTATTTATTTATTTATTTATTTATTTATTTATACTTGTCTTATATATGTGTCGATGTTAGCGCTTACGGATCTCTCTTACACTTGACCACTTTCAATAATAATGCTGGATTTGAGAAATATAGTAAAATTTAAAAATTGTAAAAAATAAAAATTATGCAAGAACTACATACATACTGTTGATACAACGTAAATACAATTAAAATTCAATGATTTATTCATATAATAATATATAAATACCTGCCCAAACTGTCAAGCGAAATTAATAATTGATAGCAGGAAATATAATCTACTAGACTACAGCTGTGTGTTTTTCCAAAGAACGTGATGAAAGCATAAAAATTAGGATCAGGTTACAAATTATACAATCAGTAAATGTGATAATACTAATAGCATATTTGTACAAATATCAAAAATTAATAATTATGGATATAAAGAAAGAAATAATGGTGGAGTGGTATGTGTAGAATAACAGATTTAAAGATATTCGCATGAAAGCATACAACGTAATTAATGTATGAATGTTCAATACTTAATCAAAATATGGATTTACAAAGGAAGGAAGAGATGATCTGAAGGTGGCCCACATTTACAAAATCTGACCTGAATATGAACTCGACCTACGTCTAATTTGAATTTTGCCTGTTCATTGAGAAGATCAGTACTTTGAGGGGTAGTGTGGTTAAGGCTGCCCTTGAGGCAAATGTGGAAAATTTACATACCTCTGTTGATGTAAGCTTATCCGTGTCCAGTGTCCTACAAATGGTTGGTAAATGCAGATTCTGTTTTATGCTTCAGTGCTCTGATGAATTCTGTTTAACTTGCTTTGAAATTTCGATTGGTTGGTCCAATGTAGCATTTAGAACGTTCACATCATTCGATTTCATAAATACCAAATAAGTTACGTCTATGTGTCGTATATTGTTACTAGGTTGAGTTATATTAAGTACTTTACTCCCTGTTCAGAATACTGTCTCTCACCTTAACTTTCTGAATTAATAAATGTTATTATGTGCGTGTGTTATGGCAAATTAAGTGCCTTGATCCCAATTTCTGAGTTTGTGTGTTTCCTTTTCATTAATTCTTGTTGGAGGCTGTCAACCAGGGTGTGGTTGTATCCACTGGCAACTACCTGGTAATCGATGGTATGTAGTCCTAAGCTTCTGTGATCGCGAAGCACATAGTGTTGTACTTCCTATACACAGTAGTAAAATGCAGTGGACTATGAATTCAACTGTTCAAACATCAACTTGGAATTCTCTGTGCGAAGAGAAAACGAAATGATACAAGATCTATAGCTTATCTCGCAGTTCTAATGACAAATTTTAATAAATCATGACATGGTTGTATAATATGCACTGAATATGTAACCAGTGATATTTTATACGTCAACATCGCACAGCAAGGACTACTGAAAGGACGTTCCTCCGCTCTTCAAGTAATTGACTAATTCTGTCGGGTTTAAAGCTGTGATCTTTAAATCCGGCCACTGATATACAGACGGAACCTAATAGTCCTTAATAACTAATTTGTTACAAGTCTTACGTGACTAATTTGAAACCTGTGTGAAATGTATGTAACAGTATTATGAAAACTAATCCTGCTTTCGATTTTGGTATAATTTTGTGTCATTTACTCACGAAAGAGTAGAAATTTCAACTTCCATTACTTTTCGACATATTGCAACAGTAGTATACTCTAGAAATTTCCGCCTCCTTAGTTGAATCATATTTCGTTAGCCATCGATCCGAGGGTGCCCGAGATCAACTCCCGAACAGGCTGTTCATTTTAACCCCGGAATATTAATTCCAACGGCTTAGCGACTGGGTCTTTCCGCTGTCTCTTCAGTTGTAATAAACACATAATTGTTTCCATTACAACTATACGCAATTTCTAACACAGCAGACGCCACCCACCCTGTACGGATTGTCTGCCTAAGTAAGGATCCACCAAGGTTTCAAGATGCATATATTATTATATTTATTTCTTAATTAATTATTTAATTAATTTATTTACATAGATAGAGTCAGTTGTGGACTACGGTTACACAAGTTACCTGCCTCTCTTTCTTTGGTTTACACCTTCTTGTTTACATTTTAAACAAACGCATTTCAACCTCACGCTTCCGTTTATCTGCTCTTTCGCCGAGATGTTCCGCGATTTAGCAGAATCGTTCTCTATATCATCCCATTATACAGGGGTCAGGATCTGAATTGAATAAGGGATGGGCACAGCTCTGCATAAAACACTGGGATAGGGAATCTCAACTCCGACACGGCGCGTCCCAGTGACTGATACGGGACGTCCTGTAGATATACAGTATAGGACAGTTGTGCATAAGGCCTGTCCAAATAAGCACCCGCGGATCAACTGAGGTAAAAGGTAAACCGGTCATCGGTCTCTATGGCACAAGATAACAATTATTCCCAAAGGCTTAGAGGGCGGAGGAAGCAACTCCAGAACTTACCAGCTTCGTTTTGTTCTTGGACATGGCATTGCTCCGCCCCCCCAAGTGCTACTTCACGCATCTACAATGATGAATGTAAAACGTTCGGAAATTATTATTCCATATATCTTTTTTTTTTTTTTTTTGCTAGTTGCTTTACGTCCCACCGACACAGATAGGTCTTCTGGCGACGATGGGATAGGGAAGGGCTAGGAGTGGAAAGGAAGCGGCCGTGGCCTTAATCAAGGTACAGCCCCAGCATTTGCCGGGTGAGAAAATGGGAAACCACGGAAAACCATTTTCAGGGCTGCCGACAGTCGGGTTCGAACCTACTGTCTCCCATATATCAGTAACTCACTTTAATTATTTTTAAAACTCAGGGAAAAACAGATGTTCATATATTTTTGGAGACTTCTTTATCCCGTTTAAATAAATTATATTTCGTAGACTTACATGAATTGAGCTAATGTTACTATGGCTGGTGATATGTCCGTTCCTTCTGCATTCTATTTGCGAGCATGGTCCAATTTTCGTCATCCTTCCAAAATATATAATTTTGTATGGCTATTTCTAGCCGAGTGCAGCCATTGTAAGGCCGACCCTCCGACGAGGGTGGGCGGCATCTGTCATGTGTAGGTAACTGCGTGTAATTGTGGTGGAGGATAGTATTATGTGTGGTTTGTGAGTTGCAGGGATGTTGGGGACAGCACAAACACCCAGCCCCCGGTTCACTGGAATTAACCAATGAAGGTTAAAATCCTCGACCCGTCCGGGAATCGAACCCGGGATCATCTGAACCGAAGGCCAGTACGCTGACCATTAAGCCAACGAGTCGGACCATACAGTCAATCAACAAGTACGACTGCTGACAATCTGAGAGAACATATGCATATTGTACGTCATTCTGTACTATCGTCTTCCGGAAAAAAAAAAAATTCTCGCCTTAATCCTTCGTATACGTAAATTTGTCCAATACACACTTACTCAACAAACTTCATTAGTTAAGGAAGAACATGCAGTGTTTCTGGCGGTATGTGGCGAATTTTATAATTTTTACTCTTTCCAAAACTGTTCAAATCCACCATTTTATTGGCAAAATGTAGATAAGGCTTTCTGTATCAATATTAGTCGAGAAATTTCCATGACTGCAAGAAAATATGTTCCTTCCTCTCAGATATGCCGTCAGGCTGAGTAGCTCCTAGGGTAGAGCGCTTGGACTTCAAGTTTGCAGGTTTGATCGTAGCCAGCCTCATGACAGTAGATCTATCGGCACGTAAATTAAATTTTTGGGAACAAAATTCCAATTCTTCGGTGTCTCCAAAATTTTTAATAATAGCAAGTGGGACATACGTTACATTATTATTAGTATTATTTAATAAATAAATAAATAAATAAATAAATAAATAAATGAAAAACCTACAACCTGTTTTCCAGTCAGTGACCGGGTCAGGGATGGAATGAATGAAGCCGCCATCCTGCGGCGAGGATAGAATTGTGCCGGCTGCCGAGGCCTGTCGCACTCCCCTGGGGCAATGATTAATGACTGACAGATGAAATGAAGTGATAGTGGAGAGTGTTTCTGGAATGAAAGATGACAAGGAAAACCGGAGTACCTGGAGAAAAACCTGTCCCGCCTCCGCTTTGTCCACCACAAATCTCACAAAGAGTGACCGGGATTTGAACCATGGAACCCAGCGGTGAGAGGCCGGCGCGCTGCCGACTGAGCCACGGAGGCTCAAATAAATAAATAAATAAATAAATAAATAAATAAATAAATAAATAAATAAATAAATAAATAAATAAATAATAATGGGCTGTGCCTGAATTTGATGACTTGAACATTTTCAAATGATTGCTTTCCCTGTCACCAAGTTTATTTTAGTAGGTGACCGTATTCAACAAATCACTCTCACTTATTTGCAATCACTCAGAAACAAAATGTGCTGCGTGCCCGCAATTGTTGAAAGCTGTTTATTACCTACGTCTTTTAGTAAACTTCCAAACATGATGTCCGTCGACTACCTTATTCAACTGGCGTCCCTACAAAATACATGCGATCTACCTGCGTGCGAAGATGATTATGTCACCCAATCCTTTCTAAGTATAACAGCCTTAGGGAATCAAAGATCTCCCGTTTTCCTCTTGGTGCAGATGGGCTAGAGATCATTGTCCCTTAAATTTTAACATAAATCACTCATTCAATGATGAACAGGACGTTACTTATGATTGCAACGCCGGAGCATGAAATGTTATAGATGCCCCAGTATGAAGCGGCTTTATTTTCTACAGGGAAATTAAGGAGAGAAATCATGGTCAAGATCTTGGTTCACAACCAGCATTAAGCGTGTACATTATCTATTTAGGGTATACTTATATCTCGTCAACCAATTTTAACCCCGTTAGGTTTTCTCGACGTTCAATATAGTTATAAAGCATGAAGTCGAGATTTCCCTGTTGGCTTAATACAGTCAGGTATTATAGACTACTATTGCCAGTACAGTTATCTAATAGTTTAGATATATAGCTGTAGTACCCTGTTGTGACTTTTAGTAGGTTAGCAGTGCATCACTTATTCATTCAAGCAAAATTGCATGCTATCATCAATCTTGATCTTCCTTAAGTTAGAATGCACAGAGCATCGAACTTTTTCAAATATTCGAACATGACTATAACGAACTTTTTGCGTGTATAGCAGCTGTAGTACCATTCCTAAAATATGATAACATTCGTCTGTCTGAACAACAACTCAAAGTATAATACTCAGGTCAATAAATAGGATTAAAAGAAATTACGGAAGTAGGTACTTAATATTGCAAATAATAGGCCTATACATTAGAAATTAGTAATATTTCTATAATATATTTTTATGACTTTCAGTGGTCAATCTCCAAACATCTGAGAATTAGAAAAGTACCTCCGCAGCTCTCATTTAGTTTAATTTTACTTGGCTCAAAATGCTAATCGCTTCTGTTTTTACTACTTTTCTATGATCATTATAATCGTTAATGATATCCGTGCCTATTGTCCTAAATTTACACGGTTATTTCTAAAGCCTTCCATGATTTCTTAGACACATGGACCAGTTACCCCAACACTTCATTATACCTGACGACTAAATTAGCAACTACCATTCTCACATAAGTTCAGTAAACGCTTTCGGTTCTTATTAGCTTCCATATGTTATCAAAGTTCACCTACGTTACTTTCTCATATCCTGCATTTTATTTCCAATTCCAACACTGACAAGACGACATGACGCATTGACACTATACTACTGTTGATGTTGACTCTGACTATGGGGTCGTTGAGTCCTTCATAAAACGTGTCTACATTATTTTCATCTGCTCCATCACGTGATGAATCAACTGAGATAATTTTAGTTTTACTTCTACATAATGCGTTCATTTATGTGCCTAATAGAAACTATGTTTACCGAGCTCGATAGCTGCAGTCGCTTAATTGCGGCCATTATCCAGTATTCGGGAGATAGTAGGTTCGAACCCCACTGTCGGCAGCCCTGAAAATGGTTTTCCGTGGTTTCCCATTTTCACACCAGGCAAATGCTGGGGCTGTACCTTAATTAAGGCCACGGCCGCTTCCTTCCCACTCCTAGCCCTTCCCTGTCCCATCGTCGCCGTAAGACCTATCTGTGTTTGTGCGACGTAAAGCAACTAGCAAAAAAAAAAAAAAAAAAAAAAAACAGAAACTATGTTGCGTGCTATGGTTTTTATGATGAACAATCCCAACCCCGCACTCTGCCCTTCCTTTTTAACTCGTGGTAAGGACACGTTTTAATCCGTTGCATCTTTTTCTTATGCACGCTTAATCGAATATAGCCTGCTTCTGGCAGATCCAGACACAGCCAGACACATTCTCCTTGATTGATCAACAAATCCTGCTTTTCCTCCTCCATAAGACCCATTAATATTAATAGTAGCCCAATGGAAATCCCTTTCGTAAACCGAATTCTTACCAAGGAGCCTCCGGCATTTCAAATGGAAGTGGGACTTCCGTCATTCCCACAGGTCCGAAGGTTGTTAAAATATTATGGGGGTCCTCAGTAAATTCCTGTAAAGTAGCGTGCTGGACTAGCTAACACATATTCCCAGTGTATTTCCAAACAAATTTTTTTTGCTTGTTCTTTTACGTCGCACCGACACAGATACGTCTTATGGCGACGATGGGACAGGAAAGACCTAGGAATGGGAAGGAAGTGGCTGTGGCCTTAATTAAGGTACAGCCCCAGTATTTGCCTGGTGTGAAAATGGGAAACTACGGAAAACCATCTTCAGGGCTGCCAACAGTGGGGTTCGAACCCACTATCTCCCGGAGCGAGCTCACTGCTGCGCGCTCCTAACCGCAGGGCCAACTCGCCCGGTAAAAGAAGTTTTAGGAACCAGGGATGGATTGGGTAGTCCTAGCCAAATAAGTACTAGGAATGTCATATCTCAAAATATATTAGCGGAATGCGCACTTTCTATTGCACAGTAATTGGTATCCCGTTCACAGGACCAGTCGCTAGGCCACTCAGTCGTTGCCCATAGTTCATGAACTAGGAAGTGAAAACAGTAACTCACACTACGCGTCACGTGAATCTTATAGTAGTTTCCTTATAAGATGTCTATTAATGCATGATGCATATGTTTCAATGTATTATGACGCCGCTTACTTTGCAACATTACCGAGCGAGTTGGCCGTGCAGTTAGGGTCGCTCAGTTGAGAGCATACATTTGGGAGATAATGGGTTTGAACCCCACTGTCAGCAGCCATGAAGATGGTTTTCCGTGGTTTCCCATGTTCACACCAGGAAAATGCTGGGGCCGTACCATAATGAAAGCCGTGGTCGCTGCCTTATCACGCTTAGCTCTTTCCTTTCCCATCGTCGCCGTAAGACGTATCTGTATCGATGTGACGTAATGTAAATCGTAAAAAATAAAAAATAAAACATTTCGATTGTTTTACTCAGTTTGTTTGGGAGTAGCCAGCCTATCTCTCACCCACAGGAGTTGGAATCGATTACTGACCAACTAAAAGATTTCTACGACAATTTGAGGGTTGGTTTGAAATCCATTCGGCCTATACGAGAATAATTGAGGACCTAGCAGATTGTGAGATAGCGGCCTCGTTGTACAAAGCCAAGATAAACGGCAAAGGGCATTTGTGGCACTGACTACTTGTCACCTCGCAATGTTCAGAACTTCCATCAGAGCAATGGTCGCTTGCTAGGCTGAAGTCCAGTAGGGTTGGTAAAGCGATGGGGTTTGTACTGATATAAGTAGGCCAACGTCTCACGGCTGAGGGTCATATGGAAATTCGCACCACGATATTAGTGATATAAAATGTGTAACGGGAGGCTTCATCTCGTCATATTCTAGGGAACTGACTATTTCATTCGTAGTATTTTCATAGGCCTTTCGGTGCACTGAATCCTGTACTTTATCGACTCCAAATTCCATCCCGAAGTCCTTTGAAAATGATTTGTTAGATGTAAATAAATTGATCATTATCACTTTGAGTTTCATTTGTTGAAAGAATTCATGATCATTTGACTTTCCAACGGGAATTTTTACGTGACGTGACGTGATGCGATGTGATGTGATGTGATGTATGATGAAACTCTTCTACAATAGAACACATTGGATTTTGCTTTGCGACGATAGAGCGTATGTCGATCTCGTTGGCTGAATGGTCAGCGTACTGTCCTTCCGGTCAGAGGTTCCCGGGTTCGATTCCCGGCCGGGTCGGGGATTTTAATCGCTTCTGATTAATTCTTCTGGCTCGGGGTTTGGGTGTTTGTGTCCGTCCCAACACTCTCCTCTTCATATTCACACTACACACTACACTACCAATCACCACAGAAACACGCAATAGTGATTACATCCCTCCATATAGGGTTGGCGTCAGGAAGAGCACCCGGCCGTAAAACAGGGCCAAATCCATGTATGTATGTATGTATGTATGTATGTATGTATGTATGTATGTATGTATGTGTGTGTGTGTGTGTGTGTGTGTGTAACGCAATTCGCACCCGCGACCCCACAGAGTGTGGGAACAACGGTAGGAAAATAAGAAGAAAAAGAGCGTGTGTCGATCACCCATTATCGGTTAGAGTTTCTCATTTTGAGCTAATAACGTCGGACGCGAGGTGATAGCACACATTGATTAACATAAACGTTCTCCATTACTACTATATATTGCATTAGAACAGCAATTTGGCAGGATAGCAAGGGGTTTAAAGAAGGCATAAAGATGCCATGGCCCAATTAAGGTACAGATCCAGCATTTGCTTGGACTGAAAATGGGAAACCACAGAAAACCACCATCAGAGCAACTGACAGTGGATATTAAAGCCACTATCTTCCGAATCCAAGCTGACAGCTACACGTCTCGAACCGCGTAGCCAACTTGTTAAGTAGGGAGGGAACAATTTGCGAAGTATATAGTGCTTCAAGCAAAACATAGTTTTAAATTATTCCTCCTCGGGTGTAAGATGTTGCATGAGATGAAAGGGAAACAAGTCTGTCATTGTGAATAATGGTAACGTCAGCTACAACACTATGTGGAGTTATTCGTGTGCTGTCGTCGGTTTCGCTATCTGTAACAATTCGGTGGTAATCTAATGTAAGCTCGTGTAGCATGGGTAGGGGGCGTAGCCGCGATGACCTCGATAGGAACCTACTTGTCACGAACAGCAGAAAAACAGAGCGTGAGTTATATTCGTATTGAACACAGCTGTGGAAGTTATGGGCAAGTGGACTGAAAGGAGTGGAATTTGCATCAATAACTGATAAGACAGCACAGTAACAGCGAAGTACACAAAACTGTAGTTAGTGCGGTTGTCTTTCTCTGGCCAAAGGGGGAGCTATATAATAGAGATGTATCCAGAGATACGAATAATAAAGAAACATCCATTCTGTTTTGAACGTTCACATATATATATATATATATATTTGAGGATGGATGACCAGTTGTACTTCCTCTAATAATCATCACCACCACCACCACCACCACAAATATACATACTCACACTACTGAACAAAAATATTAAACTGAATTTAAACAAAATACAATCTTAAAATATTCATGAAATAAAATGCTGAATCGTCAGACTATGTACTCACACTTAGTACTTACCTGATTACTTACACATACAATAATTGATGGGCGCCAGCTACAAATAGATGTAGCGGTAACAAAATGAGAGTCTTGAATATCTCTAGGGTGTGAGGTAATGGGAAACATCCCTTCTGTTTTGAACGTTCACATATATATTTGAGGATGGATGACCAGTTGTACTTCCTCTAATAATCATCACCACCACCAGGAGATTAGCGTTCGGATTCCCCATTAAAATGTGAGGTTATCTGATCTACTATAGAAATGCAACAATCAATTATATTTGGCAATGAACAAAATATATTCTTTAAAAATTGACTTTAACGAGTGGGACCCACTGCAATAATTCAAAAGATAATATAACTCTGACATTATAACTGAAGGAAACTGTAGGCATAAAATTTGAAATCTTCTTTACCGGACATTTAAAAGTTATACAAGAAATGTATCCCTCACTGTTCACTTGACTGTACCTCGAGCACTTTGAGAGTTATGACGACGTATTACTTTGAGTTGGTATCAGCTATAGGTATCTCAAGCCTGCTTTGGTGATGTATCCTTTTAGTTTCACAGACGAGATATATCATGGTTTCAAATTATATTCACACTTCACAAGTAATTCACTGATAACTGTTAGTCTGCATTACGACGACTCAATATTCGGCTGTTACGTAACTGACACACGAACTCAATCGAACAGATGCACGAAACACGCTCCGAACATGTAATCCATTTGGTCACTGGTGATTACGTATCCATATCACTGTACCCCATTCGTCTCCTTCCAATTGACTCCAGTTGACTTCATGGCAAGTTTTTCCATTCATCTTCTTCCAACCAGCTGCTTCCAAGCAACTGAACTATCCAACTGACTGACCTCTCCATCCAAATGACTATCCATCGACCAAGTCTCCATTCATCTGACTGACTCTATAAAAGACTGGTCCTTGTATATATGGACACTAGTTGTCACACCTACGTAATCTCCAAAAATAGCAATCATGTCACTCCCACCCAACTCAAAGTGTTACAAGTTGTGTGGCAATAGCCTGAGGCAAACTAGGGTCTCCCTAAGTGTGATCTCATCGCTAAAAGCGTACAGTGATAGAGCGATGACTCGACAGTTATGGCAGCAGTATTCCAACATGCATTGCAATGTTTTAAAAGGTAGTATCACAAATAATATATCCATATCTGATATTAGCCATTAAGTCTCATTTATCATTATTTTGACGTTAATGTACACACACATACATATACACAATAAATTAACTACAATAAAGCGAGCGATAATTAATTAATACATAGCGAAATCAAATTCTAGAATTGAATCAAACAATTAACAGTTACAATAACAGTAATAATAAGAATAATACAGATGCAATAATAATAATAATAATAATAATAATAATAATAATAATAATAATAATAATAATAATAATAATAATATTCCGGCTCCATGCCTAAATGGTTAGCGTGATGGCCTTTGGTCACAGGGGCCCCAGGTTTGATTCCCGGCAGGGTTGGGAATTTTAACCATAATAGGTTAATTTCGCTAGAACGGGGGCTGGGTGTATGTGTCGTCTTCATCATCATTTCATTCTCATCACGACGCGCAGGTCTCCTACGGGTGTCAAATAAAAAAGACATGAATCTGGCGAGCCGAACTTGTCCTTGGACACTCCCGGCACTAAAAGCCATACGCCATTTCATTTTTCATAATAATAATAATAATAATAATAATAATAATAATAATAATAATAATAATAATAATAATAATAATAATAATAATAATAGAGATGAATGCTTGTAACGGGATTTGAACTGTTACAATACATACATACATTACGTACAAGAGACAATCGACTGAATGTAACTTGAAAGCTCCTCACTGTGTCGAACACACAAGTTAAATATAAGTATTATTCTAAACTATATTTTTTAAAAAACTTTATTAAACAAGGGATAAAAATATACAGTATTAAACGAAGAATGACATGTTTCGTTCTTAAAAGGACATCATTAGATTCTAACAAGTAACAGTCAAATATTTAGAAATAATATTTGTTAACTCTTTTTAATATTCAGCAACTTAAATTTTAGAACATTTCTAAATATTGTCCTTCTTTGTGTCCATTCCAGCATTAACTGCGAGGTGTTTGGATAACCGTTGCTCTGTCAGTGGCTTGGGTCCTATATCTGCAGTCCGTTGACCTACTTTCGCCACGTCATGCCCCTCCCCAAGTCACGTGATTGATACGTTGTTTATTCTTTTTATTCCTTTTGCTATTATTATTATTGTACCGGGTGGTACACCTCCACGCCGCTAATTCAAATATTGCGCCAGTTGAAACTTCTCTACAGGAGAAAGCCTGAACTTTAACAAACTGTATTAACTCAACGGTTTCTCGGAAGATGTCACTACTGTAAATTTGGTAATTTTGAAGTGTTCTGAACTGTGTCTATTTTGATTTGTGTTTGTTTGCTCCGTATCAAGAAGTTTGAACATTCTCTAACAGATGTCGCTACCCAAAACTATGGTAACACACTCTGGTGCAATGGAATGAACTTTCTTGAAGAAATATTGTATTCCTAAGTTTTATTTTTACTAAATTTTGTTCTATGGTTTGTGGGTTGGCAATATAAATCCTTTCTTTCCGCCCGTTTTGAATGTAACCAATCATGAATTTACGTAATTAATTTTCCACCAATAAGGTGTTTCTTCCTCGTCTTGTGTATTAGTTTTTGCTGTTGGCCAATAAAAGTTTGTGGGCGGGTTGTTATCATTCATGAAAAGTCTCGAATGTTCCACGAGGGTATATAAACTGCTGATTTTCTTGTCTCGGTGCCACTTCAGTAACTTATTAGTGTGTGAATATGTAGCAGGGGGCGGGAAGCGCCTCTTTCTTCAAGTAGCAGTTCTCCTTCAAGGTAATGACCTGTTAACATCTTCATTTCTTGCTAGCTCAGCAGTTTAACTCTCGGGGAGGGTTCGAAACCTTTAGTATGTAACCTACCTTTTTTTAATGTAAATTCTTTTCTGTCTATGTAAAATCTATAAATTACTGTAAAGGGGGGATAGAGAGTGCTTCACCCTCTCGAACTCCCCTTCATTTTTGAAAAGGAGGTGACGACGTTTTCATAACCGTTCTTCTCTTCTTTATTGTAGTAAAAGTTTTCTCATACGTGTCACCTCCCTAGCTTGGGATTAGCCCCTGTGTGATCGGCCTAGCGCCACATAGGTTTTAGACAAAACTTGGTGTAGGAGTGCAAGTTATCGCCTCCATTCAATTTTGTATTTTGGGCCTTTTTCTTAACCCGTTTTGTTTTCCTTCCTGCGAAGGTCCAGTAGATTGGGTACGATATACCCCTGTTTCTTTATTATGCCTTGATGGCAGGTTGTGTAATAGTCCGTTATTGCCTTTATAGGCTTGAAAGATCGAGAGCGGGACAGCTCTTTATAGTGTTGTGGTAAAAGTGCCTTAGAGAGGCTTGAGATGTAAAGTTGGGAGCTAATGCTCCATGTAATTAAGGGTGTTTTACTCTTTGGTATCTTGTTATTGTGAGCTGAGAGCTCAGAAATTATATTTGGGGGCTCGAAGCCCAGATCTTGTAATAACATACATGAAGAAAATACACACTATTAAACAAAGGATGACATACTTCATTCTACTAGAACCTCCTCAGATTCTATAAACTCACCTTAAATCATGCGCATATATACTGTATATGTAAAATATGGTTTAGGTTGCGTAAACTTGTCAACGATTGGGAGTTGGTGATGTTATGAACAATTAATAACAAATAATGATTTTAGAAGTCTTCAACTGTAACCTTATTAACTTACAGAAATGTTTCTGTACGCATCTAAGCTGCTAATCACTAATACACAAAAAATACATTACAACATTACGAAAGAAAATTACCCTCCCCTATCTAATAAACAATGTTATTGCTCACAAAACTCCCCTAATTCCCCTCCCTTCTCCACAGGACAGAGTTAATTGTCTACGGAATTTCCTACTTACCACCGTACTTAGCTATCAGGACTGCGCAAAGTCACTGACTGCAGTCCAGACGTAGTTACTAACTGTAACGGACGACTGATTAGCAGCTTACAAGGGGGAATTCCCTACTCGTCACCCCCGATTTCACTCAAATTTATAGAACATGCAGGGATTCGCTAGAAATGAAAGTACCCAAAGTAGGAACTCCAGATGGCCAAGCATATAGAAAATAAAAATAATAATGAAAATTTATTTATTTATACACAAAAAGCATAGAAAAGGTAAAAAATTGGGATTTCATTGTCAGACATTTTTCTATCTGCGCCAAGAATCTATTGTCTGTGTACAGCCGCCAGGAGCAACCTTCACTTGTCAGGTGGAAACGAATCCTACCGCGAAACGACTATTCACGTTTATGGCACATTCCCCAAGGAGGGGAGATAGCCAATAAAGGAGAAAAAAAGAAGAATTTCTCTTTGAACACGTCAAGAAAGTTCGCAACTCCAAATTTTCTACAATTGTGCGCTCATTAAACAAATGACGTCCTATATGCCTCTTCCATATACATAAATAAATAAAATAAATTAAAATGAATTGAAGTCCGCTTCTGTGGTGCAGTGGTTAGCGTGATTAGCTGCCACCCCCGGAGGTCCGGGTTCGATTCCCGGCTCTGCCACGAAATTTGAAAAGTGGTACGAGGGCTGGAACGGGGTCCACTCAGCCTCGGGAGGTCAACTGAGTAGAGGTGGGTTCGATTCCCACCTCAGCCATCCTGGAAGTGGTTTTCCGTGGTTTCCCACTTCTCGCCCGGGCAAATGTCGGGATCTTACCTAACTTAAGGCCACGGCCGCTTCCTTCCCTCTTCCTTTTCCATCCCTTCCAATCTTCCCCATCCCCCGCAAGGCCCATGTACAGCATAGCAGGTGAGGCCGCCTGGGCGAGGTACTGGTCATTCTCCCCAGTTGTATCCCCCGACCAAGAGTCTGAAGCACCAGGACACTGCCCTTGAGGCGGTAGAGGTGGTATCCCTCGCTGAGTCCGAGGGAAAAACCGAACGTGGAGGGTAAACAGATGATGTGAAAATAAATGAATAATATAAAAATTGAGAAAAATATTCTCCACACGGGGAGTCGAACCCACAACTACCGAATTATTAGTCCAAGCTCTTACCGCTACGCCACGTCAACATTTTCATTTTTATTTTTATTGTCTATATGCTTGGCCATCTGGAGTTCCTACTTTGGGTACTTTCACTTCTAGCCAAGCGCTGCGTGTTCTATAAATTTGAGCGCAATCGCTGGTGACGAGTAGGGAATGCCCCATTGTTAGATAAGTACATAAATATTTCTTTTAATAAGGTGACAGTTGAAGACTACTGCAATCATTATTTGTTATTACTTGTTCATAATATCACCAACTCTCTAATCACTGACATGTTTAGGCAATGTAAACAATACTGTACATATATACGCATGATTTAAAGTATAAGTAAACTCGTGTTCTCATCGCGAGGTGATGTAGCTCATCCAAGGCATTCCCCCGCCAATGGAGGTGAGCTGAATGTACCATTTAACCACATATCAGCCCACCTGCATTTCTTAAACTTCTGGCAGTACGGCGAATCGAACCCAGGCCAGCTAATATTTCTGACTATTACGCTACGGAGGTGGATATTTAAAGTGATTTGATAGCATCTGAGGATGTTCTTGTAAGGGGAGACAGATTTACAGGTACGTTGTAGTGTCATATGTGTTAAAATTAGTGTGTGAAATAATGTCAGCAGCATAACGTCCTACTATTTACTTCTACGGATTTCCGAGACGACGAGGTGACGGAATTTAGTCCCGTAGGAGTTCGTTTACTTGTCAGTAGATCTACCGATACGAGGCTGATGTATTTGATCACCTTCAAATACCACCGGACTGAGCGAGGATCTAACCTGCCAACCGGGGGTCAGAAGGCCAATGCCTCAAACATCTGAGCCACTCATCCCGGCACTCTCTGTTTTCGACAGACTGAAAGGATTTACGAGGTGTGTGAGAAAAGTTTTTACATTTTTTACATTTACATTACTTTTCTTTGCTATAAGCTACGATGGATTTCTGTCTATTCCTGCATTTTACAATATGGTATCTATCACAGAATTCCAAGCACAACTCACACACACATTCGTCATTTGGTTCGTGAAATAATTTGTTGCAGCACACCTTGTGGTGGAAACCATGGATCGCCAGTCTCGTCGTCACGTGTCGCATATCATGATTAGCTTCCATCCAGGTCCTGTCTTGCATAGCAGGTGTTGCATTGAAGTCCTCAGGTATGTTGTTTTTCTTCTCATGCAGATATCGTATATGCTGTGAGAAAAGTAATGAGACTGGCAACCCTGCGGGTAATCCGGCAACGTTGTGTCTACCGGCCTGTGCTAGACCGGTTTGTTTATCCCTTCTACGTCCTCAGTCCGAGTTACAACTCCATACAGCTAACACATTATTTTTGACAGCTCCGTCAGTGAAGTTAAGTTTTGGTTTTGTGTTTTAGAGCAACGTTGTGCAATAAAGTTTTGTGTTAAACTTGGTGAATCCGTGAGTGTGACTTTTGAAAAGTTGTAACAGGTCTATGGGGAACATCGCTTATCAAGAGCACACGTTTTCCGCTGGCACAAATCATTTTAGGATGGCCGAGAACACATTGAAGATGAACCTCGCTCAAGGAGACCTTCAACTTCAAAAACTGACGAAAACGCTGAACGCGCGAGTGTTCTTGTGAGATCAGACCGTCGTTTAAAAATAAGGATGATGAGTGAACAGTTCGTGTGAGACCCGACATTGCAGACAAGTGGATGCTTCATCATGACAATGCCCCGTGTCACACGGCCATTTCCATCAGCGAATTTTTTCACCTCAAAACACATTACTGTTGTTCATTAACCCCCGTATTCACCTGATTTGAGTCCTTGTTGTGACTTTTTCCTTTTCCCGAAATTGAAACATATCCTAAAAGGACGCCATTTTAGAACTCTGGGGAACATTCAAAAGACTGTGGCCGACCAGTTAAAAGCCATACCATTTGAAGACTTCCAGCGCTGCTACCAAGAGTGGGAACAATAACTCCGCCGGTGTATAGCTGCCCAAGGGAACAACTCTGAAGGGGATAATATTGTTGTTTGAAAACAAATAAGAACTTTAGTTAGTATAAAATCTGTCTCATTACCTTTCTCACACACCTCGTAAAGCTATATTTAACGAAGTCGACATTGGAAAATATTGCCTCCTTCTTAACAAGATAACCTGAAAGTCAAACATATTTTTTAAAAGTTATAGTGGGTGCAGGTACCCCTGAACTCGTGCTACCAAGTGATCGTTCTCGTTTCTTCAAGTAACAGACGGCTGGGAAGGTCGAATCCCTGTATTCGCTTATTAGGGATTTCAGTTACTTGTATATTGACTACTGAAGGCTGCTTACACTGGATTTTCCATGAACTGGTAACTTTGAAGGAAGATCCTTCAAGGTTAACTACTGTTCACGACGGTGGTTTTCTGTATTTCCAGCGTTGATGTTCTGTTTGTGCTATATTTTGGTGAACGAGTAGCTCTAGATTATGCTAAATGTTCTTCTATACCTTTAGAAGTGCTTCTGATCTTCTTACGGATGGAGGTGCAATACTGTTGAGAACAGGTAGTCTAGTGTGTTTGTACTCCGAATACATCCCGTGATTATTCGCATAGCTTGGTTGAGTTGTCCTGCTATTTTCATTGTGTGAACACTATTGATCCAGGTTGAACAGCGGTATTCAGCAACAGAATATGGTAAGGCTAAGGATGTGGGTCGTAGGATGTGAGTATTAGCTCCCCATTATTTACCAGCAAAAGTTTCTTTCTTTCTCTCTTAATCTGTTTTGCGTCCAGTGTTGGCTTTACCCTCGGACTTAGCGAGAGATCCCAACCCTACCGCCTCAAGGGCAGTGTCCTGGAGCTTCAGACATCGGGTCGGGGGATACAACTGGGCAGAATGACCAGTACCTCGCCCAGGCAACCTCACCTGCTATACTGAACAGGGGCCTTGTTGGGGGATGGGAAGATTGGAAGGGATAGACAAGGAAGAGGGAAGGAAGCGGCCGTGGCCTTAAGTTAGGTACCATCCCGGCATTTGCCTGGAGGAGAAGTGGGAAACCACGGAAAACCACTTCCAGGATGGCTGAGGTGGGAATAGAACCCACCTCTGCTCAGTTGACCTCCCGAGGCTGAGTGGACCCCGTTCCAGCCCTCGTACCACTTTACAAATTTCGTGGCAGAGCCGGGAATCGAACCCGGGCCTCCGGGGGTGGCAGCTAATCACACTAACAACTACACCACAGAGGCGGACACCAGCAAATTTTTGTAGAATATTATTTCTAGTTTTGATTTTTGCAGCCACATTCGAGAGATGTTGCTTGAAGGTCGGACGAGGCCGATGTGGATGTTTGCCACACACCTCTGCAAATTGTAACTGTGGTACCTCCTTGCAGACCGTCCACCACATTATTGCTGACTGCCCTCTTCTTGTTTTCAGAGGAAAGATAACGGACATCCATCATACATCAGGTGAAGCAATACAATGGGTCAAAGAACTAGACCTAAAATTGTAAGATTGTGCGAGGTAGTGATTGCCCACAAACGTTGTTTATAAAATGTATTTGCGAATAATTGTGATTCATCATACGATAAATCATAAATAAATAAGCAGCTGACAGGTCACGAGATATACAGGACATTCCTTAATATATGTGCGAAGTAATCAGGGGTTTGATATTTTACCCCGAAACAACAGAAGAATTCCCTATGGACATAATCCCTACGGTCGATGATTTTTCGTGCTACGGCTGGTTTGGTTGTTAGCTGTAATGGGAGAATAGTTCGTAGTTGGTATTAACTTTGGAGTCAGACATGCCCTTACGGATTTAGCAGTACTTCACCAGCGTGTGGAACAAAATTGTCGTCCGATGCCTGGAGTGTTCGAACGTGTCCGACAATCATTGAGATGGAGTATTGTGGACATTATGAGAACGTCTTGTATTGGAATGTAGTATCCCTTTTGGTACACCGATATGGTGACATCTAGCCGACGTGGGATGTGCCAGGTAAGTACTTACCGTCCTAAGTTTGATAGTCTGTAACTCGTTACCGATCGACCATTGGACATGCAGTACTCTACGTTCATAGGGCCTTTTTCGATGTTTCTGGGTGTATCATACACTCCCCTACTACTTCCCCCATGCTTAGCAGTGAAAATTTGCGCTTGATATTAAAATAACTAAGTCCTATGCCGTTATACCATGAAAAGGATTTTTTAATTTATTTCTTGTTATTTGTTTTACGTCGCACCGACACAGATAGGTCTCATGGCGACGATAGGATAGGAAAGGCCTAGGAGTTGAAAGGAAGCGACCGTGGCCTTAATTAAGGTACAGCCACAGCATTTGCCTGGTGTGAAAATGGGAAACCACGGAAAACCATCTTCAGGACTGCCGACAGTTGCCGTTGCCAAAAACCTTTCGACGTGTTAATGCGACGTTAAACAATTAGCAAACAAGAAACATGCGGGTACATACATATTAATTACAACACTACTGTATCGATGGAAATGGGATCAAGCAACTAGGAACTTACTTGATAATATTATAATTTCGTAGACGATATGCGCTAAGCTTTGTTTCACGAAAGGTGATGATAGACAGTTCAAGGGGGGTCCCGTCGTCAGTTCCACAGTAAAACTTGCTGACAAATTACTTAGTTTCGTTGTCAATTATAAGCCTCTGTTCCAGCTAACTTTTCTCATAACGGCGCATTACTCCTCTGTAATTAACTTCCAGTTCTCAGAGTGGAGCCCTCGTTTTTGCCACATGCTGCTGCTTTAAGCAATCGATATCACTTCTCAGAGTGCGCCCAAGAAAAAGTAAATAGCAAGAAATAGTAGCCATTAGCAGTTCCGGAAACTAATATCATCTCAGCATCATTTAATGAGATATACGTTTTTAAAGTCAGATTATAGAGTTAAATATTCCTTCCCTTCTCTCTCAAGATCAGCCTTTTTGAAATTTACGAAGGACATGTTAGAAAATAAGAAGGAGAGCCTCCGTGTCTCAGGCGGCAGCGCGCCAGCCTCTCACTACTGAGTTCCGTTGCTCAAATCCCGGTCACTCCATGTGAGATTTGTGCTGAACAAAGCGTAGGCGGGACAGGTTTTTCTCCGGGTACTCCGGTTTTCCCTGTCATATTCATTCCAGCAACACTCTCCGATATCATTTCATTTTATCTGTAATTCATTACTCATTGCTCCAAAGGAGTGCGACAGGCTTCGGCAGCCGGCACAATTCCTATCCTAGATGGGGGCTTCATTCATTCCATTCCTGACCCAGTCGAATGACTGGAAACAGTCTGTGGATTTTCATATGTTCGAAAATAAGAAGCATACGTGCGTAACTGTCACGATACTTGTAAATGGAAATTCATGGGTACAATTCCCAGTCATACTGAATATTATTATTAGGCCTATTATGTCCGGCCTCACGGCCAAATAGTTGGCATGCTGGCCTGAATGTCAGATGCAAAGCTGAAACAGATATATAATTTAAAGTATTTAGGCTGCGTTTTCTCCCAGGATGGTAGTATAGTAAGTGAGATTGATTCAAGGTACAGTGAAGCTAAAAAAGTGAGCTCGCAGTTGCGATCAACAGTATTCTGTATGAAGGAAGTCAGCTCTAGGATGGAACTTTCACATCGGTCTGTTTTCATACCAACTTTGCTTTATGAGAGTGAAAGCTGGGTGGAATCAGGTATTATATTCATAAGCTAGAAGTAACAGGCATGAAGGTAGCGAGAATGATTGCTGGCACAAACAGGTGGGAACAATTACAGGAAGGTACTCACAATCAGAAAATAAAGCCTAAGTTAGGAATGAACTCAATGAATGAAGCTGTGCGCATAAACCAGCTTCGGTGGTGGGATCACATGAAGCGAATGGAGGTGAATAGGTTACCTAGGAAAATAATGGACACTGTTATGGAGTGTAATAGGGACGGAGGGAGACCAAGACGACGACGTTTAGACTAAACTTACAACGGTTGAAGGTAAGAGGTACAGAACTTTACAAGGCCACATAACTAGTTACAAGTAGAAGTTTGTGGCGGCGATTAGTAAATTCACAGAGTCTTGGAAACTGAACGCTGGAAAGCATAAGAGTTTATAATGAAGATGTATTTACCCTGTTGTCGGAAATTACTCAAAACAAATCGTATTGCTTTCCTTTGGATCTTATCCAATTCTAGAATCAAGTAATTCTGGTGAGCGTCCTGTGCACTCGAACGAACAATACTACAGTTGGTGTCTTACAAGCGACTTATATGCCCACTCATTCATGCTCCTTATTACAACCCCTAAATACCCTCATAATCAAACGAAGAAACATGCAATTTATATTTACAATCCTGTTAACATAATTACATTTTTTAACCCCACTTTACTTATGGAGATCCCCGTGAGGTACTATATCACTAATTAAACGTCAGAAGTCTTTTTCTCTAAGTGAAACAACTTGACTCATCACACCTATTATCATCATACCACTGTATTCTCTTTCTCATTACATGATAAGGTACTGTGCCCGTCCTAGTCAGTCATCGAACACGAGACACCCCAGGGGTGCTCAGTTCGGTGGCTGTAGGCTTATAAAATAAATGAATGTGGCAGGATTATCATAGGGTTCATCAAATGAGTGCGTTCCAAGTAGAAAACAAATATGACACTTTTATTCAATTTAAAGCAGTATTGGCCATCCTGAAATCTATGATTGTGATTATGATCGTTACGTTAAGGAATTTAATCTGGCTCTTGATGTAACAAACCTAGGCACACACAAATGGGATGGTACACGGCAGTTGTTTCCCTGACATTCTAACAGAGTATGTACATTGTAAAAAAATTTTTTTATCGTCTTCAAAGTTATTAAGTTATTTGTTTAAAGTTGAATTAAAAATTTTCATTCAGAAAAATGAGGTCTGGGCCAAGCCTTCATCGATAATCTGGAAAAAATACAGTAATTGTAAGAACGAATAGAATAAAGAAATAACCAAGATTCAAAAAGTTAACACTTATGACAAAATAATAAAATTTACAGTCGTTATCTTAACAAAAAAAAATGAAAAGTTGAATTTGCCTTGGTTTTCTCTAAGTTAATCCGAGACGTCGGATATACCTGTTCACGTCATCTCACATCTCCTTTCGTGAGAATTTATATTGAACGTTAAGTATTTGACCAATGATTAAACTAAATAAAACGCCTCCTGGGCTTGCAAACGTAAATAAATGGGGATAATACCATCCATGTGGAGATCCTGTCCACTATCAATCGATAATATCAGTGTCACATGTTTCAGAATAGAACACATACAAAAAATATAACCCTCTAAATACTAATAAATCACTACTTCTACAGCTAACTACGGAAATTGGTAAGAAGACTGTGAGTACTAAGAAGAAAATATCTACACTATGTACATGTCGACGAGTGTCGATCAACCGCTTTACTCTCCTATTAACAAATTTATTGAGTTACAGCAAGATTGAGTTATCACATGAGAGTAAAAATTACATCAACGAATGAGCTGGTATAATCATGAATCAGACATTATTTAGATATTTCGTCGAAGACTTGTTCTTTAGACCTAGGGCCTTCTCGAACATTCATCTGTACCTTGAGATTGAAATTACTGGATTACTTGAGAAAATTTGGGATATTCCCACGAATTAAAAGTACATCGATAAACATGGACTTTCATTTTCTTCATCTAAAGACACTAATATTAGGCTACACTGCATTTATCGCGAATAATCCATAAACATGCGAAAAGCTCAGTATCGCGAAGATTCATGCCACTTATTCCATAAACTCTATACGTACAATATACCACAATGACGACTTTAACTTGTCGCATCTAAATCTCAAATATATAGCCGTGAAATATCAGGACCTACCCTCGTCCTACAAATACATAATATCCACTTAAAAGTGTCTCGATGATTAATTACATCCAATTAATTATCACATGCTTCCAATGCACATGTTCACATTAAATTCTCACATAGAATTCGGACTCAATATCCCGATGACACGTTGTCTCAGACACGAGGTACAAGTAGAAGTTCAAAATACAAGGAAAATATAGAAAATACGGACGAAATATCCTACCATTTAATCCATCAAACATAAACTAATTCATATTCGTGACGAAATTTACTCAATAAGCAGAGATGGTGTCGATAACACCTGGATAACTCTGTCAGAACCCTCACTGTCAAATTCATGGCCACATGGTCATTAAATAATCACATGTGTCAGTTTTATGACGTATTCGAGCAAATAAACTGCCATAAAAAAGTGTCAAAATAGCTTACTAAGAAAAAGAAAGGATAGAACAAAACTACATAGAACAGATATAAATGAGACGTAATCGACTTAACTTATAGATGAATCTTCATGTCTGGAAGTCTGGGTTCTCAATCAGCCATGCCAGGAAGAAAGAATCTGCATCCCGGCGCCGCCAACGATGGTCAAAGGTTTAGAACCTCATGGTGAAGCACTGATAATCCATGATGTGAGATTCCGTCCTCTTCTGGAATTTATTCACGTCCACGTCTTCCGCGTCCACTCGTAAGACAGCTGAAACTTACACAAAATGTTTTAGAGTAGGCTCCAAGCACACACGTAACAGTATTTTAGAAATGACACGTACTTTAAGGGATTAATGTCTGCACATTCGACGTCTGATCACAGCACTGTTCTAAATTATATCCAATTTTCAGACGTGTAGAGCACAGGAGTGAAGCGACGTTCCACGCTGAGCGACTGAAGGTGATAGTCCAAGACAGGCCAGAGGGTGTGTGAGAGCGAGTATTCGTATCACATGACTTAAATGTCATGTCTGGTGCACATACACGGAAGTAAAGTCAATTGAGGGGCTAAATTCTTCTCCTGTACGAATCTACAACTTCATCACCATCTTAGCCACAAGGTCGTGCAAATTATTCCAAAATTTCAGTTTTTAATTTATATCCTCCAAATGTGCTATTCTTTTATCCAGTTTATTTTACTTTAGTCCTTGAGCCTTCCGTGATTATGCACGTCGCCACCAAAGATATTACAAATATTTCATTCATGTCATTCCTCGCAATTATAGGTGACACGCGCTGGCCTCCTTCTTCCAGTCACCAACCTTCATTTTTTTATTTTTATTCCGTTAGCCAGTCGGCCGCTCTCTGCACAAAAAAACTCGTTCTCGCCCCCGTCCAAGGTCGCGCGCACCCCATCTCGCCGACAAGCAGACACAAGCCGCACCAACACCTGTTCTTTCATTTGTGGCCTCACGGTCACATCCACCTCTTACTGGGACAAAAATTTTTAAGCAAGGTTAAAAATTTTTACAATCGTGTTCATTCCTTAAAATGTGGTCCGTATGCTGTCTACTTCACTGTTTAATTTTCCATGTTATTTATAATTTCAGGCATCTGTCAGTTGTCTGAACGGTAATCATTCTGCACGGCATAAACTGGTATTTCTTCGATAGCCGACCCGGGTCTTTTCTTTTTTTTCTTTCTTCACTCTTCTGCTTTACGGTAGAGTCTTAGGTTCGAGGCATTGAATATAAATTCCTGTCGTCCATCGAGACTTTGGACTCGGTAGGCGTTGTTGTTATACGACCTTATAACCTTAAATGGTCCAGTATACAAGTCAGCAAACTTGCCGTAAAATCGTTCTGTAGGGCTGGAGACCATCGGTTTTCTCACTAAGACCAGTTCGTTCACTTGTAAAGGTCTGTGAAATCTTTTCCTCGCAACTCTGCGTAACCTGCGGTCAGCCTGTTTACGCAGGTGCTCTGCTGTTATTTCAATGCGCCTTGCTGGAGTCGGTTGTACGTCAGGCGGACATTGTACGATGTTTTCCCAAGGTCGAGAGGGAAACTGCCCGTGTTGAATAAGGACGGGTATCTGGCCTGTAGATTCATGAATGGTATTGTTATGGCAGTCCATAAGAATAGGCAGTACTTTTATCCAGTTCCAGTGACATTGTCCAGAGTATATTCTGCAAAACTTAGCGATTTCGGGCATGACCCGCTCGGCTGGGTTACCGGCTGGATATCTGATTGAATTTAAGACGTGTTTGATATCAAGCTGTCTCATGGCTTGTTGGAACTCCTGAGATGTAAACTGAGGACCATGGTCCGATAATAAGAACTCTGGTTTGCCCATCGTAGGTATCACGTTACGTGTAATGCGTCTCAAAATTGACTTGGTATTACTCTTCTGTATGGCGAAAAGTGACAAGAATTTAGAAAAGACATCTATGGTCACTACTACATGTTTGTTTCCATGGGTAGACCTGGGAAGTGGTCCGAATAGGTCGATTGCGAATACCTTCCTGGGCTGTTCAGGCAATAACGGAATGGGATATTGTTTTAGCAGGCGATTGTTCGGCTTTACACGTTGGCACGTGTCGCAGGTTCCGATTGTCACTCGTACCATCTCTCTCATCTTTGCCCATGTGAATGTTTCTTGTATAGCAGCCACCACCTTATCTGTCCCAGCATGACCTGTAGTTCGGTGTGTTAGCCAAATAATTCCCTTCTGCAATTTTGCAGGAACCACAATTCTTAATTTTGTGTGGTCCGCGTCCACATATTTATGTAACAGTTTATTGAACATCAGGTAGTGAGATGCCAACTTGTGGATAGCTTCATAGTCTAGATCACCAGCTACCAGCTTCCTTTCAAAGTAATCAATTAGTTTGCGAGTAAAGGTGTCTCGTCTCTGCGCCTGTCGAAGATATCCGAGTCTTCTTAGTATTTCTTGATCCTCGTTTATTAGGTCTACATATTGTACAGAAGCGCTGTTTTCTTCCGGATTCCGGCTCAGAGCGTCAGCTATGACATTATTTCGTCCATGACAGTGTTCGAATTCAATGTCGAATTGTTGAACAAAGAGAGACCACCGTGAAACACGTTCGTTTGCAATTGTGGTTTTCAACATGAACGTTAAAGCCTTATGGTCAGTTCTCAATATCACAGGGTATCCGAAAACAATTTTCTGCCAATGTCGCAGAGCACAAACTATGGACAGCATCTCTAGCTCAGTAGTGTTATAGTGCAGTTCATGGCTCCGTAGTTTTCTACTATAAAAAGCTAAGTACACTTTATTCGTAGGATTAGTAACATCTTCTTGGAAAAGAACAGCTCCTATTCCTATTGTGGATGCATCCGTCTGGATTATGAATTTAGAATTAAAATCTGGGTAACCCAACTTTATGCTTTCATTGAGTAAAGATTTTATTTTTCTAAAGGCCTCTTCACATTCGTGGTTCCAGCACCACCTGTTGTTTTTATGTAGCAGTTTTTGTAGTGGCGCTACTGTATCAGTATAGTTAGGACAATGTTCCGAAAAAAATCCACATAAGCCCAGGAATTGCCTTACATGTTTGACCCGTCGCGGCCGCGGAAAATTACTAATGGCCTGAATCTTCGCAGGATTAGGTCTTATCCCTGTACCGTCCACAACGTGACCTAAAAATAAGATCTCAGGTTGGCAAAAGTTAGACTTTTCCAAGTTGATTTTAAAACCAGCGTCTTGCAAGTTGACCAACAGTTTCTCCAACTGTTCCAGATGTTCTTCAATACTTTTACTTGGGAGAATGATATCATCCATGTACCTCACGGTCTGTTCTTTCACCTCATCTGTGAGATTTCTATCTAAGGCCCTCAGCAAAACACATCCTGATGTCTTGATCCCGAATGGAAGTCTGACGAAGACGTAGGTTTGCTGGTCAAAGAGGAAACCTGTTAATAGTTGTGATTTATCGTCCAACACTATGTGATGGTATGAAGAAACTATATCAACTCCGGTCAGGTACGAACTACCCTTAAATCGTCGGATCAGGTCTTTCAGGGGCGTAACTTGATTGTGTTCCGGTATGATACGCCCATTTAATAGACGCGCGTCGAGGCACAATCTCAAGGACCCGTTCGGTTTACGAACCACGGCCAGTGGATTAACGAATGGAGTGGTAGCCTTTCGAATAATTCCATTAGCTTCCATTTCTTGAATAATTTTCTTCACTTCCGTGAAGTACTTCTCAGCGATAGGATAAGGTTTACGTTTGTACGGTGTCCAGTCATTGACTAGGAGTGAGTACTTAAAATTTGGGATCTTTCCCGGCTTGTCACTGAAAACACTCTCATATTTTGTCAATAATTCGAGTAATTTTCCCTGATTCTCCTTGGAACATTTGGCTTCGCTGACCTTTCTCCTTACTAGGCTAACGAAATCCTCCTTCGTTTCATCCTCTGCCATTTTCTCCGGTGAGGTAAAAAACCCTTGTTCTATTTCAGTGTTTTCCTCCTGAATTACCTCAGCAACTGAGCTAGCCGGGCTATCTTCGTCTTGATCCACCTCTATCTCCCTGGCTTTCAGTACCTCATGATGATCAGACAGAAGTGACGTTCGTTCCACTGTATTTGCGTTATATAGATAAATTTCATTTTTTTGCATGTTGATAACGGCATTGTACTCTTTCATAAAGTCAGCTCCCAATATAAGATTAAAATTAATTTTGTTCATGACAACAAATATGTGTGGAAATACAGTGTCACCTAGCTGGAGATCAATGTACACCTGTTCTTTGCATGTAGTGGTTTTGTCCGGAATTATTCCCTTTACTTTAACATTTGAGACCGGTATAGTGTGTATGGCATGTTTGTTTTTCAGTTCCTCACACAAAGCTTTAGAAATGATACTAATGGACGCGCCTGTGTCTACAAGAGAGTACACCCTAAGACCGTATAATCGGGTGACTATAATTGGTAGCCCCTTAGACTTATCAAGTTGACATGGTTGTTTTTCCTCGATTAGGTCTTCCGGTTTCACGAACCATGAATCTATTTGAGCAACTGTCCATTCCTTCATATAAAATAAATCGTTAAAGGAGAGTGAAAAAGTCGGTCTTAAATCGACGTTTTTTTTTTTCTTTGATCCTCCGGCGCGTATTGTGGCGCGGAAGGATTTAGCTCCCTAGCCTCCAGCTGTTGATTCCTATGTCGTTGTAACTCTAAGCTTTCGGCTCCTGTCACATCTGGATCGGTGTCTTGATTATGAATGGCGTCCTTCCATTTTGAGCCTTTTTCAGTTTCCTTCCGTAATTCTTCAATGTACCTCATGCTTTCTCGATGACGGTTCTCCATTTCATCTCTGAAATTCCGGTAGTTACGATCTGAATAATATCTAGGTCTATCATAAGGCCTATTCCGTCTATAGTCCTGTGGTCGGTCCCGTGTCCTGTAATTTCCCCTTCTTCGGACATTCTTCGGATCTTCCATCCTGTCCTCTCTGGGTCTCATTCTTCTCTCTTCCCATCGACGATCGTACGCTCTGGGATAGTTTTTGTACTCTTTAGGTCCACTCTGATTTCCGTTTTCAGGCATTGGAGGCGAATTCCGGTTTTTCGGAATGTCTATTACGTTGACCTGATAAGTATTGCTCCTTTGAGTTTTCGGTACTGTTGCGACATTCATGGTGTGGTCGAGCTGTCTGAGAATAACCTCAGCCTGCACGGCGGTCTGAACATTAGCAGCAATGAGTAAGCGCTGTACTTCCACAGGAAACTGCTTTGTTATCGCCTGGACCAACTCATTTTCAGATGGTGGAGTGTCGAGGTCTTTCATTCGTCGTACTTGATTACAGAAGTAATTAGCGTACTGCGTCTGCCCATCTGTGGAATATTTTCGTGAATACAAATCCAACCGTAGTGCTTGTTGCAGATCCGCTCCCCAGTATCTCTGTAGGAATAAGCGCTTGAAACTTTCATAGTCTTCAAACGTATAACGGAAAGCATGATACCAGTTGAGCACGTCTCCCTCTAAAAATTTCTCCGCTGTTCGCAGATGTTTTTCAGTAGGGATCTTCTGTTCACGAATATATTCATCAAGGTCCCTAATGAAATTTTTAGGCGTGACCCCGTTTAAGTTGTTGAATTTTCTAGGCCTGTCCTCGCTCATTCGGATAAAATTAATGATTTGAGGTACGCTTTGTGCCGGTGTAGTACTGAGATTTACTGTAGGTTGTTCAATGTGGGTAATATTCTGAGACGATTCAGCTACGGGCGATATTCCTTCTGTTACAGTAGATTTAGCCTGTACGACCTCTTCGACATTACTCTGTCGGTCCATTAATGATGTCACTAAGACCCTAGTGCTCCTATCCTGCAACTTCAAGAATCCTACTTCTTTTTCTAGTTTTTGGAGGGCGTCCATATTTTCCTCCATCTTCTGTTTCCCGGACTTGACATCTCCGGCAAGATTAATAATTTGCTCGAGTATTTCCGACTTGTCTTTATCAATCATGCTCTTGATATCATCGAACTGGAGTGAAATATCTTGTATCTCCATTTGGTTGACTGAGATACTGTCCTTTACGGAACGGAGATCATCGTCGACCTTCTCTTTTATTTTCTTCAAGTCTTCTGCGACCTCTCCTCTAAGATTTTTCACTTGCTCTGACATCTCTTCTTGTGCCGTAGAAATCTCTACCTTTATAACATCTATCTCTTTCCTCACTGATTCAATGTTATTTCTGACTAGGACTACGTCACTCTGAAGAGCGGTGACCTTCCCGGTGATAACCTTATTATCCTCTTTAATCTGGCTCGTCAAAGTAACAACTTGTTCCAGGGTTTTTTTCTGATTTTCCCTGCACTCTAACACGATATTGTCAATCCGACAACTAGTTTCCTCCAGTTTTGCATATAGTTCGTCACGACCTTTTTTCGCCTCTTCCTGTATCGCAGCACCCATAATGTTCATTTTTTGACTCAATCGTTCATTACTATCTTCCTGTATTCCCTGTATTTTTCTAAATTCCTCTTTATTCTCGTCTTGTACTCTCCTACTCTCTTCCTGTATTTTTCTGAATTCCTCTTTATTCTCCTCCTGTGCTCTCCTACTCTCTTCCTGTGCTCTCCTATTCTCTTCCTGTGCTCCCCTACTCTCTACTGTTAGAGTCTCTAATAACCTCCTAATCTCCTCGAGATCCATTCTATTATTCATAAAGTGACCTGTGTCAGCAAACGCCGAAATGCAGAAACTTTCCCCCCAGACATGTTGATTGTGATAAGGCAAATTCAAGTTTCACGAAGAAAATTCCTAACCCTCATTTTTCCATGTGAAACACATAATCTTAAGTGAAATACTCTGAAAATTCCGCGTACTCTGTTAGAATTCTACCTAACTGGGATGGCATTAAATCTGAAATGAACCTGCCGAACCGTGAATAATTAATAATTTGAGCTAGTCAATTTAAACCACGTGGAGAAGCAATTAATCAAGTTCCACGATGGATTAAGCCACATTTTTTAAGCCACAAATCGAGCCCCACGGATGGGAAAAGCCACTAAGATGTGCCCGTCCTAGTCAGTCATCGAACACGAGACACCCCAGGGGTGCTCAGTTCGGTGGCTGTAGGCTTATAAAATAAATGAATGTGGCAGGATTATCATAGGGTTCATCAAATGAGTGCGTTCCAAGTAGAAAACAAATATGACACTTTTATTCAATTTAAAGCAGTATTGGCCATCCTGAAATCTATGATTGTGATTATGATCGTTACGTTAAGGAATTTAATCTGGCTCTTGATGTAACAAACCTAGGCACACACAAATGGGATGGTACACGGCAGTTGTTTCCCTGACATTCTAACAGAGTATGTACATTGTAAAAAAATTTTTTTATCGTCTTCAAAGTTATTAAGTTATTTGTTTAAAGTTGAATTAAAAATTTTCATTCAGAAAAATGAGGTCTGGGCCAAGCCTTCATCGATAATCTGGAAAAAATACAGTAATTGTAAGAACGAATAGAATAAAGAAATAACCAAGATTCAAAAAGTTAACACTTATGACAAAATAATAAAATTTACAGTCGTTATCTTAACAAAAAAAATGAAAAGTTGAATTTGCCTTGGTTTTCTCTAAGTTAATCCGAGACGTCGGATATACCTGTTCACGTCATCTCACATCTCCTTTCGTGAGAATTTATATTGAACGTTAAGTATTTGACCAATGATTAAACTAAATAAAACGCCTCCTGGGCTTGCAAACGTAAATAAATGGGGATAATACCATCCATGTGGAGATCCTGTCCACTATCAATCGATAATATCAGTGTCACATGTTTCAGAATAGAACACATACAAAAAATATAACCCTCTAAATACTAATAAATCACTACTTCTACAGCTAACTACGGAAATTGGTAAGAAGACTGTGAGTACTAAGAAGA